>NC_134359.1:122749725-123068764 GCF_048569485.1 Anomaloglossus baeobatrachus | reverse complement strand
GCGCTTTCTCCCTGCTTTACATCTCCATGCTGGTAGGCAATTTTGTAATTACAGTCATATGAAAACGTTTGGGCCCCCCTATTAATGTTAACCTTTTTTCTTTATAACAATTTGGGTTTTTGCAACAGCTATTTCAGTTTCATATATCTAATAACTGATGGACTGAGTAATATTTCTGGATTGAAATGAGGTTTATTGAACTAACAGAAAATGTGCAATCTGCATTTAAACAAAATTTGACCGGTGCAAAAGTATGGGCACCCTTATCAATTTCTTGTTTTGAACACTCCTAACTACTTTTTATTGACTTACTAAAGCACTAAATTGGTTTTGTAACCTCATTGAGCTTTGAACTTCATAGGCAGGTGTATCCAATCATGAGAAAAGGTATTTAAGGTGGCCACTTGCAAGTTGTTCTCCTATTTGAATCTCCTATGAAGAGTGGCATCATGGGCTCCTCAAAACAACTCTCAAATGATCTGAAAACAAAGATTATTCAACATAGTTGTTCAGGGGAAGGATACAAAAAGTTCTCTCAGAGATTTAAACAGTCAGTTTCCACTGTGAGGAACATAGTAAGGAAATGGAAGAACACAGGTACAGTGCTAAGCCCGGTGCCGGCATCGGCCACACAGCCCCAAAGCATGATGGAACCTTCACCAAATTTTACTGTGGGTAGCAAGTGCTTTTCTTGGAATGCCGTGTTTTTTTGCCTCCATGCATAATGCCTTTTTGTATGACCAAACAACTCAATTTTTGTTTCATCAGTCCACATGACCTTCTTCCAAAATGTAACTTGCTTGTCCAAATGTGCTTTTGCATAGCTCAGGCGACTCTGTTTGTGGCGTGCTTGCAGAAACGGCTTCTTTCGCATCACTCTCCCATACAGCTTCTCCTTGTGCAATGTGCGCTGTATTGTTGACCGATGCACATTGACACCATCTGCAGCAAGATGATGCTGCAGGTCTTTGGAGGTGGTCTGTGGATTGTCCTTGACTGTTCTCACCATTCTTCTTTTCTGCCTTTCTGATATTTTTCTTGGCCTGCCACTTCTGGTCTTAACAATAACTGTACCTGTGTTCTTCCATTTCCTTACTATGTTCCTCACAGTGGAAACTGACTGTTTAAATCTCTGAGACAACTTTTTGTATCCTTCCCCTGAACAACTATGTTGAATAATCTTTGTTTTCAGATCATTTGAGAGTTGTTTTGAGGAGCCCATGATGCCACTCTTCATAGGAGATTCAAATAGGAGAACAACTTGCAAGTGGCCACCTTAAATACCTTTTCTCATAATTGGATGCACCTGCCTATGAAATTCAAAGCTCAATGAGGTTACAAAACCAATTTAGTGGTTTAGTAAGTCAGTAAAAAGTAGTTAGGAGTGTTCAAATCAAGAAATTGATAAGGGTGCCCATACTTTGCTCCAGTCAAATTTTGTTTAAATGCGGATTGCACATTTTCTGTTAGTACAATAAACCTCATTTCAATCCAGAAATATTACTCAGCCCATCAGTTATTAGATATATGAAACTGAAATAGCTGTTGCAAAAACCCAAATTGTTATAAAGAAAAAAGGTTAACATTAATAGGGGTGCCCAAACTTTTTCATATGACTGTATATTCTGATATATAAGGTACACTGCTCACTACATAACACACTTTTCCCTGAGGAAGCTACACCTTGTCTGTAGCGATACGCGTGGGGCCGCTACCTCACCCCTCCTTTTTTTGCCCTAACCTCTTGTGTGTCCATCTACAGGTATTATTGGTTTCCCTATTTTGGCTTAGCGTTTTACTAAGCTGGGCGATTATTTGCGTATTTTCCATGCTTATTTGGGTCTCCAATTTGTCCTTTGGACTCTGTGACATACAGGTTTTCCATCTGCTGCACTAAATCCTGTATTTTATCCATTTGACTCCTTTTGATATGCTAGTTGTCTGGTTCATGGACACTTCATATATTTTGGCGGAAATTCACCTTTGGGCTTTGTCTCATAATATAACTTATTGTGTTATTCTGCATTAATGGGGTTCTGGCTTGTAGAGGGTGTGAGGTTTTTTGATGTCATATACCAGTGACATCTAATGTGTGTTTCTGTAAGCTTATGCTTTTTTAATTGTTTTTAATACATGTATGTGTTTTGGTGTCCTTGATTAAAATAAAGATATTTTGTATATTTACATATTTGGTTATCCCACTTTTTTGCACATTTTCTTTTTCTTCTACTCAATCCATAGTTTTTAAAATGTGCTAGTGGTATTGATCCCTCTGCGTCATTTACTCTTGGTGCCCTCCCCAATTTGTCTTGTATCCACCTCTTACCTAACACACTCTTTTCTCCGTCCATTTCCTACTAACACTCGCCATCTTTTGAGGTACTGTCCACCCTTATCTTCATGGAATCTAACCCTGTCTACCTTTCCATCCACCCATTCTTTATTTTATCAATTAATTAATGTGGAATATTTTTTTTAAGATCATTGGTCTAACTGTTCTATCGTAAAGGCATACTTGCTAATTTTTGAAAATTGGCTTCATGGAGATGTGGAAGATGGTGCTGTCTCAGCTTGCAGCAGTGAAATTTGGTGGGGGAAGCCACTCTCCTTTTACAGACTATGCCACATTTTACAGAGACATTCCTTTAATTATCCCATTTTCACCCATAACATAAAGGTAACTGTAACTAACATTAATGGCTCCTGCAGTCCTATGTAACCGTACAGGTAACATATAGTGATGATGTGACGCCCTGGCCGGGCCAGGTAGTCACAAATATCCCCCTGCACTACACCGTTCCCTCACAGGTGACATCAGCCAACCTTAAAACCCTAGTCACCCCCCTCAGGGCTAGATGGACACACCAGGGGGCGGAACCAGGTGGTTGGAAGACGCCCACCAAGGAGTCTAGACAGCCCAAGGGCGGGAAAGTAAATAGTTCTGTGTTAGAGTTCAAGTTGGAGAGGAGTGTGGGCTGGAGCTGTGCCCAGCTCCAGCAGAGGCGAATACCCCAAATTGAACGGCACCAGGGTAGGAGCCCTGGTGCCATTGGCTAGGAGGCAGACGGCGGTCTTCGTCTGCAGGAGCCGGGAAGACAGCTCGGTGGAAACGAGGTGGCCCGGACAGGGTAGTGGCCCGCTGGTACCGACCCAGGGAAACAACTCGGAAACCAGAGCACGCAGGAGGGTACTAGGACCTTGAAGCCAAGTCCAGAAGATACTGGAACTGGTTAATTAACCGATTGAGGCCAGGACTAGAGGTCCTTCCCACCCAAAGTCCCTATTAGCAGACAACAGCCCACCGAGGGGGATAAAAGGCCACCGCCAGGGCTCAGAGATCCCACGGGCCAGCGTCTGCTGGCAAGGGCTCCTTAGGCCATATCCAGCCAGGAGCGGACTCCTGAAGTTGCAAGCACAGGCAGTCCACCATTCTAAAAAGGTGCAGGAGAAAGACAGAGACCACCAGCCGGGTGGGGGTCCAGAACGCAGCCGGCTGCGGGCACCGACCACCATCACCTTGGTTTACCAGAGACTCGTGTGTTTCCTTCAATAGTCGCCCATCTCCCTGCACCAAAAGCCCTGCCCACGAAGGGGTTAACAACTTGCTGCACAACATCTTCCCCGGGTGCCCCGTAACTGCAGCAGTGGTGTCCAACCTCACCACACACCGTGGGTGGCATCCTGAACTTAATACGGCTCAGCCCGTACATATACGTCCTACATCCACAACCATAACCCCCTTTTTGATCGGAGTGACCGCGAGACCCCCGGGTCCGGAGACCCTCGAACCACCCACGGAAGGTCCGGATCCGAGCATCTCGGCTGCTGCGAGCGGGGCGGTACAATGACTCTGTGAGTACATATAATGTGCTTGAGAAAAGTTAGTGAAAAGCGAAACATATCACTTTATTGTAAGGAACTTTGAATAAAGAAGCCTGATGTTGGAGAATGCTGATGTCCTTTTGCAATTTGTCAAACTATAGAGACTGATAGAGAGTAATTAGGAGGCATGATTTGATTCTTTCCAGTGGAAAGTTAAGGTCCTTTTGCAGCTTGAATTTGAAATCTAGTATGTCATCTTCAGTAGAGATGAGCGAACCCCACGCAGTTCAATTCGCCGAACCGAACAAAGGGTACGTTCATCGAACATTTATAGAATCAAACATCGAACCTTTATCGCACCTTTCCAAACCCCAGTGGATTCAATGGGAGGCCAAATGTAAGGCACAAAAAAACACCTTTAGGGGGGTGGAAAAGCTTCCAAAAAAGCAAAAATATGTTTTACAGTGCAGTGTGACGCCCTGGCAAAACCAGGTAGTCACACAGAACAGGCCCCCGCATAACACCGCTCCCACACAGGGTTACACCAGCCAACAAAACCTTAGTCACCCCCTCAGGGAAGGACAGACACACCAGTGGGCGGGACCAGGTGGAAGGAACATGCCCACGTAGGGGTCTGGAGAGCCCGGGGGCGGGAAAACAGTAGAAAGAGAAAGAGTTGAGTCTGGAGGAGAGAGAGAGTGGAGTTTGGGAGGTGAAACTGACAGGTGTCAGGGTCGGAGCCCTGACACATCGGCTAGGTGGCAGACAGTGGTCAGCACCAGCAGGAGACGGGGAGACGGCTGCCGGAGAGCTGAGGTGGACGGGGGCAGGGTTGGAGCCCACCGGTACCGACACCGGAGAACCGACCCGGAAACTGTGCACAAAGGGGGTACTTTGACCCTGAAGCCAGGACCGGCACCAACAGCCTAGCTAATTAACCAATTGAGGGCAGGATTTTAGGTCCTGTCCCACCCTAAGTCCCGAAAAGTAGACAACCACCCACCGAGAGGGATAGGGCATGCGCCAGGGCCCGGTAGATGCCACGGGTCAGCGTCTAACGGGCACGGCTCCCAACCAAAGGACCGGGAGCAGACTCCTGCGTTAGACACCGGGAAATCCACCACAGAAAACACAAGGTGCAGAGGAAAGGGGCATTGACCACCAGCCCGGGTGTGGGACCAGATACACCCGTCTGTGGCAGCCGGCCAACATCACCTTGGTTTACCAAAGGACTTGTGTGATTTATTCAACTTTGAGTAACATTCCCGGTCTGACCGGGTGCGCCGCCCCCTGCCGTCATCATCCCCTGCACAGAGACATTGGGCCCCGGGGCATCCATCCCTGCCCACGGAGGGGTTAACATCCAGCTGCCAGCTCATCTCCCCCGGGAGTCCCACAGCAGCAGCGGTGGTGCTACATCTCACCACACACCGTGGGTGGCGTCACAGACAGTTTTCAACAACACCCGTAAAAATACGTCCCCTCCTTTTTATTCGAAGTGTCCGCGTGACCCCCGGGTCCGGTAGAGTCCCTCGAGCCTTACCGCAGATCTGGATCTGAGCAGCATGGCTGCTGGCGTGGGGGCGGCACAGCAGCACCACTGTTTTGGCATAACCATTAGCTTCCTAGGCTATTAAGAGAAGAAATATAGAGGTGGATGAGAGACAGGTGTAGTGTTGGTGCTCCCATTCCCCTGCCAGTACAGACAAGAGAAAACTTTGAGCCTATCTAGTAGTCTCGAAATTGAAAATCCTTTCAGGCAGATAGCAATATAGTAGCATCAATTGCCCCTCTGCCCTTAAGGCATTAAAATACCTGGGAGGTATGGTCTATGCAACACACTGGCTATGGGCCGACATTACAATTTGCAAAATTAAGACATGTTACAGTGACCAGTGAAGGCTTCTTGGTCCCAGAAGCCTGGCACTATCCACAAGACATAAGTTTCAGACTCATTTTGGAGTCTCAACATTCAAAATCCTTTCAGGCAGACGGCTGTACAAACCATTAATTGCCTCCCTCCCTATAAACCCTTAAAACAGCAGGGAGGTATAGTCAATACAACTCACAGGCTGTGGGCTGGCATTTTAATGTGAAAAAGTGAGCACACAGTGACCTGTAGTAGCGCATCCAGAACATAATATCGCCATAGAAATTGCTGTATAACCAGGTTGATCCATGTAGTGCAAATGTGATGTCACCCAGACATAGTGACGCTCAGCTGTACTGCTGCCACTAGGTTTGCACCCTAATAGCAAATGGCCTTTCCTAGCTCCAGGTACAGTGGAGCAAGCCATTTATCAAACTCGATCACCAAAGTACCGATAGAGGAGCATCCGGATATTCCTGACAACATATTCACTTCTATTGTAGATATGGAACGGAAAGAGAAGGACTGCGACCTATGGGGCAGCAGATCACTATGGGGGGAGAAGTTGGTATGCCACAGCTGATTAATAATCTGTGTTTTCTGTCAAATAAGCTGCAGGGTATTGCTGAGCAAAAACAACAATAATTTTCAGGCTCCGCCCCCAAACCAGCAGCAGCTCCTGTTTGGCCATCATATCCCATGCCATGGCACCTATTTTTCAGGCTCCTATTTCTTTTGCTAACGATCCTGGTGGCATGTTTGATCCATCGACCATGTGTGGTCCATCTGGCTGTAACCCTTAAGGGTACTTTACACGCTGTGATATCGGTACCGATATCACTAGCGAGCGTACCCGTCCCCGTCAGTTGTGCGTCACGGGAAAATCACTGCCCGTGGCGCACAACATCGCTAACACCCGTCACACAGACTTACCTTCCCTGCGACGTCGCTCTAGCCGGTGATCCGCCTCCTTTCTAAGTGGGCGGTTTGTGTGGCGTCACAGCGATGTCACACGGCAGCCGTCCAATAGCAGAGGAGGGGCGGAGATGAGCGGCCAGAACATGCTGCCCACCTCCTTCCTTCCTCATTGCCGGTAGACGCAGGTAAGGAGATGTTCGTCGTTCCTGCGGTGTCACACATAGCGATGTGTGCTGCCGCAGGAACGACAAACAATATCGTACCTGCAGCAGCAACGATATTAAAGAAATCAACGACGTGTCAATGAGCAACGATTTTTCACGTTTTTGCGCTTGTTGATCGTCGCTCATTGGTATTACACGCTGCGATGTCGCTAACGGCGCCGGATGTGCGTCACTAATGATGTGACCCCGACGATATATCGTTAGCGATTTTGCAGTGTGTAAAGCACCCTTTATACTTTCTAAAAGCAACATACCATTAGGTTTGTATGACATTTCTTAAGATTTTAGACTACGTTTGGAGAAACCATTATTCTTGTTTTGAAAGATTTTTATGCCAACAGTGTTAAAAATAAAAACCTTGACAGAGCATTTTTCAAGATGGTTTTATATTTTTACTGTTTGTTAATGTTTATATTGTTCACAAAATATATAAAAATATAAGTCTTAAAAATCCTTTTAGGCAGACAGCAATACAGTAGCATCAATTGCCCCTTCTCCCATTGTGCGTTAAAACAGCAGGGAAGAACGATCCATGCAACACACCGGCTGTGGGCCAGCATTTTAATTTGAAAAATGAAGACATGGCTGAGTGGCAGGTGTAGGTCTCTTGCTCACAGAAGCCTACACAGTAGTAATATGCACAGTCTGGGACTGGGGTGACAAAGACACTGGACATCCGCGACTTGTTCATCTTAATGAACGTTAGGTGGTCTTTCAAGGGATCATCACAATCTAAAATTTGAAAATGTGAGCTATCGTCCACTATTGAAGAATGTTGTGTAAAGATCACGGATTTTGGGTAGTCCAAAATTCTTGGCGAAACCTCATTAATGACAACTTTGTGTGGGACACCCAACTACTTGGTTCGTGAGGGGTTGATTTGGTGGTGTGATATGACTGAAAGAATGAGTGTGGTTAGATAGGAATCCTAATCAAAAGATAGTGATCACAGGTATTATTTGATCCATCCAAAACTCAGTATCAGAGAGATGTCCTCTGGTTGACCCGATTTCACCATGATGAAGAGTATACGAGTTAGTAAGTCTTGAACAAACCACTATTATGAGGAAGGAACACTTACAGTTTAAAATATGTAGGAAACTCGTGGTTAGTTAAAGACATGTGTAGGAAACTGGCATGTAAAATGCACGGCTCATTGCAAAATATGCAGGAAACTAGTGGTCAGCCAGTGGTCAGTTGGAAAAAAAATATACAGGAAGCTACTGGTGCCCACAGCAGTGTGTGGTCAGGTTACATGACCATGACTCAGCAATCACATGCTGGTCACAATTGCAATACTCGGTGCACACAACGTACAAAGTTGGTATAAAAATCGCTTAGTGAGATTAGGGACATTTTTCCAGGACGCTCAAAGTGGACGCACTGTTCCTGTGATGCAGAGGCCGGGTTGTCTTCCTTCTCACTAATCGAGTCCCTCTGATGAGAAAGGCGTGCTACAACATACGGTAATGTTGATGCATATTTCTGTTATTGTATAAGAATCTATGACTATAAAGTAGTGCTAATGCCTATGTACCATTGATTATTCATGTGCTATTAAAATAAATAATATCTTGCTATAAAGAATCTTAGTATTCGTGCCTGATTAGGATATCAGTGAGCGCTTCGTAAGTACGGGCTTTCAGCCCCCTTTTTAGGAGAATTTAGCGAGACAGGTGGCCAGTGGTTGGGTAGGCCAAGTAGTCCACATTTTAGAGTCACACAGTAATGTATGTTGCATGTTGGTTACCCATGTGCCTGTTCATGCATGCAGTAGTCAAATTATTTGAATTTTTGCCTCTACTGATCTGTTGTTTATGTATAACATTGGCAGATAACGAATTTGGGTCATCCTTTGCTGTCTCAAAAAAGGCCCAGGCTAGGCAACTCTTCCTATATGTTTGTGCAGCAATTGCCAACATAACATCCTCACCTTCCTCCTCCTCCTCATCTGCTGAGCTACACAGCTGTGTGGCTCTGGGTTCACACTAAGTGGCATCTACAACTTCATCATCCAGCTCTATGTTGTCCCACTCCTCCTCTTCCTGACCTGACCTCACAGGACAGCACGCGTGCGCTTCAGCTATCTGAGTCTCATCATCATCACCTCCACCCTGGGAGTTAACGTCAGTTGACGAGGGTCAGGTTCCTGCTGGGGCCCTACTTCGTCTGGGCCAGTACCCAACTCACAAAGATTTTGGGCATCGGTGCAGATTCATTCCTCCTCAACAGCCTGGGAATCTTTGGAGCGGACATGTGATAACCATGGGATAGAATGTGTGAACAGCTCCTGAGACTCATCCATGTGTGGTTCTCCAAAGTCAGTTTGCCAGTAGGCGATTTGTGATGCGGGCGCAAACAAATGTAATTGGGGTGGCACCTCTGTGGAACAAACTGTGTGTGATGTTGAGGTGCAGGAAGAGGAGGAGAGGCCACTTGATGCAGTGCACTCCAGCACCTGCTGTTTATCACCATCACCCTCACTTTGAAGTTGAAGCAATGTGCAGATGCCAAACAAATTTAGTGGAACAGGCTGTTCAGAAATGGAGGTTGTTCTCATTTCTCTTGGGATAGGATGAGTCAACGTTTTCTCCCTAGACCTTTGACTAACAGAGCTTCCCACACATACACCTCCAACACCACGCCTATTCCTCCTTCCACGACAATCTCGTCGTGATTTACCATTCATGGTTAATGTACCTTTCCTCTTTGAAACAGAGGTTTCGCAACCCTACGCCCCAACCAGTCACAAACCTGACACAAAAGATACATTATTTATTTCCTTGAAGAAAAAACAAAAAGCCAGCACCAAATGTGCACTACAGCACTAAACATTCCAAACTGTACTTATTATAAAAAATGTTTTGAGATTTTTGGCAAAAAATTGCAATTTCTTGAGCTGCTTCGCCACGTCACGGCAAATCTCATTTGAAGCAGTCCTACACTAAAATATTTTTATAAAATGTGCCATACGGCCTCACATATGAATAGTAGAACTGCTCTTAGCAGCACTCACCTGGTCTATTTCAATCCCGTACCCATGACTGAGTCATGGCTGTGGGCGGGACAGGTCCAAGCAAATGCTGCATGAAGTAAATAGCCTGTGGACAAAGCCTGATGACTTAATGTGAACAGTCACCAACCGCCAAAATCCAGACAGATGGAATACATCCCAAATTGGGGTGCATAGCAAGGTGGAGGTCAACCACCGACCAATTCAATGAAGAAAAAACAAAAAGCCAGCACCAAATGTGCACTACAGCACTAAACATTCCAAACTGTACTTATTATAAAAAATGTTTTGAGATTTTTGGCAAAAAATTGCAATTTCTTGAGCTGCTTCGCCACGTCACGGCAAATCTCATTTGAAGCAGTCCTACACTAAAATATTTTTATAAAATGTGCCATACGGCCTCACATATGAATAGTAGAACTGCTCTTAGCAGCACTCACCTGGTCTATTTCAATCCCGTACCCATGACTGAGTCATGGCTGTGGGCGGGACAGGTCCAAGCAAATGCTGCATGAAGTAAATAGCCTGTGGACAAAGCCTGATGACTTAATGTGAACAGTCACCAACCGCCAAAATCCAGACAGATGGACTACATCCCAAATTGGGGTGCATAGCAAGGTGGAGGTCAACCACCGACCAATTCAATGAAGAAAAAACAAAAAGCCAGCACCAAATGTGCACTACAGCACTAAACATTCCAAACTGTACTTATTATAAAAAATGTTTTGAGATTTTTGGCAAAAAATTGCAATTTCTTGAGCTGCTTCGCCACGTCACGGCAAATCTCATTTGAAGCAGTCCTACACTAAAATATTTTTATAAAATGTGCCATACGGCCTCACATATGAATAGTAGAACTGCTCTTAGCAGCACTCACCTGGTCTATTTCAATCCCGTACCCATGACTGAGTCATGGCTGTGGGCGGGACAGGTCCAAGCAAATGCTGCATGAAGTAAATAGCCTGTGGACAAGGCCTGATGACAATGTGAACAGTCACCAACCGGTGCAATAGACCAGGTGAGTGCTGCTGAGAGCAGTTCTGCTATTTATATGTGAGGCTGCATGGCACATTTTATAAAAATATTTTAGTGTAGGACTGCTTCAAATGAGATTTGCCGTGATGTGGCGAAGCAGCTCAAGAAATTGCAATTTTTTGCCAAAAATCTCAAAAAAATTTTTATAATGCAGTTTGGAATATTTGATGCCTTAGTGCACATTGGTGCTGGCTCTTTGTTGTTTCTTTGTTGAATTGGTCGGTGGTTGACCTCCACCTTGCTATGCACCCCAATTTGGGATGTATTCCATCTGTATAGATTTTGGCGTTTGGTGACTGTTCACATTGGGTCATCAGGCTTTGTCCACAGGCTATATATACTTCATGCAGCATTTGCTTGGACCTGTCCCGCCCACAGCCATGACTCAGTCATGGGTACGGGACTGCAATAGACCAGGTGAGTGCTGCTGAGAGCAGTTCTGCTATTTATATGTGAGGCTGCATGGCACATTTTATAAAAATATTTTAGTGTAGGACTGCTTCAAATGAGATTTGCCGTGACGTGGCGAAGCAGCTCAAGAAATTGCAATTTTTTGCCAAAAATCTCAAAAAAATTTTTATAATGCAGTTTGGAATATTTGATGCCTTAGTGCACATTGGTGCTGGCTCTTTGTTGTTTCTTTGTTGAATTGGTCGGTGGTTGACCTCCACCTTGCTATGCACCCCAATTTGGGATGTATTCCATCTGTATAGATTTTGGCGTTTGGTGACTGTTCACATTGGGTCATCAGGCTTTGTCCACAGGCTATATATACTTCATGCAGCATTTGCTTGGACCTGTCCCGCCCACAGCCATGACTCAGTCATGGGTACGGGACTGCAATAGACCAGGTGAGTGCTGCTGAGAGCAGTTCTGCTATTTATATGTGAGGCTGCATGGCACATTTTATAAAAATATTTTAGTGTAGGACTGCTTCAAATGAGATTTGCCGTGACGTGGCGAAGCAGCTCAAGAAATTGCAATTTTTTGCCAAAAATCTCAAAAAAATTTTTATAATGCAGTTTGGAATATTTGATGCCTTAGTGCACATTGGTGCTGGCTCTTTGTTGTTTCTTTGTTGAATTGGTCGGTGGTTGACCTCCACCTTGCTATGCACCCCAATTTGGGATGTATTCCATCTGTATAGATTTTGGCGTTTGGTGACTGTTCACATTGGGTCATCAGGCTTTGTCCACAGGCTATATATACTTCATGCAGCATTTGCTTGGACCTGTCCCGCCCACAGCCATGACTCAGTCATGGGTACGGGACTGCAATAGACCAGGTGAGTGCTGCTGAGAGCAGTTCTGCTATTTATATGTGAGGCTGCATGGCACATTTTATAAAAATATTTTAGTGTAGGACTGCTTCAAATGAGATTTGCCGTGACGTGGCGAAGCAGCTCAAGAAATTGCAATTTTTTGCCAAAAATCTCAAAAAAAATTTTATAATGCAGTTTGGAATATTTGATGCCTTAGTGCACATTGGTGCTGGCTCTTTGTTGTTTCTTTGTTGAATTGGTCGGTGGTTGACCTCCACCTTGCTATGCACCCCAATTTGGGATGTATTCCATCTGTATAGATTTTGGCGTTTGGTGACTGTTCACATTGGGTCATCAGGCTTTGTCCACAGGCTAGCTGTTTACAAAAACATGTTCAGAAATACAATTATATATATAATATGGGCTGAAAGTGCACACTTCCAGCTGCAATATGAGAGTTTTCACATCCAAATCGGAGAAAGGGTTTAGGAATCATAGCTCTGTAATGCATAGCCTCCTCTTTTTCAAGGGACCAAAAGTAATTGGACAAGGGACTCTAAGGGCTGCAATTAACTCTGAAGGCGTCTCCCTCGTTAACCTGTAATCAATGAAGTAGTTAAAAGGTCTGGGGTTGATTACAGGTGTGTGGTTTTGCATTTGGAAGCTGTTGCTGTGACCAGACAACATGCGGTCTAAGGAACTCTCAATTGAGGTGAAGCAGAACATCCTGAGGCTGAAAAAAAAGAAAAAAATCCATCAGAGAGATAGCAGACATGCTTGGAGTAGCAAAATCAACAGTCGGGTACATTCTGAGAAAAAAGGAATTGACTGGTGAGCTTGGGAACTCAAAAAGGCCTGGGCGTCCACGGATGACAACAGTGGTGGATGATCGCCGCATACTTTCTTTGGTGAAGAAGAACCCGTTCACAACATCAACTGAAGTCCAGAACACTCTCAGTGAAGTAGGTGTATCTGTCTCTAAGTCAACAGTAAAGAGAAGACTCCATGAAAGTAAATACAAAGGGTTCACATCTAGATGCAAACCATTCATCAATTCCAAAAATAGACAGGCCAGAGTTAAATTTACTGAAAAACACCTCATGAAGCCAGCTCAGTTCTGGAAAAGTATTCTATGGAAAGATGAGACCAAGATCAACCTGTACCAGAATGATGGGAAGAAAAAAGTTTGGAGAAGAAAGGGAATGGCACATGATCCAAGGCACACCACATCCTCTGTAAAACATGGTGGAGGCAACGTGATGGCATGGGCATGCATGGCTTTCAATGGCACTGGGTCACTTGTGTTTATTGATGACATAACAGCAGACAAGAGTAGCCGGATGAATTCTGAAGTGTACCGGGATATACTTTCAGCCCAGATTCAGCCAAATGCCGCAAAGTTGATCGGACGGCGCTTCATAGTACAGATGGACAATGACCCCAAGCAAACAGCCAAAGCTACCCAGGGGTTCATGAGTGCTAAAAGTGGAACATTCTGCAATGGCCAAGTCAATCACCAGATCTTAACCCAATTGAGCATGCATTTCACTTGCTCAAATCCAGACTTAAGACGGAAAGACCCACAAACAAGCAAGACCTGAAGGCTGCGGCTGTAAAGGCCTGGCAAAGCATTAAGAAGGAGGAAACCCAACGTTTGGTGATGTCCATGGGTTCCAGACTTAAGGCAGTGATTGCCTCCAAAGAATTCGCAACAAAATATTGAAAAAAAAATATTTTGTTTGGGTTTGGTTTATTTGTCCAATTACTTTTGACCTCCTAAAATGTGGAGTGTTTGTAAAGAAATGTGTACAATTCCTACAATTTCTATCAGATATTTTTGTTCAAACCTTCAAATTAAACGTTACAATCTGCACTTGAATTCTGTTGTAGAGGTTTCATTTCAAATCCAATGTGGTGGCATGCAGAGCCCAACTCGCGAAAATTGTGTCACTGTCCAAATATTTCTGGACCTTACTGTATGTACATGCTTCACTGGCAACTCTTTAGCAGGCTCAACAAGCACCAATCCCTATTTTAATCATGAAATGTGCCAATATGTGGCGCGCACACACACACACACACACACCTACACCTGCACACACACACAAACACCTTTCCTTACACTGCATGTTCCTATTGTAAACTATCGCTCTCCTATCTATCTGAACTACATAGCATTAAATCCTTAGCTAAGCTAAATGTCTAGCAGCCTCGGCGGCAGCAGCTTCCCTTATATTTCTCATTCACAAAATGGCGCCAAGGCAACATGTCTGCGATTTATATGCTGACATATGACTAAGGCAGCCAATCACAGAAGCCCTTGCGGATTTTTGCTGCACCGTGATTGGCTGCAGCAACATCCACAAATAAAGTTAAGACAAAAAAACAGGGTGCCGCACGCATCTGGTTTCTCCCAAGCAGAGTCCCTGCCTCCTGAACTGATTTTACACATCCCCACATCAAACAGCACGACAATCATATTTAAAACCAGAAAATCCTAGTAAAGCATTTTTGGGAACTCAGCCAGCGTTCGAGGCAGAAAACAAACAAAAATTAACATTACCAACTTCTGGGGAGGGGTTTGGGTTCACCGAGCCCAAACAACATGCTAAGGTTCGTACTGAATTTGAAATTCGCAAACCTTTACCCAACAGGTTCGCTCATCTTTAACTTTCAGTCCTATGTAACACTCCACAGATAACACATGGACAATTCTCTGAGTATAGAAAATGTTGAAATGTCACCTGCAATGCTATGCACAACTGCAGGTAACACACACTGATAACTCTCAGAGCTTCTATAATGTGGCGGATGTCACCTGCAGACCTATTTAACAGCTGAGATAACAGTGATAAATCTCTAAGATAATGTACAGTCCCATGTAACAGTAGTATTACCACCATACGCTGTCAAATAGTAGAACATATTATAAACTGTACAGATAAATCCAGTGACTCTGCACATCAATCATTTTCCTTTTTCTTGTCCCTTCAGCCCAAACCACCATGACGACCTCTTCAAACCACAACTTGTCTCTTGAGAGAGTAATGTACAGACATCTATGTTAGATCTTTTTTTTAGCATCCTTCCTTACCTCTATACAAACCACATAGTACTATACCCATATGTAGCACCCCACGGGGCAGGTGTTTTAACCTACTCGTTGCCGGGCCAGGGTGCAGATCCTTCTGCATCATCACTAGATGGCTTGGCCCGGTTTCGTTGCCCCGAGGCATACAGGAAGGAGGATAGGAGGGTGGTAGGGAGGATGGTGGTAGTAGTCGGAGGTTTAGGAAAGTCCTTTTAAGGTGATCGTGAAGCTACCTGTGGTACGCGGCCTGAGATGGGGCCGCCGCAGGGTCTCTCACCGGGGCAGATGTTAAGTGCAGTTGGGACTGTGTCGCTCCCCCACAGGCGGAGCGGGATTACCCCGGGAGGATGGCGGGGGTAGTGGTAGTCCCCCGTGGGCGCCGCAGCGCTGGCGTGACGGCGCCAATAAAGGAGAGACAGAGACAGGGGCTGCGGTTCCAGGGGATTTTACTCACAAGTCTTTCAAGCGCTGCCCAGGGTACCATTCCCTGCCAAGATGGGTCTCCAGCCAGATCCCGGATCCGTGAAAGGTCAAGTTCGGTGTGTGTCAGCCTGTGAGCTCTCTCCTCCTTTTTGTGCGCTAGGTATCGGACCCCCCTGGCATGGAGCACTTGAGGTACCCGGTGCCAGTAAAGTGTGTCCCATTCTGTATATTGATAGTGCGGTTACGTTGTGGGGCCGGTCCTCAACCCCAGATCCTATGTGCTATTTGCTGCTGACTCAAGGGACGGGTCTGGTGACTTTCCTTAGCCGTTCCCCGCGACCCTTGCAGAGCTGGCAGACAACGTGAAGTATGTCTGCCCTAGGATTCTGTATCCCCAGCGACTGTGTTGAACGCCTTGGCCCGCTCTGCTCTGTGTCTGAAGCTGAACTCTATTGTTTTGGGGTATTGTGTGTTCTGAGCTGTTGCCCCCAGTCGCTGCCATTGCTGGTTCACTACCCTCACTAGGTCAACCTGCTCTTCCCACTGTGCTCCTGACTCTGGTGGTTGCTTCTCCCTGACCCTGAGTCCCCAGTCCAGTGGATCTGGGGAGCCCCTGGTGCGGTGGTGTCCTGTAAACCCACTGCTGTAGGGACCCCCTACTGTCATCCGACCCTGGCTGACTCCACATTGGGGAGGGAAACCCATTAACTGTATGTTTGTGTATGTGTAAATCGACTTCGACCTTCCTATGGCCTAGGATGAGTACTACACCCTAATGGGGGTGCAGTACCCTCTTGCGCCTGAAGCCGCAGGGGGCGCCACACATACATAGTCGCACAAGCAGTAAAAATGACCCCTCGTCACCTACACAATAATAATGCCCCAAACAGTAATTTGGTCCTACATGATAATGTTGCCACCCTCTGTGTCCTCATATGGTATCGGTGCTCCCTTGTGCCTCTACAAGGTTATAGTGTCCTTATACTCCCTGTACATATTCATGTCGCAGGGGGCGTGATTAAGTGATGTCATTGTGCCACCTGACATCCATTGCCATGTACCTGTCAATTACTAGGTGGCAAAATATTTTTTTTTTTTCACAGCGATGCTGTATATAAGCAATTTTTAAAATGCTTTTTTGCCACAAAGCAAAAATAAATGACAAATAACTTATGTAACTTAAAAAGGTACCACTGAAAAATATACAACTCCTCCCACAAAAATAAAGTTATTGTATAGCTAGACCAATTGAAAAACTAAATGTGTTGAGGCAAAATCCCAAAAAATAAATCTATGTACGACTTTATAGTATTGAAGCAGAATACTTGACACGTACAAACTAAATTATTTACAAAGCTCCTTCATCTTTGTAAGAGGAACTCATGATGTGAATTAGGAAATCAGCAGCAATTCAGCCCACTCCTTTTAGCAGTGGATGCAGGGATATAAGACAATCGAGGAACTGCTTTCATCTGTCTGAAACTTTTAGATTTATGTTTTGGAACCATTGTGAGTAGGTGTAAGCAGTGGCCTTAACCTCACACTCACTGTTTGCAAATATTCAGGTTGACAAATATATTGGGCCATAACTACAAATGATTAGTGAAACTACACCATGCTTCTAAAGCAGGGGTCTCAAACTCAGCTGGGTATAAGGACCGCACATAGAAAAACAATAATTTGGGGGGCTGCAATCTCTTCAGAAGAAAGTGACATTTTTATTGGTACCATATTCATGCTTTATTTTGATTTTTTGTTTTACATTTTATCCCCTTTTTGTAGGTAATACAGTGTACAATTAGCACTATATAGTAATTGTGGCCAACATCTTATAGTAATATTCCTAGCCTGGTCCCCTTCTTGTAGTAATGTGCACCATCCTGTTCCCCTTCTTGTAGTAATGTGCCCCATCCTTGTCTCCATCCTATAGTAATGTGACCTATCCTTGTCTCTTTTTAGTAATGTGCCCATCCTTCTCCCCATCCTCAAGTAATATGCCCATCTTTGTGTCCATACTGTAGTAATGTAACCATCCTTGTCCTCATCGTGTAGTAATGTGCCTATCCTTGCCTCCATCTTGCCCACCTGGCTGCACTTGAAGTCATGCAATCCTTCTCTACCTGATGCATTGTGTAAAATAGCAGTTGGTATTTTAGGTGATTCACACAAAGTAAACTGCAAATTGTTCTAATTCGCCTGGTGCAGCGAATTCCTAAAAATACAACATGGATTTGATTTCCATCATATTGGTTCACTCATCTCTATAAAAAATCACTCCATTCTTATAAACAGAGGCCTTTCAATAACAAGTAAATTGCTCTTTGCTTGTTTTTACAAGTACTATGCTATTTCACCAATTTAATATAATGAGGACAACCCTTTAACATGCTTCTTTTCAAAAAGCCCTCTTAGTCAAACAAGGAGTAGAAAGTGTCTAAAACAAATGTGGGGCACTTAATAAAAGACAGAATTCTGGAGCATTTAGCATAAAGGGGCTTCCCAATTTCACAAACGTTTGGTCATCCGGTGGCAGTTTGCTTTAAAAATGCAAACTGTCCATTCTTTACCCTCCCAGGGCCAGCCCTGAGTCTCCAGTGCTACTCCCAGTGACCACATCGACAGCCCTACAGCCAATACAGTCATGCTCAAAACTGTTGGCACCCTTGAAAGTGTTTCAGAAAATTAAGTATTTCTCCAAGAAAATTATTGCAATTACTCTGTTTGTTATACAAATAATTTGCTTTGTGTGTATTGGAACAATACAAATAATAAAAAAAAAAACAAAGAAAAAAATGAAACATTTTACATAATTTCACACAAAACACCAAAATGGGCAGGACAAAATTGTTGGCACCTTTCAAAAATTGTGAGTAAACAACTTTGTTTCAAGCATGTGAATCTCGTTTAAACTCAATTGTGGCAAGTAACCAATGTGGTCAATATCAAACTCACACCTGAAACCAGATAAAAAGGGGGAGAAGTTGACTTAAGGCCCAGTCACACACAACAACTTACCAGCGATCCCGAAAACGATGCGACCTGATAGGGATCGCAGGTAAGTCGCTGGGAGGTCGCAGGTGAGATGTCACACAGTCAGATCTTACCAGCGATGCAGGAACAATACAGGTCGCAGTAGCGACCTGTATAATGATCTCAGCAGTCACTGTGATCCTGTCACACAGTGCCAAACACAGCGATGGGTCCTGCCCAGCAGGACATCACCTTTGAAGAAAATGGCCTGGACCATTCTGCAACGACTAGAGATCTCACAGCAGGGGCCTGATCGCTGGTAGATGTCACACATAACAAGATCGCTAACGGGATCGCTACTGCATCACAGAAACCGTGACTCAGCTGCGATCTCATTATGTGTGACGGTACCTTATATCTGTGCATTGTGTTTCTGTGTGTGCCACACAAAGCATGGAGAACACAAAGAGGAGAAGAGAACTGCCTGAGGACTTGAGAACCAAAATTGTTGAAATCTATCAACAATCTCAAGTTTACAAGTCTATCTCCAATGTATGTAAAGTGCTATGGAATTAATAGCGCTATATAAATGAATAAAATTATTATTATTATTATTATTATCTTGATGTTTCTTTGTCCATGGTGTGCAACATATTAAGAAGTTTACAACCCATGGCACTGTAGTTAATCTCCTTGGATGTGGAGGGCAGATAAAAAAATGGATGAAAGTTTCCAACGAAGGATGGTCTGGATGGTGGATATGCAGCCCTAATATACCGTAGTTGCAAAGAAATTCAAGCTGTCCTGCAAGCTCATGGTGGATCAGTGTCAGCGACAGTTATCCATCAACATTTGAATGAAATAAAACACTATGGCAGGAGACCCAAGAGGACCTCACTGCTGACAAAAAGGACAAAGAAAGCTAGTCTGCAGTTTGAATAAATGTACATGAGTAATCCAAAATTCTTCTGGGAAAGTATCTTGTGGACAGATGAGACCAATTTAGAGCTTCTTTGGTAAAGCACTTCCTGCTACTGTTTACCAGAATGAGGCCTACAAAGAAAATAACACAGCACCTACAGTCGAATGTGGTGGAGGTTCGAAGATGTTTTGCGGTTGTTTTGCTGGCCCTGGTATTGGGTGCTTTGACAGTGTGCAAGGCACCATGAAAGGATTTTGAATCGGAAAACCGTGCCCAGTGTCAGAAAGCTGGGTTTGTGTTCTAGGTCATGGGTCTTCCACCATGACATTGACACTAAACAAACTTCAAGAAGCACCCAGTAATGGATGGAAACAAAGTGCTGCAGAATTCTGTGATGGCAGCAATGAGTCTGGATCTAAATCCCATTGAACATCTGTGGATGGAGAGATCTTAAAATTGCTGTTGGGAGAAGTCACCTTCAAATATGGGAGACCTGGAGTGGTCTGCAAAAAGAAGAGTCCAAAATTCCAGTTGAGAGGTGTTAGAAGCTTGTTGATGGTTATAGCAAGTGAATTATTGCAGTTATTTATTCCAAAGGATGTTCAAACAAATACCAAATATTAAATTGAGGGTGCCAACAATTTTGTCCAGTCTATTTTGTAGGTTTTGTGTGAAATAATTTAAAATTTTCCTTTTTTCCCTCTGTTATTTTATGTTGTTCCAATACATACAAAAGGAAATAAATTTGGGTATAACAAATCGTGTAATTGCAATAATTTTCTGGGAGAAATACTGTATTTTTCGCTTTATAAGACGCACCTGATTATAAGACGCACCCCCAAATTTGGTGAAGGAAAAGATATTTTTTTTTTTATTAATGTTAAATGGGGTCCGTCTTATAATGCCAGTGTCCGTCTAACAAATCATATAGGGTATATGTCTCTTATAGCCCCCCATCCTATAATTAGCCCCCTTTATCTGGATATGGCCCCCTTATATTGAATATAGCCCCCTTGTGCTGGCACATATCCCACACACGTCCCATACAGGTGGCACAGGTCTCCTATTGCAGGCACACGTCCCATACAGGTGGCACAGGTCTCCTATTGCTGGCACACATCCAATACAGGTGGCCCAGGTCTCCTTTTGCTGCCACACATGCCATACAGGTGGCACAGGTCTCCTATTGCTGGCACACATCCAATACAGGTGGCACAGGTCTCCTTTTGCTGGCACACATTCCATACAGGTGGCACAGGTCTCCTATTGCTGGAACACATCCCATACAGGTGGCACAGGTCTCCTATTGCTATCACACATCCCATACAGGTGGCACAGGTCTCCTATTGATGGCACACATCCCATACAGGTGGCACAGGTCTCCTATTGCTATCACATGTCCCATACAGGTGACACAGGTCTTCTATTGATGGCACACGTCCCCCTGTGTTAGATATGGCCCGCATGCTGCTGCCCATAATAAAATAAACTCTTTCCTTACCTTCTCCAGCGCTGTCCTCCCTCGTGTCTCCCTCCGTGTGGTTGAGCTCCAGCACTTCCTGGTTCTCGGTGCGGGTCATGTGATCGGCACAGCAGAGTGACATGATCTCTGCGTGCCTGATCACAGCATCAACAGTGAGATCGGGGAGACACCGGGAGACACGCTGGAGGAGGTAAGGAAAGCTTTTTTATTTTAGAATGGCCAGCAGCATGGGGGCCATATCTAACACGGGGTGGGGGTGAACATGTGCAATCAAAGGGGGGCGCAGGCACATATAATATGCGCCGCTCCCCTAGCCCATCACCGAGGTGCGCTTTCAGCACCACGGTAATGGACAGCGGCTGTGCATATTATATGAGCGGGAGCAGGAGATCTCCCGCTGCCTCCAGCAGCCTTCACAAGCCTCTACCAGCCTCCCCCAGCCCCCCAGCAGCCCCCCAGCAGCCCCCAGCACCGCTCCAGAGTTGCCCCCACCTCCCCTGGACCCGTATATTCGGATTATAAGACGCACCCCCTACTTTTCCCCAAAATTTGGGGGAACAAAAGTGCGTCTTATAAAGCGAAAAATACGGCACTTCATTTTCTGGAACAATTTCAAGGGTGCCAATACGTTGTAGCATGACTGTAACTGAGTTCACTAGCTTTCCCCAACTTTACAGCATGAGCCACTTAAAGTCTCTGAACTAATTGATTGGCCATGTTGTTGAGGTAACAACAGCACTGCAGACAATAACAGACACTGGGAGATTGACAAAGACTTGGCACTGGACCTGGGGATGGTGAGTGGCAGATGGCTTTGTTTTTTTAAGTGAACCTTAATTTATAGGTACATTGGTTTTCCAAAACCAGAAATTCCCTTAATAAATCACTGTAATAATCATGTTTTTAGAATCTCTTAGTTTGGACATAACTATGTCTATTGTCACATTGTTCTTTTTTATCCCTATTAAACAGTTGAATCCACCTAGGCCAGATACCGTCCTTTGATTGATGAAAATGATATCTCCAAGTAATCCTGACATGACCAAAAATCAGCCACCTCTGTTGTACAGCATAGGATTGGAACACTTGTGTTGGTCCCAAAGTCATCCACTTCAACCATTTGCTGCAGAATTTATTCAAAAATCAGTGCACCGGTGGACAGCCTGCCTGGGTACTTCTGGAGATGGGAAGAGGAGTGGGGGAGACCATTCTCACCAGAAGAACAAGGCAAAATCCTTTGTGTTAATAAATCCTTGTTTAATGCAGTGTCACAGGAGAGGAGCTACAAGATCCTATCCAGGTGATATAGGTGTCTTGTCAACATACACGCTGCCTTCCTGATGGCTTGTGATATATGTTGGCGATGTCAGAGATTGGATCATTCACACACATTTGGTGGTCATCATGCCCTCCCATGAGACTCTTTTGGGATGCTGTCTTCCAGCTATAGATCAAATTATCCTTGAGGCAGATCCAATCCACAAAAGAACTGGCACTCATATCCCTGGGGAATATATCTGTTTTGGGGTTTAAGAAGGGATTGCTGAGACACCTCTTGACCGCAGCCAGGAATCTAATTCCTAGATTTTGGAAGCAAGAAAGAACCCCATCAAAGGATGAATTTGTAGTAGAAATTAATGAAATACTTGGGATGGAGACCTTGATAAGACACTGGGGAATAAAGAGAGAGCTGATGCCACATGAGCACCATGGATTATGTTTAGGGATTCACCACACCTGGGGTTGTGGATCAATAAGAAGTGAAATACAGTACAAAAAGTTTCACTATCCCTTAATAACACACAATCAGTTGAGTTTTTGAAACATGGTTTATATAGAAGAGGTGTGACCAACCAGACAAGAGCTCCCCAGCCAGCATCTTATTCTTCCTTATTCTTCCCCCTATCTTTCTCTCTCTCCTTATCACCCCCCCAAATTGCTCTTCTCTTCTTCCCTCATTCTTTATCCTATTTCTTTATAATTTATCTTCCTTTAAACCAATTTAAACTGTATATTTGGTTAAACAGTGTCGCATGATTAGTAGTTGAGATGTTGGAGATGTAAGTTTAGTTTAGAGTTTGTATACTTGACAGCACACTGTAAGGGCTCATGCGCACGTTGCGCACTCACATGCATTTACGCTGCGTATAGTACTGCAGCGTAAATGCATGCGTCCTGCGTCCCCCCGTGTTTTATCAACGCAGTGATTCGGGTGCTAAAAGTTTGACCCAAATCTGTGCGTTCATAAAAGCAGCATGTCAATTTTTTCTGCGTTCTGGATGTATCTCCCATTCTAGCAGCAGCTAGAGCACATGAAATGTTTTGGGTTTTTTTAACAAAAAACTGCATTCATTATGCAGTCTTTATGCAGCGATTTGACGCACACATCTGCTGTCAAATCGCTGCAGAATATTCTGCAGTTATGTGCGCATGAGCCCTAACTGTGTCTTGCTTATATCTTTGTTTTCATAATAATATCTGATTTGAGAGACAAAAATGAGGGCACCTTTAAAAAGGAATAGTCATTAACCAGAGCATACAGAGTTAAATTCATAACAAGAATTTTTAGCTATGCCATAAAAAAACATGACATTGAAATAGATTGTGCTTTGTGTAAAAAGTTGTTCCAAGGTTAAAAAAAAATTTGAGCAGTTCTGCAAATGTGTGCTGGATAGAGACTTCATAAACGTGATCTCTTCAGTTGTGTAAAAATCATGTCATGTTTAAATGGAATTTTTCATAAGAATTTTAGTGCTTGTTTACAGATGTTCAGTACAAAGGACTCACACAGAAGTGTTGTTAAGCAGGGATATATTACCTTTTGTTTTTCCCACTCATAAAGGAACAAACATGTATTTGAATGAGTCCATCAATTTTGATGCCTTTTATTGGTTCATATGGGTGCAGTTATTAGGAGAGTAACAGAGTAATGGAGCACTCAAAATAAACACAGCACCATGGAAGACTTTAGCAATTAAATATAAAATGAAAATGTGTCGGAAAAATATGTTATGCAGAGATTGTATTTTACATTGAGTCGGGTTTTAAAATATAAATGAGGACAAAATCAAAGTGACTGCTATATTAGTTTTAATGTGGGATAAACAGAATAACAGGATTCAATAAGTTAATTAATGTAAAATATCAAAGTCACTACATCATTAGCCAACAGTCAAAATAAAGACAATGTAAAATATTATCCGATTTTCCCCTTTGCTCCATATACATTGCACATGGAGCACACTGTCAATGTCTTCCATGCTTTAAAACATGTTAATACATCCTTTAATGATGATTCCTTTAAGCCATTTAGGGTGCTGGTATCCTGGTTCTTAACATATGGTAAGCCTACTAATCCAATTATTGTTTGTGATCCTCTTTACTAAAACAAGAAGTTTATATTTTCGTCATACTTAAATCATTTATGGGTTTAAATGAAATTGCCTAACTCAAAATTAGAGGGGTTTTTTTTATCTCCCAACTTCATTTGTTAGAATTATCACTATTATTATTTTTCCTTCATTCGTAAATTTGGATGAACTTACATACCGGTAGTTACATACAGTAGTCACATAGATACATAAGTTGAAAAAAGACCTAGGTCCATCTAGCTCATCCTTCCTCCACCAATTATACATTTTGTCACTAAGTCACTTATACCCAACAATGTTGTGTGTACGGAGGAAATCATCCAGCCCTATTTTAAAAGCTGTTATAGTGTCAGGCATTACTATCTCTTGTGGTAGGACATTCCACAGCCTAACTGCTCTGACTGGAAAGAACCCTTTTGTTACGAACCGGCGCCGCCATAGCCGCAAGCAGCCTGCTGCGGTTCCTGTTGTGCCCAGGCACCGGCTGCCGTTCTTGGCCGTGCCTCGGGTCGTCCAGTTGGCTGTTCCTTCCACCACGTCTAAGTGTGGAGAGGCGGCTAGTGCAAATGCGTGCGCCGATTTACCCCAGCCAGAGTTGAAGCCGGGTGTTTTGCCTAGTGAGCATGCTCAGCCTGATTGTGTTATGTCTGAGACTAAGTCCTCAGTTCAATAGTATAAGTAACTCCGGCACTCAAGAGGAATTTTATTTTGATTATTTTTATTCAAAAAAAGTTTTCTTCCAGTAAGGTTATTATAAATAAAACGTTTCGGCTATTCGCCTTCTTCAATTTTATATGGTTCTATATAATGAGAAAACAAAGTATCAATACAATATGTATATACACATACATCAAATAGAAGAGAAAATCATGTCACAAACGGGGTAAATCAAAATATCAACCATACTTGGGAATGTACAGTAAAAATAAACAGAAAAATTAATTTCTCCATTTTGTTAATAAATTCAATTATCCATTACCTCTGGTAATGGAAGATAGGTGCTGGACTCACAACACTTTTATCTTTGCTTATGCAATTGAAGTGAAATTATCTGTGTGACAAATAAAAATGCATACATATGAATTGTAATACTATTATAGACAGCTGTTTGTCAGCAAGATACAGGTTTACTGCAAGCTGCAGGATATCAATGAGAGACTATGAAAGGGTTCAAATGAACGAAACTGATAACAATCAAATCAGCCCTCACCATAAATGCCATCTGTATATATCCAGACACATACCTCATGCTGCTCTGATAATTAACAAGTTACTGTGTGATATAATGCCCTTAAGGCACAGGAAACATCAGGTCATGAAATGAAGGATCTAATGTGAACAATAAAAAAATAAAAAAATAAAAAAATAATAAGAAAAAATGCAGTAAATGGTAAGTCCTCAGTTCAGGCTACTGAGCATGCTCCCACAATTAACCCTAACAGCCTCTTTGCACAGGTACTTGGACTTCGTGCTGTGTCTAAGTGCTGGGATGTGCCTACTGAGCATGCTCAAACTGATAGTCTGCTTTCTGAGCCTGTTGCTCAGGCTACTGGGCATGCTCAGGCACTTAGTGCACCAGAGGCTAGGTCCGGTAAGGACCTCACTGAGCATGTCCGTGAGGTGGCAGGCCCTAATAGGGCAGAGGGTGTCAGGTGTCCTGATGACGTGGCAACTCCGGACTGGCTCGCAGAGGCCCGCCCCTATGATCTGGCACCTCAGTATTGGTCGTCAGACGATGACTGGTGAAGTGTTTGGGGCGTGGCTGCCATTAGGTCATCAATAACGTGGCGGTTCCGGATAGGTCGCATGTGACGTCACTGATGACATGGCACTCTGCTATTGGACCTTGGTGGTTCCACCCTGGGTTTGGGGCGGACCCAGGTTATAAAAGGGGCTGGAGACAACATGGAGGTGCGCAGTCTTCACATTTGCTCAGTCAGAGCACACCTCCATGTTAGAGCCTCATTGCGGCATAAGCCTATGTTGGGAAGCGGTAGGTAGGGTTAGGTGAACGGTGCCTGTCACGCCAAGATTCGTGGCTCGGCACATCAGGGTCAGGCGCCGTGCTTCCCTCCTGCCGTTCCAGTCTTGCTATAGCAGCCCAGTGGCGTTAACTGGGTTGCGGCTGCTGTGCTTCCTGTCCGATTGTGTCCCCTACGCACACGGACAACGCACGGACAACGTGGCTCAGCACATCAGGGTCAGGCGCCGTGCTTCCCTCCTGCCGTTCCAGTCTTGCTATAGCAGCCCATTAGCGTTAACTGGGTTGCGGCTGCTGCGCCACCTGTCCGATTGTGCCCCCTACCACACGGACAACGCACCTACTGTGCCACCTGTCCGATTGTGCCCCCTACGCACACGGACAACGCACCTGCTGCGCCACCTGTCCGGTTGTGCCCCCTACGCGCACGGACAGTGTACCCCAGGACCCCTGTGGAGTTAACAGGGTGTTCCTTATCCTCCTCGGCTTCCCGGTCAACGCTACTGGTGTACCCATCTGGCCTGACGTGTCCTACACACACGTGGCCAGTCGAGGGGTGGCCAGAAACGCTAATCGGAGGACCGCTCGGCCTGACGTGTCCTACACACGTGGCCGACAGGGTGCTTTCGTGGCGGTCTTCCGGTCAACGCTACCTGGTTACCACCCGGCCTGACGTGTTTCCTGCACACGTGGCTGGTGTAGCGCTAGGTGCAACAAAACGCTAATCGGGTTGTCGTCCGGTCTGACGTGTCCCAACACACGTGACCGGTTCCCAGAGTTCCTGGGTTATCTCATAGCCATCCAGCTCTATAGTCTCCGCCTAACCCTCAGGTGCCAGCAGCTCCTTTGTCATCTGGAGCACGGTGGGCCCCGACTGGAGATTAGGATATATACCCCCTGGTCCTAATCTGCCGGTCCCCCCGTAACACCTTTCCTATTTAGCTGCCAGAATTACTTTTCTTCCACTCGCAGTGTATGCCCCCTGGATCTTAGTATTGTTTTTCAAAGGAATAAAAGTGATATGTCTGTCCTTTATATTGACCACACATGTATTTATACAAATAAATGAGATCTCCTCTGAGACGTCTTTTTTCTAAGCTAAACAAATCTAACTTTTTCAACCTCTCATCATATGGGAGGCCTTCCATTCCTTGTAGCAGACTTGTTCTGTAAACCCGAGTTTACTTCCATTTAATGTATACGAAGCTATACGATTACTCCATCCTAGGTGCATTACTTTACATTTATCATAATTAAATCTCATTTGCCAAGTGTCTGTGATATGCTCGCGGCGAGGCCATGGGGCACCCATTACCGGGCCGTGGTTCTGCTCCTGGGACGCAGCGATGGAAAGGCCCAGTTCTGTGACCCCGGAGGTGTCATTTAAAAATGAAAGGGATGATGGTAGTTTATTCGTGACGCCACCTGTGGTATGCAGCAAGTTATGTGCCGCCGCTGCGGGATGGGTACCTCTGGGGCAGATGGTGACACAGCTGAGATGGTGCACCTCTCCCAGGGCAGATAGGAATAGTGGTAGGTGATGGCAGGGGTTGCAGATCCGGAGGTGCAGGCGAATAACGGAGTGACAGAGGGATGCAGTCTCAAGATGTTTACTCACTGTAGCAGGTCCAAGGGTAACACAATGTCAGTGACCACCTTAGGAGTGGTGGGTTTCACTGTGAAGGGCTCCAGCCGATCCCGGGTAGTTCGGAGGTCAAGTCCAGTGCACTTTTCTTATGTACGGTACCTTCCCTGGTCATCTTCCTGCGCTTGCTTCTCTCTCCTACTTTGCGCCCTCGCACACAGAGCCCTGAGCCGGTGTCCACTGACCCTTTTGGGTGGCGTAAAGCTCTATCCCTTGGCCCTATGTGGTCACCTTCCAGCGGATTCGTGTGTGGGTTCGGCCTCGGTACTAGATGTGCCCCCGGCCTCTGGTTTTACTAGTGGAGTATGTAGGTTCCTCTCCTCTAACCTAGGGACCAGTCCCCGATCTGCGGCCAAGTCCCTCCACTCCGTTGCTGTATCTGGAATGGGGCCACAGGAGTATAGCGCACTTCCCGTGGTCCCTAGGACCCCTACTGTCTTGAACCCCAGCCGGCTGCACCATCTCCAGGCCACAGGCCTTCACTCCACTGCTCCTTCTCGACTCTCTGACACTACCGTGTGCTCCCACTAACTAGACTCCACACCAGGACTGTTGGATTAGGGGGAGCGCGGTGCCATCACCAGTGGTGGCTATTTATAGCATTCATGGCACCAAGCCCTAACCCTGACCCGGTGGGGAGCTGCTAACTGAGAGTGTTGTGTGTTTTGTGTGCATACCGGTGGATGACCTCTTCCGTACCCAGGATGGAATACCATACCTCTGGATAAGGTGCAGTACCTCTGTAGTGACTGAAGCCTCAGGGGCGCCACATCTGCCCGTTCTAGCATCTTATCCATATCATTTTGTAATATTCTACTATCAAGGTCAGTTTTTAATATCCTACATCATTTCGTGTCATCAGCAAAAACTGCCACTTTACGATCAATCCCATCCACAAGATCATTAATAAAGAGATTAAAAAGAATTGGTCCTGGCAAAGATCCTTGTGGCACCCCAGTGCAGACTTTAGCCCATTTAGAGAATGTACCATTTATGACTAATTTTTGTTTCCTATCTTTTAGCCAATTCCTTACCCAGTTGCATATAGTTTCCCCTAGTCCTTGCTTCTGGAGCTTCAGTATAAGGCTATTATGTGGTATAGTATCAAATGCCTTTGAAAAGTCCAAATAAATCACATCAGCTGCATTATCAATATCCAGATTTTCGCTTACCTGCTCATAGAACCCCAACAGCTTGGTTAGACATGACTTATCTTTCATGAATCCATGCTGTCTGTCAGTTATTATATTATTTTCTGCAATATATTTTGGCATGTCATCCCTTAAAATGCTCTCAAAAACTTTTGCATACTACTGATGTCACGCTTACTGGCCAGTAGTTGCCTGGATCCACCATCTTACCGTTCTTAAATATCGGTACCAAATCTGCAATCCTCCAATCCTGAGGCACCAACCCTGTTACAAGCGAGACTAAAGGCCGCTTTACACGCAACGACGAATCTAACGATATGTCGTCGGCGTCACAGAATTCGTGACGAACATCCGGCATCATTAGCGACGTCGTTGCATGTGACACCTACGAACGAGTGCTAACGATCAGAAATACTTACCTAATCGTTGATCGTTGACATGTCGTTCATTTTCAAAAGATCGTTGCTCGTTCTGGAGCAGGTTGTTCATCGTTCCTGAGGCAGCACACATCGCTACGTGTGACACGCCGGGAACGACGAACAACAGCCTTCCTGCGTCCTCCGGCAACGAGGTGGGCGTGACGTTAATGCGGCTGCTCTCCGCCCCTCCGCTTCTATCGGTGGCCCGCTGGGTGACATCGCTGTGATGCCGCACGAACCCCCCCTTTAAAAAAGAGGTTGTTCGCCGGCCACAGCGACGTCGGTAGGAAGGTAAGTACGTGTGACGCTTCCTAGCGATATTGTTCGGCACGGGCAGCGATTTACCTGTGACGCACAAATGACGGGGGCGGGTGCGATCGCTAGCGATGTCACAGCGTGCATCCTTTAGGCTTCTTTCACAGATCAGTTTTTTGCCATCAGTCACAATCCGTCGAAATATGAAAAAACAGGTCCAGTGCTGGCTCCGTTTTTTCCTATTGACTCGTATTAGAGACGGATTGTGACGGATGGCTACATGTTTCATCCGTCATACAATGGATTCATCACAAAGTATGATGGAGAAAACGTCCATAGAAACGTGTCAATTCTGGTGACAAAAAAATTCCCTCTCTCTCTCTCTTTCTCTTGGATCCATCTGATGGATCCGTTATTTTACAGGATCCATCGCATCAGTTTTACACAATCTCTGACGGATCAATCACATCAGTCAAAAAATGGATTGTGACTGATACTAAAAAACTCATGTGTGAAATAGGCCTAAGAAGATGAGATACAGCAGTCTGTCGATTACTGAGCTCAATTCTCTTAATATCTGGCCCAGGGGATTTGTCAATGTTTAATTTACTCAGACACAGGCGTACTTCATCTTGTGTTAAATTAATTATATTGGGTGGTAAACTTTGATTTTTGACTTGTTGAATGATCCCTGGAAGTGATGGGCGATAACGAACTGTAAAGATTGGGGATCGTACCGATCATATAGTGATTGTGTACACAATCCCGATCACGAGCTTTCCTGGGAAACTCGTGTTACAGATCAGGTCCAGATCGGGTCCAGGGGCTGTAAAAAAATACACATTATTAAAAAAAACATTGTCATTATACTTACAGATCCCACGACGCATCCTGCAGACTCTGTCTCCCGACCGCTTCTGCTTCCGAGTCAAATCATTGCTGTGCCCCCGGGATAAAGGACCTTCCGTGATGTCATGGCTATGTGACCAGTCAGGTGTGAATGTTGTATTACCTCGTTGGTTATAGACTGGTCACATGACTATGACGTCATCAAAGGTCCTGTTAAGTGAATGTCACTGTGGAGTGTCACATCGCATCACAGCGCACAATTTCCCGACAGGAGCGGGTCAGCTGCATATAGTTCCATTCAACTGAGGCACTTGTGACACGCCAGGAGCTGTGGCGTACTCGGTCCCAGGTGTGCAGTGCGCAGTGGGAACAGTCAAGGTCGTGGCCGATGCTCGAGTCCGTGACCCTGGGGGGGTCGGCTCTCAGAAAAAAGGTTGTTAAAAATAAAAAGGGAATGAAATAAAAAGAGTTCTCGACTACGCCACTTGCGGTGTGGGGCCAGGTTATTGGGGCCACAGCTGCAGGGTTCTACTGGGGCTGATGGAGTAGTGTAGCTTAGGTCTTTTGGGCCCTCCGCAAGCAGGGACAGGGCCCAACAGTGAATGATGGGGATTGTAATGGGGAACAGTCTGTGTAAGTGTATGGAAATGGTAAGGAAACAGTTCACACCAGAATTGCAGTTTTAACTTGCCTTGTCTTTACTTGGTTTCAGTGCTTGGACCCGCTGGTGCCGGTTCCTGGTGTTCCCGCTCCCCTTGTTCTCCCTGCCAGCTGGGACCTGGGTTGGCTGTCCTCCATGCACACTTGTTGTTAATGGGCTTCCGTGGCCTAGAGCTGCTTGGGAGTCCCTTCTCTTCAGTCTTGGTCCTATTGCAGGCAGCCTGGACTATTTAAGGGGGTCAATCACCGCTCCTCTCTTTGCTGCTGATGCTTCAGACTCTTTGGTTGGCGATGGACCCTGGAGAGCTTCTCACCTGGCAGATTTAACAGTTGACCATAAAGTGTCCCACTGTCCTAGGGTTTGCACCCCGCCTTGTGCTGAGTCCAGACTTACACAGGCGTCCCGTGGTTCCTGGAGTCTTACACTTCCACAGGTAACCCACGGTTCCTGGAGTCCTGGTTCTGTACTCCACAGTCCCTCACTCCTATTACAGCACTCCATTGTTACTTCAGGTCTTTCTGTACTTTCACTCTCAACTCCTTCTCTCTCCTCACAACTCCTCTACTCCTTCCTTCGCACTCCTCCCTCTCTGTCTATCTGTAGACTTCTGTCTGCTCTTCCCTCCAACTCCCCAACTGACCACTGGCCCCTCCCCCTCGCTGGGTCTCTCCCTACAGATTGGGTGGCGACTATCTAATCAATACCCATCCCTTTTACCTGTTGGGGTTGTGTATGTGGCCTGAAGGTGTTGGTGTACTGATTGGCACGGAAATTCCGGGGTTTGGGTTTCCACGTTCACAATTTGTGGCACCTGGTACCGCAGGGGTGCTACAAACTCCTGTCCTGAGAGCGTCAGGCTTTGCAGGATGATGCAATGCGAGACGCAAGTGCAGTCATATCCTTACTGCTAGCCTGCATCTTGCTCTGTACAAAGCGATGTTGCAGAGCTGACAATGCTCTCTCTGCTTCTCACTTTGTATAGACTGTGTCTGTACAGAGTGATGAAGCAGAGTTGACATTGCTCTCCCTGTGGATTTGTGCCGCCCCCGTGCCAGCAGCTGCCGCTTCTCGGATCCGGACCTTCAGGGAAGGTGGCTCGAGGGTCTCCGGACCCGGGGGTCTTGCGGACACGTTGAATAAAATGGGGGGACGTAGATGTACGGGCTAGGCCGTAATAGGTTTGTGATGCCACCCACGGTGTATGGTGAGGTGGAACACCACCGCTGCTGTTACAGGGCACCCGGGGAAGATGTTGTGCAGCAAGATGTTAACCCCACTGTGGGCGGGGATGGTGGCCCCGGACCTGATGGCTCTGGTGCAGGTGGAATGACGGCCGCAGGGGTGTTGGCGTTCTCACTTTTAGAGAAAACCAAGGTGGTGGTGGCCGGTGCCGTGGCCGGTTGCATTCGGAGTCCCCCACCTGGCTAGTGGTCTCTATCCTTTTCCTGTACCATTTTTAGTAGAAATGACTTCCCAGTATAAAACGTAGGAGTCCGCTCCTCCCGACAGGATGTGGCCTAAGGGGCCGTGCCCGCAGACGCTGGTCCGTGGCATCTATGGGCCTTGGTGGTGACCACTTATCCCTAATCAGTGGGCTGCTGTCTTCTATGAGGGACTTTGGGTGGGACAGAACCTCTAGTCCTGGCCTCAATCGGTTAATTAACCAGCTCCAGTTGATTCTGGTTTCTGGCTTCAGGGTCCGAGTACCCCCCTTTGTGCTACGGTTTCCGGGTCAGTTCCCCGTGTCGGTACCGGTGGGCTACAACCCTGTCCCGGTCCACCTCAGTTCTGCCGAGCCGTCTTCCCGTCTCCTGGTGACAGAGACCACCATCTGCCTCCTAGCCAAGGCACCAGGGCTCCTACCCTGGTACCTGTCAGTCAACTTCAGGCCTGACACACAGGCTTGACCTCCACTCCACACTTCACTTCAGAACTAAACTGCTGCTTTTCCTGCCCTGGGCTGTCTAGACCCCTGGGTGGGCGTGCACCAACTGCCTGGCCACGTCCACTGGTGTGTCCATCTGTTCCTAAGGGGGGTGACTAGGGTTTAATGGTTGGCTGTGTGTTTCCTAGTGAGGGAAGGTGTTATGCAGGGGCCTATTTGTGACTACCTTGTTTTGCCAGGGCGTCACAGATTACATCGGAATAAGGATTTTTTCATATATAAGATGGAGTCTTTAAATGTTTTTTAGTTTAATTTCTAATAAAAATATTTTTTTTCTGTGTTGTGTTTTTTTTTTACTGTTTACTAAAAATTCATGGTGGCACGTCTAATTTGGCGTAACACCATGAATTTCAGGATTAGTACCATCTGAGAATACAAAACTGGTATTAACCCCTTTATTACCCAGCGTGCCACTGCATTAGAGCTGCTAAACGAGCCGGGTAAAGCGCCTGGAAATGGCGCTGAGAAACAATGTGCCATTTCCAGGGGCGGCTGCGGGCTGCCGAGAATCCCAGCCCCCAGCTGCCTATTTTTACCTGACTGGCAATCAAAATACAGCGGGAGCCCACGCATTTTTTTAAAATTATTTTTTTAAATAATTAAAAAAAAATTTTAACGTGCTTCCCTGTATTTTGATTGCCAGCCAAGGTAAAGTCAGGCAGATGGGGGTGGCAGCCCGTATCCATCCGCTTTATCTGGCTGAGAATCAAAAATACTGAGGAGCGCTATGTCATTTTTTTAATGATTTATTTATTTTTACAGTACTGTGATGTCAAACAATTACAGACCCAGAGAACTGGCGTCTGTGATTGTCTGTTGGAGTAAGGCGGGCTTTGCACACTACGACATCGCAGGTGCGATGTCGGTGGGGTCAAATTGAAAATGACGTACTTCCAATGCGACATCGTAGTGTGTAAAGGCTCGATGATACGATTAACGAGTGCAAAACGAGTGCAAAACGAGTGCAAAAGCGTCGTAATCGTATCATCGGTGCAGCGTCGGCGTAATCCATGATTACGCTGACGCGACGGTCCGATGTTGTTCCTCGTTCCTGCGGCAGCTCCTACCGGCGTCACTGCGGCTTCCGTAGGATATGCGGAAGGAAGGAGGTGGGCGGGATGTTTACATCCCGCTCATCTCCGCCCCTCCGCTCCTATTGGCCGCCTGCCGTGTGACGTCGCAGTGACGCCATACAACCCGCCCCCTTAATAAGGAGGTGGGTCGCCGGCCAGAGCGACGGTCACAGGACAGGCATCGACAGACTCAGTACTCTCCCCTCTAGCCAAGACCATTGAAAAAATACTATCTCCGTTCATACCCCTCATACCATCATATGTGAAGGATACCTCGCATTTCCTTGATATCATTAAGGACCTACATAACATCCCCATCCCTGCATTCTTGGTGACACTAGACGTTAATAGTCTGTATATGAGTATCTCACACAAGGATGGCATGGATGCGGTACGCTGGTTCCTATGTGAGCATACCACTTTACCCATTGACAATAGACAATTCTGTCTTGATATAGTTCTTGGGAAGAATTATTTCATGTTCCAAGATCAATTTTACATGCAGCGTAAGGGGACCGCCATGGGGACTAACATGGCGCCCCCTTACGCTAATATCTTTATAGCCTTTTTTGAAGATAAGTTCATCCACTCCAACCCACTCATCAATAGACATGCCTTACTATGGCGAAGATACATTGATGATATTTTTTTGGTGTGGGATGGAGACCTTAACAGCCTTCAAGAATTTTTTTCTGACCTTAATGGATTCATGCCCGGACTGACCTTCACTATCCACCAAGATCAGACCCAAATTAATTATCTGGACTGTATGGTGATAAAAGAGGACACTGGCCTCTTGGTCACTGACATTTTTGTGAAACCGACAGATAGGAACAGCCTTCTTTTTTACACCAGTAATCACCCTAGGCATGTTAAAAAAGCATTACCTATATCGCAACACACACGGGTTGACAGATTGGTTAGCAAACCAGAGACAAAAGTAAGACGACATGAAGAGATGAGCCTGAAATTTCTACTGAGGGGTTATCCGCGTGAGATAGCCGAGAACAGAGGGTCCATCACTAGACAAGATAGGACGGCGCACAATCAGGTACCATGCGTGACCACTTATCACCCCTTTCAACCCTTATTAAGAAAGATCATTTGCCAGCACTGGCCCCTTCTGAAAACAGCGTACCCCAAAATTGAGGCTTTTCAGAATCTACCTCTCTTCTGCCATCGTAGATCACCTAACCTGAGGAACCAATTAGTACGTGCTGATATAGGTTCCACGAAATTCGTATCACGTCAGACGTTTTTGGACACACAACAGAGGGGCACATTCCCATGTTTGGGATGTGCGCAGTGTGCCAATGTTACAAAAGGTGATACTTTTACACATGCCAGAACAGGGAAGAATTTTCGGATTAAAGGTTTCTACACATGTGACAGCACGTTTGTGGTATACTACATTAAGTGTCCCTGCGGTCTCGGATATGTTGGGGAAACCACTCAGCATATCCGAGACCGCATCAGTCGACATAAATCGGACATCCGATGTGGTAACACCCTCCTGCCTATACCTAATAATTTCTTGACAGTCGGTCACCATATATCCCAACTGAAATTTCAAGTAATTGACCACGTAGATGTTATACGCAGGGGAGGTGATAGGGTTAAACGCCTCCGTGATAGGGAGGCAAGGTGGATCCATACCCTAGGAACACTTGAACCGCATGGGCTGAACCGAAAATATGAGACTTCATTCTAATGCACTATTATTTGTCATCAGTGGGTCTTAATACTGTTGCAGGTTTATGGCCATTAGCTACAATACATGACTTTGATATTATCTGCATTTTATCTGTATTATAACATAATATAACATGTATATCAATTTGTCACCCATGGATATGGGTTAATGTCTCCTCAGCACATGTCCGTTTTTTATGCATGACCTGTTTTATGCATGACCATTTTTTATGCATGACCATTATAAATGTTTAATATTATCACACTGACATGTACCCTTCTCTCTTACAGAAACGCTAATATGTCCTGATAATGAGCACTAACCAGCACTCCCTGGATAAATACACCTTCACCCATATTTCCATTGGCACTCTGGACTAGGATTTTACCTCTCACCCACGCCAATGCACGTGATCAGTGGTTATCTATACTAGTAAACAACCAGGCACTTGATACCGGCTCCTGTGACGCACCAGCAGGGGGCCGGGCCGGTGACGCACACTGCGCATGCGCGGTTTGCGTTCCACGGGCCCGGCTTCCTGTATTCCATTGACAGGAAGTGGTAATTGCAGTACACGCCCACACTTCCTTTTAAAATGACTGCACGCCGTAACCACACACAGTGCAGGATCCTCCACTCGCAGACCGCACGTCCAGCACCAGTGTGGTAAGTTATTGTAGCCGACCTCCTTCTTGTCTTGCTGTATAAGATTCTATCATGCTGCTTGCAATTCTTCTTATTTTCCCCTTTTCATGACCCTAAGAGAACGGCCTCCTTTGATTCCGGTCCTACCGGTGATATTGCACTACAACGGCCTGATACTCCTCACTGGTCAGCAACACTATTTTGCCGCCAAATATATTATCAGGTATCTTATGGAACTCACTTAGTTTAGAGACCGTCACCTTAAGGTTAGAGAAGGCAATAAAAAGGTTGCAGGTAGTATAAGAAAGTCATCTATAGGTAGTAGAGACGAAACTAAGTGAGTTCCATAAGATACCTGATATATCCTGCTATATACCCCCATCCTGCTATATAACCCCATCCTGATAAATTCCCCAATCCTGCTATATACCCTCATCCTGATAAATACCCCAATCCTGCTATATACTCCCATCCTGATAAACACCCCAATCCTGGTATATGGCCTGCATCCTACGGCACACAAAAAAAAATAAATGTTTATACTCACCTTTTCTCACTCCAGCAGCATCGTTCGTCTTCCTGTCTGTGCCAGCAGCAGCGCCACTGACCTGGGTGGAGCTGGTTACTGTTCCCTGCAGCATCACAATGTCCTCCTGTCTGCCTGCCCGTTGATGTGTGTGGAGAGTGGTGCACACAGCGATGGTGTCATCGCTGTGTGCATGGCTCCATACAGCTCAGCGGGCCAGCAGACAGGAGGACATCGCGATGCTGCAGGGAACGGTGACTGGTGAATATACCGTACTTATTCACTGCCCCCGCGCTGATGATGATGCGCAGGTGAGCATGCGAGCCGGCTGTTAATTATGCATGCATCCCTCACCTATCATCCCACCCACCTGTCAGCGCCGGCTTCAGTGCTGAGAGTGATGGGCAGGAGGATGCATGAATATGAAATGACCGGGCCCACGTGGTCATGGTAGGGGCGGCTACAGTCTGCTCCTGCCGCTGATGACCCACTCCACCGCAGCACCCTCATTCCCCGCAGCCATGCCCTACATTCAGACTATAAGACGCACCCCCCACTTTCCCCCAACATTTGGGGGAAAAAAGTGTGTCTTACAGTCCAAAAATACAGTATATTCTTTATTTTACAGCCCTCCAACCCCTTCCCATAACTGTAAAGCCCGAGATCGGTGGTCGGATGCAAGATCGTGTTATCTCGATCCCCATCTCGATCTGTACTAATATTTGAGCGAGGCTCCCAATCCCAACCATCGGAGGGATCGCCCATCACTAATCCCTGGAACAGTCAATTCATTGGTGAACATGGATGAGAAGGGCCTGTTTAATATCTCAGTCTTTTCTTTGTCCTCTATAACTAACTTGTGATTATATTTTAAGGGGCCAATACTATCCTTTGTTTTCCTTTTGGCATTAATTTCTAAAAGATTTTGTGATTTATTTTAATGTCATTAGCAATTTTTGTTTCAGTAGCTAATTTTGCTTGCTTGATTTCTTTTATAAATTTCCTATTGATATCTTTATACTTCTGAAATGCTATTTCTGTATTCTCAGCCTTCAAGCTTTTAAACGCTCTTTGTTTTTGCTTTATTATACTTTGTGCAGTCTTATTTATCCATAGTAGTTTCTTTTTATTCCTGGACATTTTATTACCAGATGGTATAAGGTTTTTACAGGACTTCTAGGAGTATATCCTTAAACTTATTCCATTTATGTTCGGTATCCCCAGTTAGCATAACATTGTTCCAATCTACACAATTAAGCTTTTCCCTTAATTTGTTGAAATCAGCTTTCCTAAAATTCCAGGTTTTAGCATTTCCCCTTTCAAATGTTCTATTGAATATTGCTTTGGAGCTTACCATATTATGATCGCTGGTGCCCAAGTGCTCCCGGACCTGTAGATCTGAAATTGAAAGTCTATCTTCCATAAAACAAAAATATCTAATAGGGAGATATTTGCTATATAGCCTAAAGGCTACTTTACACACTGCGATATCGGTCCCGATATCGCTAGTGTGGGTACCCGCCCCCATCTGTTGCGCGACACGGGCATATCGCTGCCCGTGCCGCACAACATCGCCCAGAGCCGTCACACATACTTACCTGTCCGGCGACGTCGTTGTGACCGGCGAACCGCCTCCTTTCTAAGGGGGCGGTCCGTGCGGCGTCACAGCGACGTCACTGAAACGTCACCGAACCGCTGCCCAATAGCAGCGGAGGGGCGGAGATGAGCGGGACGTAACATCCCGCCCACCTCCTTCCTTCCTCGTAGCGGCCGGGAGGCTGGTAGGGAGAGCTTCCTCGCTCCTGCGGCGTCACACGCAGCGATGTGTGCTGCCGCAGGAACGAGGAACAACCTCGTTACTGCTGCAGTAACGATAATTGAGAATGGACCCCCGTGTCGCCGATTAGCGATTTTGCACGGTTTTGCAACGATGCAAAATCGCTTATCGGTGTCACACGCAACGGCATCGCTAATGCGGCCGGATGTGCGTCACAAAATCCGTGACCCCAACGACTCCGCATTAGCGATGTCGCAGCGTGTAAAGCCCGCTTAACATACAAAATATTAATTTTAATCAATCTTACACTTTTCTGTAAAATAACCCTCCCCCCACATTGAAAAATAAAACTACATAGTTTAATGCTTTTTAGGCCCCTTTCACATGTCAGTGATTCTGGTACGTTTGTGCTTTTTTTTAAACGTACCAGAATCACTGACATACGCAGACCCATTATAATGAATGGGTCTGCTCACACGTCAGTGATTTCTCACTGCACCACGCAGTGGTGTGGTCCGTGAAACACGTGCCAGAAAAAAACGTGCTTTTAAAATAAAAAACATTTTAACTCACCCGGCGTCCACCGATGTCCTCTGCAGCCCGTTCTCCCTGCTGCTTCTAAGCCGGCTGATTACTGTCGCGCATATTCATTATGTGCGACACAGCCGACCCGGAAGCAGCTCCTGCAGGGGTCACCGCCGGCCGGATGCTGCGTCGCGGGAGCGATCAGCACCATGGACAGCGGGAGCGGGCGCAGGTGAGTGAATCTCTAAGTGCAATCACGGGCCACGGAGAACGGAGCCCGGATTGCACTTAGACAACCCACGTGTGCCGTAATTTTCGGCACACGCAGGGACATGTGCGTGTTTTACACGCCAGTGAAAAACGTCTGTGTTTTTCACTGACGTGTGAAACGGGCCTCAGAGAGTGATATATTTTATTGAAATTCCCAGATGCCTTAAAGGGGTATTCCCATCTCTAAGCTCCTATCACAATATGTATTAGGTGTATAGGTGTAATAATAATAATAATAATAGCTAATACCTCCAATTAGAAATGTAGTATAATTCTCCTGATTAGCTATGTCTCTCACCTCATGTGCAGGGCATTGCAGCATAGGTATCCAAGGTTAAAACCCGTCATATAATGACAGTTGGTTGCTCATGGTTACAATCATGTATAACTAAGCTGCAATGCCCTGCATGTGAGATAAGCAACATAGCTAATCAAGAGAACTATACTACATTTCTAATTGGAGGTATTTACTAATAATATTATTACTACACCTACTGCATATTGGGATAGGATCTTGGAGAATGGAATAACCCTTTAATGTTACATGCCTGAAAGACATTCTTCATATCTATCATGTTTTCCTATGTAGGAAATGTAAAAAGTAAATAATCATGTAGACGTCTGTGAGATTTTAGCTGTTTTTCACTGATATACCATTTACTCATTATAGCCTAGGCTGGTCACACGTCCAATTTTTTTTTACAGACCGAGTGGTCCACAAAATCTAGGAGACATGTTAGATTTTGATCCTCGAGGTGACCAATTTTCACTGGCTGATAGAGGAACCTTGAGAAACTCCTTCAGCTTTTGTTTTTCATCTGAGAAAAACGAAATGTCAGTGTTCAAAATCTGATGACATTCCGATCAAAAACCCTGATCTGACCGATTTTTGCTTATGTAAAAAAATCAATGATGTCTGAATAAGCTCTAAGACACGGTGTAAGTCACATAAAATGTCTATCTTCAAGCAAGGTGCTTTAAATCAATCACACAGCATGAGCCACAATTCCTTGCACTAGGTTTATGCTGTTTTACTGTTTGACAGGATTAGTAAAAGTGGGTCATTGTATGCAGTACATTGCATATTTCAAATCAGGAGGAAATGTATCATTTGCTGTATTATTAAATCACTTTTACTAAAGTCAATGTTGCCGTCATTGGCAACAACTTAATTAAAGCACCACTACAGCTTTTGGTTTTTTTTTTCAGCTCTGGAAGGGTGTTTTCAATCTAAGGACCCTGCCCCCTATTTATACTCACTCTCCAGCATTTTCAACTTTTATTTGTGCCACTTCGGTGCCACAGTGTCATCTTGTGACTGCAACTTTTGACTGCCCAGAAGTCAGACGTTACGTCACAAGCTCTCAACACAAGTCTATGAGAGCCATAACAAGGCTTCCATAGACTTGGATTAAAGAATGACCTCCGGAATGCTCCATAAAACAGTGGAGAGATCCAGCAGGTCACAAACTGGTAAACGCTGACCAGAGCGGCGAAAATACCACGGGGTGTTTATTAGACAGAGAGCAGGGGCCTTAGATTTAATGCACCACTCCAGCAGTAGAAAAAAACCCAAAACATTTTAGTAGTGGTTTAAAATATTGCACATGAGCTGATAGCTCTTTAAATATGATCAGAGATGTCTCTTCAATGTTTAGTTTACCAACCAATGGCTTTTTTAAAAAGTCCCATCCAAAAGTTTATCAAACTCCAGGCAGCAAACCACACACACTTTTCAAAGCAGTTTTGCAAACTAAAGTGCATGGAGTAAATATATTGAACAGAAATATAAAGGCAACACTTTTGTTTTTGCTCCCATTTTTCATAAACTCAAAGATCTAACACTTTTTCAATGCACACAAAAGGCCTTTGTCTTTTAAAAATTGTTCACAAATTTATCTAAATCTGTGCCAGTGACCTCTTCTCCTTTGCCGAGATAATTCATCCACTTCACAGGTGTGGCATTTCAAGATGCTGATTAGATTATTGCACAGGTGTGCCTTAGCCACAATAATAGGCCACTCTAAAATGTGCAGTTTTATCACACAGCACAATGCCACACAGTGTACAATTGGCTGCTGACTGTTGTTGCCCATGAATTCAATGTTTATTTCTTTACCATAAGCCGTCTGCAAAGGCGTTTCAGAGAAATTGGCAGTACATCCATCCTCACAACAATAGACCATATGTAACCATACCAGACCAGGACCTGCACATCCAGCATCTTCACCTCCAAGATCATTTGAGATCAGCTACCCAGACAGCTGCTGCAACAATCGGTTTCCACAACCAAGGAATTTCTGCACAAACCGTCAGAAACCGTGTCAGGGAGGCTCATCTGCTGCTCGTCACCCTCATCGGGGTCTCCACCTGACTGCAGTTCATCATCATAACCGACTTGAGTGGTCATATGATCTCATTCAATGGCGTCTGGCACATTCGCACATTCTCTTCAAGGATGAATCTCGGTTTTCACTGTACAGGGCAAATGGCAGACTGGCAAATGGAGATCACAGAAGATAGTGATTGGTTTTCTTACCACTTGGACCTTCACTATACTGTAAAACTGTACATTTTAGAGTGGCCTTTTACTGTAGCCAGCCTAAAGCTGGTGTCACACATAACGACGACGACAACGACGTCGCTGCTACGTCACCATTTTCTGTGACGTTGCAGCGACGTCCCGTCGCTGTCGCTGTGTGTGACATCCAGCAACGACCTGGCCCCTGCTGTGAGGTCGCCGGTCGTTGCTGAATGTCCAGCTTCATTTTTTGGTCGTCACTCTCCCGCTGTGACACACACATCGCTGTGTGTGACAGCGAGAGAGCGACGAAATGAAGCGATCAGGAGCCGGCACTGGCAGCTGCGGTAAGCTGTAACCAGCGTAAACATCGGGTAACCAAGGGAAGACCTTTCCCTAGTTACCCGATGTTTACGCTGGTTACCAGCCTCCGCTCTTGCTGCCAGCGCCGGCTCCTGCACTGTGACATGTGGCTGCAGTATGCATCGGGTAATTAACCCTATGTATACTGTAGCAAGGAGAGCAAGGAGCCAGCGCTAAGCAGTGCGCGCGGCTCCTTGCTCTCTGCACTGTGACATGTAGCTGCAGCACACATCGGGTTAATTAACCCGATGTGTACTGTAGGAGAGCAAGGAGCCAGCGCTAAGCGCGGCTCCCTGCTCTCTGCACATGTAGCACAGCGACGTTATGATCGCTGCTTCTGCTGTGTTTGACAGCTAAGCAGCGATCATAACAGCGACTTACAAGGTCGCTGTTACGTCACAGAAAATGGTGACGTAACAGCGACGTCGTTGTCGCTGTCGCTTAGTGTGACACCAGCTTAAGGCACACCTGTGCAATAATCATGCTGTCTAATCAGCATTTTGATATGCCGCACCTCTGGGGTGGATGGATTATCTCGGTAAAGGAGAATTGCTCACTAACACAGATCTGCACAAATTTGTGAACAATATTTGAGATCAAAAGGTTGTTTGTGTACATAGAAAAGTCTAAGATCTTTGAGTTCAACACATGAAAAATGGGAGCAAAAACAAAATTGTTAAGTTTATACATTCTACATATCCATCATTATACATATTCATATAATTTTAAATCCTGGCCACATGGTTTATAAATGAATTAAAGAGCAAATTCAAGATTATTTTTAAACTAAAGTGCACTGCATTTAAAAATATGGATCATAGACTTTAGGCTATGTTGTCTTCCCACGATGCGCTTTTGGGAAGTTTTTGCTGTTGCAAAGTTTTTGCACCATTTCAACACCTATTATGTAAATTAGGTTACTTGCATTTTTTATATGCATTTTTGTGTACATTTTTTAACGTGTTTTTTATCACAGTTTTTTGTCTCTTTTTTTGGTGCGTCACATTTTAAGCATACACTGTTTTGTTTTTGATATGTCTTGATATTTGGCTTTGACAAACCTTTATTGATATACTTATGTGTGAATTACATGCATTTTTTAGGCCTTTCCGCAGCAGAAAAGCACTAAAAATGTAAGGGCGGTTTTTACCTATGTTTTTCTGCACCTAATGCAAGTCTATGGGGAAAATCTAACCATAAGGCTATGTGCGCACTTTGCGTCGAGTTACTTGCAGTTGTAAACGCATCCTGTGGCAGAAATTGTCTTTGTCAAATTTGGTTTGGACCACAGAATGCATGCGTTTTTTCCGCGTTTTGACCGCGTTTTGACCGCGTTTTCATGCTTTTTTATTGCTTAAAGTCAGATGCGTTTTCATTACAAATACATGACTAAATAAAGTTTTAACATTAAAACACTAAGAAAAAAATGTAAAAAAATGAATAAAAATATCAAAAATAAAATCATACATAAAATAGCTAATTTTATTAAAATGATAACTTTAATCTAATATTTATGGCTAAAATAACGTTAAAATATTTTTTTTTCATTAATTTAATTGTCAAACTATATGTGTCTGTAAAGGGACACATCATTACTTCAATTTAAAGACAAAAACGCATGCGTTTATTTGGTCAAAAAAAGCATGCATTCTGCACCAAAAAAGCATGTAAAACGCTAGGATTTTGTTATAGGATGCGTTTTGAAAGATCTCATTGACTCCAATGTTAGCAAAACGCTGCCAAAATGGCAAAAACAATTGACATGCTGCTTCTTTAAACGCAGAGATTTTGACAAATTTTCTGCACCTAAAATGCTGCGTTTTTACAAGCATTGTGCGCACAAGAAAGCCCTATTTCCCATAGACTTTGCTTGAAAATCAAAACGCATGCATTTTTGCATTGAAACGCTGCAGTAGAAAATGCTGCGGAAACGCATGAAAAAACCCAAAGTGCGCACATGGCCTAAAACTCAGCAAGAGAAATTGACATGTTGCAGATTTGAAACACGCACCACAGGTCAGGTTAGACTGAGTAAAAAGGAAGCACAATGGGGATGAGATTTCTATAAGGCCACGTGTTAAGTTTTTTACATTAGTATTGATAAGTCAAAACCAGGAGTGGAACTGTCAGAGGAAAAGTATATTAGAAACATGGGCACCACTTCTGCATTTTTTACCCACTCCTGGTTTACACTTACAAATACTAAAGTAAAAAAGTTCATCAAATACTCAGTGTGTGCACATGGCCTAAAGCCTATCCACTTTGCTGGAACTGTTAAGATGCTGTGATTTTGATGTAGTGAAAATACGCAGCATCAAAAACTCACCAAAAAGTCATTGTGGACGCACAGCTTACAAACTGAAGTGCATGGTGTAGATGTCGCGGGCGGGGAGGAGGGTGTCGGCACACCGCGCTCACCCCTTCTGCTCGGGTCCGGCAGCTGCTCAGTGGTGGCTCGAGCGGTGGGCCGGATCCCGGGGTTTCTCAAGCGACACTCCTCGCCCGTGAGTGAAAGGGGGTGTTTGTTGGGTGAAGGGATTGTTATAGTTCGTGACGCCACCCACGGTTGTGGTGATTGCACCACCGCTGCTCAGTGTGGGCGTCCCGGGGATGGTGATGCGGAGCAGCCAGGTGTTGTGTTGCCCCTCCGTGGGTAGGGGTTGGTGATCCCGGGGCCCGGTGATGAGATGTGAAGTGTAGGGCCTGGAGGGCGCAGGGACGCAGGGGCAGCGCTGTGCCTTGCGGCACTATGGTACTCACTCAGCCTGACACACGGACACAGTTTGTACGGTAAACCAACGGCTGGTAGGACGGTCCCACAGACGGCTGCACCTGCACTCCCGATAGGTGACGGTGATGTCCCTCTTCCTTGCACCTGTGTTGACTGATGGTAGCGGTGGATTCCCTCCGGTTACCCGCTCCCCGACTGCAATCTGGGCCGGAGGAGCTCTACACTTTGCCCGCAGGCGCTGGCCCTGAGAAACTGGTGCCGTGGCGGCGGCGGTGTCTCTCCAATACGGGTTGGGCTGTTGCCTTCAATCGGGACTTGGTTGTTGGGGGATCTGCGTCCCCGTCACTGACGGATTTGGCAAATCTGGCGACTCCTAGCCTTGCCGGGGTCCGAGAGGCCCCTGCCCTGGTGCTGACTGTCCTTCGGAACACTGCTCCAGACTACCGGGCACACAGCCAACGGGGTCCTTCCAGGAACTTCCAAACGGTCCCCCTCCAGACAGTCACCGCCGTTGCTGACCTTGCTGTTCTGGCCCTCACAAAGCTGGACCCTTCAGGCTGTCTTTCTCTTCTGTAACTTTTCTTGCTTTTCCTCCTTTACTACTTTCACTTTCACTTAACTCCTAAACTGAACTCTCCTCTTTACTCTTGCCCTGCCTGGGCTCGACTTCACTCCTTCCACTTCCTCCTCCCTGACAGAACTGCCTGGTTACTTCCTGCCTCCAGTGTTGTGAGCTCCTCGGTGGGCGGAGCCAACCGCCTGGCCCACCCCCTGGTGTGCATCATCAACCTCTGGAGGAAGGCAACAAGGATTTGTGGTTAGCTGTGATGTGCCTACCTGGAGTGTGGGGTGTGGTGGTGTTGTGACCTGTGACCCCTGGCTTGCCCCGGGCGACACATAGATGGCTCCAAAACCTGGTTCAAATTGTTTAAAAATCTAGTACAGAGCAGATTAGACATTGTTTTCAAGTGAAATTCGCTAAAAGTATGTGTGAATACATTGAGAAATGTGGGTCATAGACGTTAAAGTAGCATTTATCTAAAATAAACTGCAACAAAAAAAACTGTTAAAAACACCACTAAAAATGGCCCCAAAACAATACCTAAAGCTATCCTAAAACATAAATAAGGTATTATTTTAGCCACCATGTATGCAAAAGTATATAAAAAGGGGTTAAAGACATATTTTTAAAATTAAATGAAAAGTTATAAATAACTAATGTTGAATATTTAACTGAAAGTAAAAAGTAAATACAGTACCAGTGCGGCTACACCAATATATAGTGCGGTATTTTCCTTTACATTACGTAGGTAATCATTTTTTCCACTTCCAACACACGGGTCATTGTGCCTTCTAAACAGTGGCTAACAAAATAGAATTACTTAACACGTCTTAAAAAAGGCAGCTCTGTGTGTTTGCATGGAACTGTATGGGACTGCTTATAAAGGAGAACCTTGTGCAAAAAGGCAGGGTGTGTACTCCTACATAGACAGTGACCTCACCCACTGCAGTGCCGCCTAGTGCAGATCCACAGTAACCACGGAAAAAAACAAACCTAATGCTGACATGGAATATTACGCTAAAGAAAGTTCAAACATCAATATTTGGATCATGTAAACCTGACTGGAGCGTCCAGGTCAGTGCCGGGCTGTTTTCAGGTTGCTTGTTGTTTAAATTAGGAAACTCAAGGTACTATCATAGGTGCTGTTTTGTTGAAGTTTTCTTAGGCCATTTTTAAAACAATTGGGTGTAGTAGGTGATAAAGTGAGGGAAATGTTATAGGAAAAACCTTTCTGCTTCCATTTTTAAAACTGAACCTTGTTTTGTTTTGTTTTTTTAAAAGAAACAGAGACATGTAAAAGCAGAACCTTTCACCAAATTTTTCATGTTAAACTGGACCTGTGATGCAAAAGAGGTTGAAGAGCATAATAAAACGTTTTACTTATTTATTTTTTTTTCACTTTGACTCTCCATTGCGGACATATTAGCTATCAAACTATTTGGCACCTAATGAGTTAACTTTTGTTACGCCAAGTAGGTTTTATGAGACAGTTGTCAATGACGGTGTGTACTTCTTCTCCCTGTATTTGATGTTGACCAATCATAAGCAAGCAGCAACATTAAGGCTGTGCGCCCGCATAGAGTTTTTGTTACGTTTTTGACGCTGCATATTTAAAAATATATATAGTTCCATATATATATAGTTCATAGTCCATGTGTATATAGATATATAGTATATATATCCAATATATATAGTTCCAACAAAGTGGATGGGATTTATAGAAATATAATGCTCATTGTTCTTTTTTTAATCAGAATTAACTGACCTGCGGTGCATATTTCAAATCCACAACATGTCAACTTTTCCTGCGGGTATGCTGAGTTTTATCTGCAAAGTTTTCCCATCGACTTCCATTAGATATGGTGAGTTAGTGTGGGGCTGTACACCAGTTCTAACAGTACTATGAGAAGAAAAGTGCTGATAGAATGGTTTATAATGTGACACAGCTAAACTCAGCTGTGCTGTCTCTTCTTCCACAAGGACCTGCTCTAAGGGCATGTGCGACATTGCAGGGGTTTTTTGCGTTTCTGCAGCGTTTTAAGCTGCAGCGTCACATTGTCAAAATGCATGCGTTCGGTCTTCCCCAGCAAAGTCTATGAGAATCATGCAAAATCCATGAGCACGATGCTTTTTTAAACGCAGTGTTTTGATTGTCAAAAATTTGACAAAATCTCTGCGTTTAGAAAAGCAGCATGTCAATTCTTTTGTCCGTTTTGGCAGCGTTCTACACCCATTGAAATCAATGAGTTGTAGAAGAATGCTACCAAAAATCTAAGCAGTGCGTTTGCACTGCATTTTTGTTGCGATCCGCATGTTTTTTGACATAACAAACGCAGATCTTTCGGTCTCTCTCTCTCTGTCCATCTCGGTCTCTCCCTCCCACCCCCTCTCTCATACTCACTGATCCACGATCACCGGCGCGGCGCTGCATGGCGTTCACACTGTGGCGGCTTCTCCTCTTTTGAAAATTCCAGCCACTCATTAATCCATCTCATATTCCCTGCTTCCCCCGCCCACCGGCACCTATGATTGGTTGCAGTCAGACACGCCCCCACGCTGAGTGACAGCTGTGTCACTGCAACCAATCACAGCCGCCGGTGGGCGTGTCTACATCGAGCAGTAACCAAAATAAATAAATAATTAAAAATAAAACAACATGCGGTCCCCCCCAATTTTGATACCAGCCAGGGTAAAGCCACACGGCTGAAGGCTGGTATTCTCAGGATGGGGAGCTCCACGTTATGGGGAGCCACCCAGCCTAACAATATCAGCCAGCAGCTGCCCGGAATTGCCACATCCATTAGATGCGACAGTCCCGGGACTTTACCCGGCTGATCCCGAATTGCCCTGGTGTGGTGGCAAACTGAGTAATAAGGAGTTAATGGCAGCAGCCCATAGCTGCCACTAAGTTCTAGGTTAATCATGGCAGGCGTCTCCCCGAGATACCTTCCATGATAAACCTGTAAGTTTAAGAAAATAAACACCACTTTATTAACCCCTCAAAAACACCTCCAGGTCCGACGTAATCCACGCAAGGTCCCACGACGCTTTCAGCTATGCTACATCGGTAGTGGTAGGTGGAGGACTGCAGCTGTAGCCACGAGTAACCTGAGTGAAAGCACAGCTGATCGCGCGGCTCACTGAAGTCACTCAGGGGCTTTGCGATCACAGGTGAGTCCTTCACGTGTGACCGCAAATCAAGCCACGGCACGCACAGAGCGACGCGATCACAATGAAGTCGGGTGAAGTTCATCCGAGTTCATTCTGATCACGCAGCTCTGTCTCGCAGCCTTACATGCTCTTTTTGACAGTGCGGTCCCACTCTGCTCTGCTGCAAGTCTATGGGGATGCTGCAGAGCCGAGTGGGACCGCTCTGTCAAAAATGAGCGTTCTGGAAGCATCCAGAACGCATGAATTCAGTAGGAATTCTTCAGTAACAATGCGTCTCAGAACGCAGCTTTTCGGCTGCGTTCTGAGACGCACATGAAGTGCGGAAGAGAACAAAACGTGCGCACATAGCCTAAAAGGTGTTAGTCATCTGTGTTCTTTAAGCTTCAAGCACTTTCTAATCATGTAGGAGGTTAGACCAGATGATCTAGGCTGTATCTTATGGTTTGGGCATGTTTGTCTTCTGTTGTGTTGTTGCCAGCTTATGATTGGTCAGCATCATACAGGGAAAAGAAGAACGTGAACCCAGTGAAAATTATCTGTCTTCACTTGTACTTTAAAAAGAAATTACTATTATCACCGAATTAAAGAGGCAGAGTAAAAAAAAAAACCCTTTGTCCCGCTCTGCAGCTTCAAATGAATCCTGCGCCAATAATTTGGCTTAAATTCCAGCTCCTCAGTCCAGGATAATCTTGCTGAGTTATCACTTTTGCTTTGTTTGTGAACACATCTTTAGCCCTGTGTCTCACCCTTTGCCTGTGTGCACTTCTCTTATGTTTATTGGTGCTTTGTGTTACACTTGGTTTATATTTTAGGGTGCAGTTAAGGACTTTCAGGGTCAGCCTACGTTAAATGGGGGTGCATTGCATAACTTTAGGATGCCAACCTCCGCGGTCAGGCAAGGACAAAACCGGGTCAGGTTTAAGATACTCCTAGTGTGTATAGGGACTTGTGGTTAACATCTCCCCTGGTTTGTTCGTCCCTATGTGAGTGGTAGTACTCAATCATAACACACAGTATGGGGAGCGCGGGGGATAGGATGGGTGCAGACACAGTATTGTGAGCAAGGCTGGGAGTAATTTGAGGACATGTATACTGAAAGAGGATGAGATGTTGGATGTATGCATACACAGTATGGGGAGAAAGGTGGATAAGACTGGGGGGGGTGTGAGGAGACAGTATTGGAAGCAAGGGGGAATATATGAGGAAACAATATGAGCGATGCATGCGCACACTTTATAGGGAGCAAGGGGGATGGATGTAGACACAGTATGGGGAGAGGGGGAGATGTATGAGGAGACAGTATGGAGAATGATGTGGTAAATATGTGAGGAGACAGTATGATTGATATGAGTGGGATGGGAAAAGAGAGAGTATGAGGAAGAGGGTGGGGAAATGTGTGAGGAGCCTTTTGAGGTGAATAGTGTGAGAAGACAGTATGGTGGAAAAAACATGTGAGCAGGTACAGAATAGAAACTGGGTAGTGTGAGGGGCAGTGTAGTGAGGGATTAGCTTGCTGGCACAGTGTAAGGGCATAGTTAGATGGGGACAGTATGCCAAGGAAGAGGTGTGTGATAGGGGAACACAGTATAGGGACTGGGCAGTATAAGGGGATACAGTTTGAGAACACAGTGTGAAGAGGGTACTTAATATAGTAGGGAAAGGGTAATGTGGAGTTCATGTACCATAAGAGGGACAGTGTGTGGGTCAATTTGTGCAGGGAACACAGTGAGAGGCAATTTTTTATTCAGGCGCACAGCATAGGGCAGATATTTGTATACCATAGCATTATAACCATTCTGCTATTTTTAAGGTCATGTCTGAATATTTTTATTCCAGAGCATTATAATCATTCTGCTATTTTTAAGGTCATCATGTCAGGATGTGCTGCAAAGACTGGAGAAGATAGAAGTCTGCAGATGCCAGCTATGCATGTTAAAAGTCATCGTGGCGGCTCGACAGGATGAAGAAAAGAATGAGAATGACTGCCATCAGAAACAATGTCATCTACAATGGCATGTAAGAGTTTGGGCACCACTGGTTAAATTTCCTGTTATTGTGGACATTTAAGCAAGTTAAAGATGAAATGATCTCTAAAGGCATAAAATTAAAGATGACACATTTGTATTTTAGGCAAAAAAAAAATATAATGTTTTAATCCTTTTCATTTGAAAAATTACAAAAAGGAAAATGGGCTGATGCAAAACTTTCAGTTCCCTTGAAGATCTGTGTGCTCATATAACTTTGACTAAGGTTTCAGACCTTACAGCGCCACCTTTTGCTGCGATTACAGCTGCAAGTCACTTGGGGTATGTCTCTGTCGCGGGCGGAGGAGGGGACGCCGCGCTCTCCCACTGCTCGGGTCCAGCTGGCACTGCGGCCTGCTGCTGCTGCTCGGTGGCTCGAGCGATGGGCCGGATCTCGGGGGCTCGAGTGGCGCTCCTCGCCCGTGAGTGAAAGGGGTTGGGTTTTGGGATAGTTTATTGTCCGTGACGCCACCCACGGCTGTGGTGATTGAGTGGACACCACGGCTGCTCTGTTTGGGGAGCCCGGGAGTGATGGTATGGAGCAGCCAGTTGTTGATTTGCCCCTCCGTGGGTAGGGGTCTTGGTGCTCCCGGGGCCCGGGGATGGGATTGGTATGGTGGACAGGCGGGTATGGGGCCTGTGGAGGTGCAGGGGCGCAGGGGCAGCGCTGTGCCGCACGGCACGGAGGTACTCACTCAGCCAGTAAACACGACACAGTTCTCGGTAAACAAACGGCTGGTTGGACGGGTCCCTCGGACGGTTACGGTGCTGCGGTTCCCTGCAGTTAGCGATGACGGTCTCTTCCCTGCACCTATGTAAAGTCTCTTGGTAGCGATGGGTCCCCACCGGTTACCCACTCCTCGGCTTCAATCTGGGCCAAGGGAGCCCTACTTTGCCCGCAGGCACTGGACCTGGGAAACTGGTGCCTTGGCGGTGGCGGTGTCTCCCCTTCACGGTCGGACTGTTGCCTTCAATCGGGACTTGGTTGTTAGGAGACAGAGGTCCCCTTCACTGACGGATTTGGCAAATTATGGCGACTCCTAGCCTTGCCGGGATCCGAAAGGCCCCTGCCCTGGTGCTGACTGTTCTTCGTATACTGCTCCAGTACCGCCGGGTCACCACCCGTCCGCGGTCCTTCCAGCAACCTCCAAACAGTCCCCCTGCAGACTATCACCGCCGTCTGCTGACCTTGCTGTCTCAGTCCGGGGCACACACCCGGACCAACTTCAGGCTTTACTACTGTCACTTTTCTGTCACTCTAACTCTCCACTTCACCTCCTTCTACTTCCTCCTCCTAAACTCATCTTGCTTCTCACTCAAGCTCTGCCTGAGCTAAACTGCCTGGTTTTCCCGCCTCCAGGGCTGTGAACTCCTTGGTGGGCAGAGCCAACCGCCTGGCCCACCCCCTGGTGTGGACATCAGCCCCTGGAGGAAGGCAACAAGGATTTTGGGTTAGCCTTGGTGTTCCTGCAGGGAATGTGGGGTGCATGTGATGTTGTGACCTGTGACCCCTGGCTTGCCCAGGGCGTCACATTCCCCCTTAGCAAAACGCAGACCGTCCTCGGGCTGCCCGTCCAACACCGGTTTTATTTTCCTTTTGTTTTTCTGTAAAAGATATGAAAAAACGGTAACATATATACAATTTATGACATCATCCCACATCGGGAGGCACATTTCTTAAACGGTTTCAAACGGTGTACGGTTACGGTTTCCGCTCTCTCCCACCCAAGCAACCTGGCCCTGATGCTGCCCCTAAAGTCCAGGCAGCACCCCTTGACCCCAGTCCAGCACAAGTTACCCGAGCGGGATCTGTCCTTCCCCTCCAGAGGGTAGCCACCGGTTCCTGTGGTGGCTGGGCCCCAGCCTGCTCTGCTGTGGGCCCTTCCTCCAACCTGCCTCTCTGGAGGCGGCAATTGCGGAAACGGTAACGGTAACACAACTTATTTACAAGCCACTTAACGTTTGTGGTTGCCCTGCAAGTTCACGGGCTTGTCCATAGGAGTTCCTATGCATATTTTTCAAACGGTCCCCACGGGGACAACAGTGCCGGCAACGGCCGGTTTCCAATCACGGTAGAATCAGGTTACTTCATCAGTTAATTACTTCATTTTCATCTTTTGCAAAAACTTTTAAACATACTGGTGGTCACAACGGGGACGGTGCAATGGCATCCTGCTGCCACTCTTTCTCACATAAATGCGGGCATGCACATCCGCAACTCCCGCTCAGGAGCCAGGCCCACCTGGGTGCCCTTGGCGCCGGCTACGACCGGCCTCTCATACTGCCGTGGGCCCCACCAATCAGTGGCCTGCTCTGGGTCAGCCTGTGTGGGGGACGGGCCCAGCTGGAGTCCCTCCGTGTCGGCTACAACCGGCACCTTCAGCAATGAGGGACCCCGCTGTGACATGGCCTGCTCTGCCTCCTGGCAGCTACATCCCCGCCGTACCTCAGCCGAGGCCCGGTGCTTGGGAGCGGTCAACGTGACTTGCGGTGTTGGCGTTTGATTGAGGATTGCCTCCGCTGCGGCCGGGCGGACTGCCGGGGCCGTCATCATCTCCGTCGCGGCTGGGATGGAAGCCGGGACGGGTGCCAGGGTGGTGGTAAAGGTAAAGCCCGGGGGCCGCAGGTCTGGGCCCTCTCCCACAGATTCTGCGGGCTCCGCTACCGGTGGCAGGGGTAACGGGTTGGTCGGGGCGTGGGCCGCAGGCATGGGCAGTGAGGGAGGTAGCGTGGTGGACGGCAGCAGGCCGGGCCCCTCAGCCGTATCGACCGATCCCTCGGGGACATAGGGGCGTGGGTCGCTTACCCACTCCTCTGAGACCATCTCCACTTCGGATGCCCAAACGGTTGAGGCCAGGCCCTTCATCTCCGACGTCCACTTCGCCAGCATGAAGTGGACTTGGGCCTGGAGCTTCTGGCACATCTTGCTTCTGGATCCAGGAACATGTTTCAGTAGAGTCCTGGCGTCCCTGCACGCTACAGCGCTAGTTACATGCGGCTGCGACCACCGCTCCTCCAGTGGCTCCGTCGGGCCCAGACATCTTGTTTTCCGTCCCCCTTAGCCTCTTTTCGGCCCCTCCTCTATCGGGGCGGGGTTTTGGCCTTCGCGCCTCTGCTACTCGAGAAGACGCTCGAGCGGGAACTTTTCGCGCCAAAGATGGCGACTTCTGAAATTTTCCGGCCGGATACCTCCGGCGGTCACAAGGCGCACCTCTACCCAACGGCAGAGCGGTAAGATCCTGTTCGTGACGCCAAGTTGTCGCGGGCGGAGGAGGGGACGCCGCGCTCTCCCACTGCTCAGGTCCGGCTGGCACTGCGGCCTGCTGCTGCTGCTCGGTGGCTCGAGCGATGGGCCGGATCCCGGGGACTCGAGCGGCGCTCCTCGCCCGTGAGTGAAAGGGGATTGGGTTTTGGGATAGTTTATTGTCCGTGACGCCACCCACGGCTGTGGTGATTGAGTGGACACCACCGCTGCTCTGTTTGGGGAGCCCGGGAGTGATGGTACGGAGCAGCCAGTTGTTGATTTGCCCCTCCGTGGGTAGGGGTCTTGGTGCTCCCGGGGCCCGGTGATGGGATTGGTATGGTGGACAGGCGGGTATGGGGCCTGTGGAGGTGCAGGGGCGCAGGGGCAGCGCTGTGCCGCACGGCACGGAGGTACTCACTCAGCCAGTAAACACGACACAGTTCTCGGTAAACAAACGGCTGGTTGGACGGGTCCCTCGGACGGTTACGGTGCTGCGGTTCCCTGCAGTTAGCGATGACGGTCTCTTCCCTGCACCTATGTAAAGTCTCTTGGTAGCGATGGGTCCCCACCGGTTACCCACTCCTCGGCTTCAATCTGGGCCGAAGGAGCCCTACTTTGCCCGCAGGCGCTGGCCCTGGGAAACTGGTGCCTTGGCGGTGGCGGTGTCTCCCCTTCACGGTCGGACTGTTGCCTTCAATCGGGACTTGGTTGTTAGGAGACAGAGGTCCCCTTCACTGACGTATTTGGCAAATTATGGCGACTCCTAGCCTTGCCGGGATCCGAAAGGCCCCTGCCCTGGTGCTGACTGTTCTTCGTATACTGCTCCAGTACCGCCGGGTCACCACCCGTCCGCGGTCCTTCCAGCAACTTCCAAACAGTCCCCCTGCAGACTATCACCGCCGTCTGCTGACCTTGCTGTCTCAGTCCGGGGCACACACCCGGACCAACTTCAGGCTTTACTACTGTCACTTTTCTGTCACTCTAACTCTCCACTTCACCTCCTTCTACTTCCTCCTCCTAAACTCATCTTGCTTCTCACTCAAGCTCTGCCTGAGCTAAACTGCCTGGTTTTCCCGCCTCCAGGGCTGTGAACTCCTCGGTGGGCGGAGCCAACCGCCTGGCCCACCCCCTGGTGTGGACATCAGCCCCTGGAGGAAGGCAACAAGGATTTTGGGTTAGCCTTGGTGTTCCTGCAGGAAATGTGGGGTGCATGTGATGTTGTGACCTGTGACCCCTGGCTTGCCCAGGGCGTCACATCTCTATCAGTATTGCACATCGAGAGACTGAAATTCTTGCCCATTCTTCTTTTGAAAATAGCTCGAGCTGAGTGAGGTTGGATGGAGAGCGTTTGTGAACAGCAGTTTTCAGCTCTTTCCACAGATTCTCGATTGGATTCAGGTCTGGACTTTGACTTGGCCATTCTAACACCTGGATACGTTTATTTGTGAACCATTACACTGTAGATTTTGCTTTATGTTTGAGATCATTGTCTTGTTGGAAGACAAATCTCCATCCCAGTCTCAGGTCTTTTGCAAACTCCAACAGGTTTTCTTCAAGAATGGTCCTGTATTTGGTTCCATCCATCTTCCTATCAATTTTAACCATCTTCCCTGTCCCTGCTGAAACAAAGCAGGCCCAAACCATGATGCTGCCACCACCATGTTTGACAGTGGAGATGGTGTGTTCAGGGTTATGAGCTGGGTTGCTTTTACGCCAAATATATCGTTTAGCATTGTGCCCAAAAAGTTCGATGTTGGTTTAATCTGACCAGAGCACCTTCTTCCACATGATGAGGGGCAATACCCGAAACAGCTGTCTGTGGATGGATACATGGCCATGGTATTTCCCTTGTCATATCTTTAAACTTGTCAAAAAGTTGGATATTGACTAAATGGGCCACTTAATATGGTGGTTAGGGTGGTCTCCTAAAAAGAGCCACTACATGGCTGGGTCCTTCCCGGAGGGATATCTGGCTGCTTTTGTGTCGAGACTCCTAACAGAGGCTCCACAGACTTTTTTCATAAACATATCGTTTGGCATTTTGCCCAAATAGTTTGATTTTGGTTTCATCTGACCAGAGCACCTTCTTCCACATGTTTGGTGTGTCTCCCACATGGCTTTTGGCAAACTTTAAACAACACTTTTTATCTTTGACTTTCTCCTTGCCACTCTTCCATAAAGGCCAGGTTTGTGCAGTGTACAACTGATTGTTGTCCTATGGACAGACTCTCCCACCTCAGCTGTAGATCTTTGCAGTTCATCCAGAGTGATCATTGGCCTCTTGGTTGCATCTCTGATCAGTTTTTTCCTTGTTTGAGATGAAAGTTTGGATGGTCGGCCGGGTCTTGGTAGATTTGCAGTGGTATGATATTCCTTCCATTACAATATGATTGCTTGCACAGTGCTCCTTGGGATGTTTAAAGTTTTGGAAATCTTTTTGTAACCAAATCAAGCTTTAAACTTCTCCACAACAGTATCACGGATCTGCCTGTTGTGTTCCTTGGTCTTCATTATGCCATCTGCGCTTTAAACAGAACACTGAGACTATCACAGAGCAGGTGTATTTATACGGAGACTTAATTACACACAGGTGGCTTATATTTATCATCATCAGTCATTTAGGATAACATTGGATCATTCAGAGATCCTCAATGAACTTCTGGAGAGAGTTTGCTGCACTGAAAGTAAAGGGGCTGAATAATATTGCACGCCCCACTTTTCAGTTGTTTATTTTTTAAAAAAAGTTTAAAATAAGCAATACATTTTGTTCAACTTCACAATTGTGTCCCACTTGTTGTTTGTTGATTCTTCACCATAACATTAACATTTTTATCTTTATGTTTGAAGCCTGAAATGTGGGAAAAGGTTGAAATATTCAAGGGAGACGAATACTTTCGCAAGGCACTTTAATTAGCCTGTTAGTGTTATGGCTTGTCCATTATCATGGATAGGAAAGCTCAGGTGATGCAAATTTCACAGCTTTATAGAAACCCAGCCTCCTCTAACCTTGTGATAAAAAACAGTTGTGATGGCTTTGTGATGCCCTGGATTAGTCAGGTCGTCCCAGGTAGTCCCATGCACACACAACCCTCCCCTTAGTAAGGTGACAGCAGCCAAACTTAAAACCTTTGTCACCACCCTCCGGGTTTGATGTTCACACCAGGGGGGCGGAGCCAGGCGGTTGGCTTCGCCCACCGAGGAGTTCACAGGCCCGGAGGCGGGAAAACAGAGTAGATTAGTCTTGACAGTGGAGTGAAGTGGAGTCAAGTTCAAGGGCTGACCTGTGCTCAGGCCTGCCAAAGTCTACACCAGGTGTCTGGGTTGGAGCCCAGTCATCTCTGGCAAAGAGGCAGACGGTGGTGGCCGCCTGCAGGAGCTGGGATTACATCCGGTGGAACCGTAGGGACCGGGGACGGGCGGTGGCCCGCCGGTACCGAACCGGGGAACCGATTGGAAACTGGAGCACCAGGAGGGGTACTCAGACCCAGTACAAGGCCCAGAAACAACTAGGCTAAGTCAAATTAACTGATTGAGGACTGGACTTTAGGACCTTTCCCACACAAGACCCGACTGAAGACAACAGCCCAACCATTAGGGTAAGCCACCGCCAAGGCATAGAGACCCAAGGGGCCAGCGTCTGCGGGCAAACAGGGCTCTCCCGACACCTAGCAAGCCAGGGAGCGGACTACCGTTGATTAGGCAAAAGAGTTGCAACTTTTACAACAGAGAGGTGCAGGAGAAAGGCAGAGACCACCAACCTGTTAAGGGGAAACTGCAGCCGGCTGCGGGCACCGTTCACCACCTTGTTTGGTTTACCAGAGACTCCAGCGTGTTTATCATAGTGAGTACACCAGTGCCTACGGGCCGCGCACCGCGCCGCACCGCACTGACACTCCAGGATGCATCCACTTCCCCGCCTCAGCACCTCCCTCGGGCCCTCAGGACCATCAACCCCTTACCCACGGAAGGGTCAACACCAAGCAGCGCAACACCGTCCCCGGGAGCCTAGTCAACGGCAACGGTGGTGTCCATCCATTCACCACAACCCGTGGGTGGTGTCACGAACTCATATCCCCCTACAAGCAACCGCGGCTCCGGCCGTGGACCTTCCCCACCGAAGTCCCTACGTGTAGCGCCAACCCTCTTTCAGAGCGACGTGACCCCCGGGTCCGTGAGGAGCTCGAGCCACCCACCGACGAGCACGGATCCGAGCGGCTCGTAGCCGGCCGAGCCCCGGGGCAGTACACATCAACTCTTCTGGCGTCAAGAACAGGATTGAACTCATCCACCTACCTGTGGAAGTGCGCCTTGAAGTTCTTGTCAGCGGAGTCCCCGTTGAAAAAATTGCAGAATTCGCCATCTTGTCACCTTCCTGTGGCGCGAAGTTTCCCGCCCAAGCCATCTTCTCTTCAAGCGAAAGGGCGCGAAAGTGAAGCCCTGCCCCCTGAGAGCAAAGCGGTGAAAAAAGCAAGCGAAGTGCCCCGAAAAGACCAAGGGGGGCGGGTGAAGATCCTGCCTCATGTGACTGAGGGGATAAAGGGCAGGGACTCCAGGACTCTGCCACCCGTCTGGTTCCTGGACATGCAAACCGTAACATGTGTGCCCCATCTGGCAAGCTCGAATTCCCGGAGCCCGCGCCCGGGACAGCGGCGTGGCTGAAGACTCAGATGACACAGATGTGCGGCCGCATTCAGGCCCAAGTGCGTCTCTTGTTGGAGCAATGGACAGCTGAGATGGAGGAGCTGGCCGCGGGCGCATGCAGTGGAGACCATTTTAGAGGAGCTGGTAGGTGACCTACACCCTTATGTCCCAGAGGGACCGGCCGCTGCGGCTGAGGGACCCGGCCTGCCCCCGGCCCCTATATGGCCTCCCCCATCACCCGTGTCGGCCGCTGCTGCTTCCCCGCTCAGCCCGCTGCCACCGGTCTTGGTAGCGGAGTCTGCAGTGCTGCCCCGCAAGGGCCCAGAAGCTGGAGAGACTGTCGGCCCGCAGGAAGATGTAGCCCCTGCATGGGCTGAAGGAGCGGCAGACTTGGAAGAACCAGCAACGACACCCTGTGAGACAGCAGCTCGCCTGACGCCGAGAGGGTGTTGGCCTCGGCCAAGATGGAGATGGGACCCGGTCCACGAGACCCCGCCACCAGCCGCCTGGAGTCAGATGATAGTGGCTCAGGGGCCGACACAGAGCCAGTCTCGGAAGATGAGGCCCCTGGGGTTGTCAACATGGAGGCCACGTATATCCCGCGGTGTGGCGGGAACGGGTACCGGATGGCCCTCTCCCTCCGCGCTTGCTGTGTGCTGGAGCTGTACAAGGGTGAGGTAGAGTCTGCCTCAGAGGATGAAATCGCTCGCCACAGAAATGAGGAAGATGAAAGTTAAAAGCAGCGGATCCCGGCTGCCAAGTTGAACACAGTCCCCGTTGAGACCATACTGCCCGTCCCTGTTGGGACTTGTTTTTGCCCCGTTTAAAGAGACAAGGCCGAGAACTTGCAGGCCACCCAAAAACTTTTGGGTTTGTAAATAGTCCCTTGACCGGCCTGTCCCGTTTCACAACCTTTAGAGAGGCAGACTGGAGGATGGGCCTGCGGGAAAGTGATGGCCGAGGCCCACCACCATTGCAACCGGTGGCGATCCTCCGGGTCAGCGGTCCCCTGGACATGGGGCCTCTGAAAGACAAACAGGTGTGAAACCCTGCACCCGTCCCGTATAACAACAACCAAAGTTGTCTGCGGGCAAACAGGGCTCTCCCGACACCTAGCAAGCCAGGGAGTGGACTACCGTTGCTTAGGCATAAGAGTCGCAACTTTTACAACAGAGAGGTGCAGGAGAAAGGCAGAGACCACCAACCTGTTAAGGGGAAACTGCAGCCGGCTGCGGGCACCGTTCACCACCTTGTTTGTTTACCAGAGACTCCAGCGTGTTTATCATAGTGAGTACACCAGTGCCTACGGGCCGCGCACCGCGCCGCACCGCACCGACACTCCAGGATGCATCCACTTCCTCGCCTCAGCACCTCCCTCGGGCCCCCGGGACCATCATCCCCCTACCCACGGAGGGGTCAACACCAAGCAGCGCAACACCGTCCCCGGGAGCCTACGGCAACAGTGGTGTCCATCCATTCACCATAACCCGTGGGTGGTGTCACAAACTCATATCCCCCTACAAACAACCGCGGCTCCGGCCGTGGACCTCCCCACCGAAGTCCCTACGTGTAGCGCCAACCCCCTTTCAGAGCGACGTGACCCCCGGGTCCGTGAGGAGCTCGAGCCACCCACCGACGAGCACGGATCCGAGCGGCTCGGCAGCCGGCCAAGCCCCGGGGCGGTACAGGTTCTTCTAAGCAGCTGCTTAGCATTCTGAAAATATAAATGGTGGAGGCCCACAAATCAGGAAAAGGCTGTGATAAGATAGCAAAGTGATTTCAAATTGCACTTTCCTCAGTTTTAAATGTAATTAAAAATGGCAGTTAAATGGAATAGTGGAGGACAAGAGAAGTTCTGGAAGACCAAGCAAAATTCCTGTCACAGCTGCTGGTAGGATTGCTAGAGAGGCAAATCAGAACCGCCGCAGGACTGCAAAAGACCTTCAGCAAGATTTAGTAAACTCTGGAATTGTGGTAGATTGTTCTACTGTTCAGAGACTCCTGGACAAATATGGCCTTCATGAAGAGTCATCAATAGAAAGCCCCTCCTGCATACTCACCATTAAATTCAGAGTCAAAAATATGCAGAAGAACATCTAAACAATCCTGATGCATTTTTTAAACAAGTCCTGTATATCAATGAGGTTAAAATAGAACTCTTTGGCCACAATGCTCAAAGGTATGTGTGGAGAAAAAAAGAACACAGGATTTCAGGAAAAGAATATATCGCCAACCATTAAGCATAGTCATTGATCAATTATGCTTTGGAGTTGTGTTGCAGCAATGGCATGGGGAACATTTTATGGGTAGAAGGAAAAATTAATTTAATGAAATTTCAACAAATTCTTAATGACAACATAATGTGAGTTTCAGGCAGAGAGTGAGCTTCAGCGATGATTGGTGAAATCACTCAGGTTCTTTGCAGTTACAGCTGGAGGTTCCCACAGTTTTCCACCTGTGATCACAGGTAAACTGACATCAGGTGACCTCAGTAAAGTCAGTGAGTTCACCTCAGGTGACTTCACTTGCATCTCCTGGCAGAAAACTGTATTTTTTTGCCAAGAGATGCAGATTTGGTGCTGAAATTTCAACAGCATATTCCTGCACCCAATCTACCCCTCCTGGCAAAAAGACACATCACTAACGCATGCCATGATGCAATTTTTTTTATATATATTTATTTTTTTGCCAGGAGGTGTAGATTGGGTGCAGGAATATGATGTAAAATTTCATCACCAAATTTGCATCTCTTGGCCCAAAATTTCAATAAAACGGTTTTCATGCCATTTTGATGTAGTTTTCTGCCAGGAGTTGCAAATTTGGTGCTGAAATCTGGTGCAGATGTGACGCCCTGGCACAGCCAGGTTGTCACATAAGGAGTTAATCCTCCTTGGTAATATGATCTCACACGGTGCAGCATGACAAAGCACAGCCCCCAGTGTAAGGGAAAAGCAGAGGAGAGGGGAGGGGCTGGGGCAGACAGAGTGTGGAGGCAGACAGGACGGAAGTCTGAAGGAGTTAGCTCCCGGCTGGGAGTGAAGGGTGCTCTGAGAGGGCCGGGACAGGCCGTAGTGAGGAAGGGGCCAGAACAGGTAGCCGGAGCCGGGCGGTGGCCCCTCGGTACCTGGGTTCCCGGATCACTACAGGGGAGTGATTCCCCGTTCCCGGCTGAGGAGCAGTGGAAGAGAGTGGAGAGAAAGACACTTGCTGCAGGGAAAGAACAACCAGGGCTGCTGCACCGTGTGTGGGATACAAACACCCCCGTACCGAAGGCTGCGGACACCGGCAATTCTTAGTTCACCAGTGACTCCGTGTGACTTTCTTGTGAGTACACCCGTGCCCTCGGGCATCGCACTGCAGCACTGCGCCCTGCCCCCTGCTTACCCCTTCATCGGGCCCCGGGACAACCAACCCCCCTACCCACGGAGGGGACATAACAACTACGCTGCTCCCTGTCATCGCTCCCGGGATCCCCTTCCAGAGCAGCGGTGGTGTTCCACCATCACCACAACCGTGGGTGGCGTCACGGACAATCTCCCCTAACAAAACCCCTTTTACTGTGGAGCCTGGGATCACAGACCGGGTCACGCCATCGTGATACCCGCAGAAGTGACTCTGTGGCCCGGATCTGAGTACCCCTGGTCCCCGGGCGACACATTTGGCGTCACGAACAGGATCGAACCCATCCAGTTATCTGGAGGAAGTGCGCCTTATTCTGGACTGTCAGCGGTGATCCGCTGCAAAAATCTTAAAGTCACCATCTTTGCCGCCATTTTGGGCGCGAAAATCTCCCGCCCAGCACCTTCTTCCCCAAGCGTTGGGCGCGAAAAAGAGGCTCCGCCCCCCCGAGAACGCGGGCGGAAGTGAAGCTCCGGAGGACCGGAAGCGAAAGAGAAAGTTTAAAAGTTGCTGGAAGGACTGCTCCCGAGTACCAAGGGGGAGCAGTAGAAAGGAACCGCAGCTTATGTGACAAGGACTGTGGAAGCAGGGACGCCAGGACTCTGCCAGCATTTGGTTCCTGGAAGAGGCCGCCGCAGCGATGCACCGAGCCGTTACCCCTGTTACCGGTAGCGGAGCCCGCAGCGCCTGTTGGGGAGGACCCAGACCTGGGGTCCCCAGGCCTCACATTTGTCACCACCCTGCCACCGGCCCCGGCAGTCCGCCCGGCCGCGACGGAGATGACGACGGCTCCGGCAGTCCGCCCGGCCGCAACGGCAGCGAAGTACCGGTCCTGTTGACCAATCTGGAACCGTTTCTGGACTGGGGTCAAGGGGTGCTGCCTGGGCTTTAGGGGCAGCACCAAGGCTAGGTTGTTTGGGTGGGTGACCGAAGGAACCGTTACCCTGTTATTATTAAAAGTGTTGGACTGTTACTGCAATGTTAAAGTGATGTGCATCCCGTTTTGGGAGGATTGAAAATGTTTGATGTTTTATCTTTTCCAGTTTAATAAAATGTCGGTGCCTAGCCGGCCCGAGGACGGGCCGTGTTTTACCAAGGGGGTGTGTGACGCCCTGGCACAGCCAGGTTGTCACATAAAGAGTTAATCCTCCTTGGTAATATGATCTCACACGGTGCAGCATGACAAAGCACAGCCCCCAGTGTAAGGGAAAAGCAGAGGAGAGGGGAGGGGCTGGGGCAGACAGAGTGTGGAGGCAGACAGGACGGAAGTCTGAAGGAGTTAGCTCCCGGCTGGGAGTGAAGGGTGCTCTGAGAGGGCCGGGACAGGCCGTAGTGAGGAAGGGGCCAGAACAGGTAGCCGGAGCCGGGCGGTGGCCCCTCGGTACCTGGGTTCCCGGATCACTACAGGGGAGTGATTCCCCGTTCCCGGCTGAGGAGCAGTGGAAGAGAGTGGAGAGAAAGACACTTGCTGCAGGGAAAGAACAACCAGGGCTGCTGCACCGTGTGTGGGATACAAACACCCCCGTACCGAAGGCTGCGGACACCGGCAATTCTTAGTTCACCAGTGACTCCGTGTGACTTTCTTGTGAGTACACCCGTGCCCTCGGGCATCGCACTGCAGCACTGCGCCCTGCCCCCTGCTTACCCCTTCATCGGGCCCCGGGACAACCAACCCCCCTACCCACGGAGGGGACATAACAACTACGCTGCTCCCTGTCATCGCTCCCGGGATCCCCTTCCAGAGCAGCGGTGGTGTTCCACCATCACCACAACCGTGGGTGGCGTCACGGACAATCTCCCCTAACAAAACCCCTTTTACTGTGGAGCCTGGGATCACAGACCGGGTCACGCCATCGTGATACCCGCAGAAGTGACTTTGTGGCCCGGATCTGAGTACCCCTGGTCCCCGGGCGACACACAGATATTTCAGCACCAAATTTGCACCTCCTGGCAGAAAACTGAACTAAAACAGCATCAAAAATGTTTTTTACATTTTTGGGCCAAGAAATGCAATTTTTTTTTATTACATTTTTACACCATTTTCATGCACCCAATCTACACCTACTTGCAAAGAAAACATAAAAAAAGGCATGCAGTATGATGTGGTAGTGATGTGATTTTCTTTCCAGGAGGTATAGATTGGGTGCAGGAATATGGTGTCAAAATTTCAGTGCCAAATCCACATCTCTTGGCAAAAAACTGTGGTTTTCTGCCAGGAGATGCAGGTTTGAGTTTAATGAGGTCAGGTTACGGTGATCATAGGTGAAGGACCGTAGCAACTTCCAGCTGTGACCGCAAAGAACCTGAATGACATCACCGCTCATTGCTGCAGCTCAGTCTCTGCCTGAAAGTCAAAGTGGGTGGTCATTGTTCTATGGCCACGCGCTGTGCCTTCAGATGTAGCAGAGCTAGAATCATTGTGGGACCTTGTGTGGATTACGTCAGAACTGGGTGCCTTTGGGGTCAATAAATTGGAGAAAAGGGTGGGGTTTTTGTATTTTATTTCAAATAAAGGTTTTTTTGGGTGTTTGTATTTATTTATTTTCACTTACAGATTAGTAATGGGGGTCTCATAAACCCTCCCTATTACTAATCTAGGGCTTAGTCACAGCTGCCGGCTGTTATTAACCTATTATTATCCCGATATCCACTGCAGTAGGGTACTTGAGAAGAGCAGGGTAAAGTTCCGGTATTGTCACATCTAATGGATGCAACAATCCTGGCTGGCTGCAGGTTGCTATTTTTAGGCTGGGGGGCCCAATAAGCATGGGTCTCCTAAGCCTGAGAATACCAGCCCCCAGCTGACGCGCTTTATCATTGCTGGGTATAAAACTTAGGGGGGACCGCATGCCGAGTTTTTATAATTTATCTATTTAAATATTTAAAAAGAAAAAAAAAGAAAGCTGCATGTGGTTCCTCTTATTTTGATACATAGCTGAATGCTGCAGCTTGTAGCTGTATGCTTTATCTGTGCTGGGTATCAAAATACGGGGGTACCCTATGCCAATTTATTATTTTTTTATACCACAATAGTGACCTGCAGACAGGGTCTGTGATCGCAAGCATTCAGACGCTGTCACACAGGCTGGGGACGCGTTTGACTGCAACAAATCACAGACGCCAGGACCGCCGGTAGCCGGGGAAGCAGTGAATATGTATGAAGGTAAATGAGAGGACCCGAAATAAGACTGAGCGCCCTGGAAGCAATTATAGCCATGCCAGAGACTCAGTAAGTGCATGTGCTGTAATCACCCTATCCCTTCTACCACCATTTTTAAGAGCCAAATTCTGGTCCCCATAGATTTACATGGTGACTAGCTGTAGTACCCGGGCATTGCCTGGGATTGTAACTGTCTCTCTCCCAGTCTCTGTATGTGTGTTGCTGTCTGTCTGTCTCTCTGTCTGTCTCTTTCCTTGTCTGTCTGTGTGTACATTTCTGTCTGTCTGTTTCTATCTCTCTGTATTTGTATCAGTCTGTCTCCATCTGTCTCTACTTTGCACACTACGACATCGCAGCTGCGAAAGTGACGCACATCAGGCGTCGCAGTCGATATCGTAGTGTGCAAATCCTTTTACATACGATTAACGACAAAAGCGTCATTATCGGATGATCGGTGAAGGGTCCGACATTTCCATAATTTAGCAGCAGCGACGGTACGATGTTGTACCTCGTTCCTGCGGCAGCACACATCGCTGTGTATGAAGCTGCAGGAGCGAGGAACATCACCTTACCTGTGTCCCGGCTGCAATGCGGAAGGAAGGAGGTGGGCGGGATGTTTACGTCCCCTTCATCTCCGCCCCTCCGCTCCTATTGGCTGCCTGCCGTGTCGTCGCAGGGCAGGTAAGTACATGTGAAGCTGCCGTAACGATAATGTTCGCTACAGCAGCAATCACAAGATATCGCTGCTGCGACGGGGGCGGGTACTATCGCACTTGTCATCGCAAGCATCAACTTGCGATGTTGTAGTGTGCAAAGTACCCATAAGTGTGTGTTTGTCTGTGTCTCTCTTTCCCCATCTGTCTCTTTGCCCATCTGTCTCTTTCCAGGGCTGTCTCTTTGCCCGGCTGTCTCTTTCCAGGGCTGTCTCTTTCCAGGGCTGTCAATTTCCAGGGCTGTCTCTTTCCCCCTATGTCTCTTTCCCAGTCTGTCTCTTTCCCCGTCTGTCTCTCGTCTGTCTCTTTCCCCGTCTGTCTCTTTCCCCATCTGTCTCTTTCCCCGGTCTGTCTCTTTCCCCGGTCTGTCTCTTTCCCCGGTCTGTCTCTTTCCCCGGTCTATCTATTTCCCGGTCTGTCTCTTTCCAGGTCTGTCTCTTTCCAGGTCTGTCTCTTTCCAGGTCTGTCTCTTTGACCGTCTGTCTCTTTCCAGGTCTTTCTCTTTGCTCGTCTGTTTCTTTGCCCATCTGTTTCTTCCCAGGGCTGTCTCTTTCCAGGGCTGTCCCTTTGCCCGGCTGTCCCTTTGCCCGGCTGTCCCTTTGCCCGGCTATCTCTTTGCCCGGCTGTCTCTTTGCCCGGATGTCTCTTTGCCCGGCTGTCTCTTTTCCTGTCGGTCTTTCTAGGTCGGTCTCTTTCTAGGTCAGTCTCTTTCTAGGTCAGTCTCTTTCCAGGGCTGTCTCTTTCCAGGGCTGTCTCTTTCCAGGGCTGTCTCTTTCCAGGGCTGTCTCTTTTCCCGTCTGTCTCTTTCCCCGTCTGTCTCTTTCCAGGGCTGTCTCTTTCCAGGGCTGTCTCTTTCCAGGGCTGTCTCTTTGCCCGGCTGTCTCTTTCCAGGGCTGTCTCTTTGCCCGTCTGTCTCTTTGCCCATCTGTCTCTTTGCCCGTTTGTCTCTTTACCCGTCTGTCTCTTTCCCCGTCTGTCTCTTTCCCCGTCTGTCTCTTTCTCCGTCTGTCTCTTTGCCCATCTGTCTCTTTCTAGGGCTGTCTCTTTGACCGGCTGTCTCTTTCCAGGGCTGTCTCTTTCCAGGGCTGTCTCTTTGTCCATCTGTCTCTTTGCCCGTCTGTCTCTTTGCCCGTCTGTCACTTTCCAGGGCTGTCTCTTTGCTCGGCTGTCTCTTTGCCCATCTGTCTCTTTCCAGGGCTGTCTCTTTGCTCTGCTGTCTCTTTGCCCGGCTGTCTCTTTCCAGGGCTGTCTCTTTTCCCGGCTGTCTCTTTCTGTCTCTATCTCTGTCTCTTTCTCCGTCTTTCTGTCTGTCTTTTTCTGTCTCTCTCTCTCTCTCACACATGCTTTTTATACTAACAGTTTATTGTGTTCCTATAGCAACCACTGACAGTTGCTATTAAGGCCCTGTGCACACTGGAAAACGGAATTTTCTAAAGAAAATTCCGCAGGGTCTGAAAGATTACCGCACCCGTGGTAAAAAAACACGGCAAACCGCACCCGAAAACCGCATGCGGTTTGCTGCGGTTTTACCGCGGTATTGCCGCAGTTTTGCCGCATGTGGGTTGGTACATGTGCTTTAATGCATTCAATGCAATAAAGCACATTGAAGAAAAAAAAAAAGTAATTTCCTTCTGAGATAGGTAGCAGACAGATAGAAGAATAGAAGACAGCTAGAAGAATAGATAGAAGAATAGATAGAGGGATAGATAGAGGGATAGATAGAGTCCCTGTGAGCAGACGCTGTGTGTCGCCCTGGGCAAGCCAGGGGACACAGGTCACACACCACCACACCCTACATCCCAGGTAGGCACATCTAAGCTGAACCAAAAATCCTTGTTGCCTTCCTCCAGAGGCTGATGATTCACACCAGGGGGTGGGCCAGGCGGTTGGCTCCGCCCACCAAGGAGATCACAGCTCTGGAGGCGGGAAGTACCAGGCAGATAGAGTGTGGAGTTTGAAGAATGAAGTCTAGCTGAGGCCTAGACAGGAGTAAACAACTAAGTGAAAGTAAGGAAAGTAAAGGAGAAACGGAGGAAAGCAAGAGTGGTGACAGAGAGAGAGAAAAGCCTGAATAGTCCAGCTAAGTGCAGGACAGGTCAGCAAGGTCAGCAACGGCGGTGACTGTCTGGAGGGGGACCGTTTGGAAGTTCCTGGAAGGACCCCGTAGGCTGTGTGCCCGGTGGTCTGGAGCAGTGTTCCGAAGGACAGTCAGCACCAGGGCAGGGGCCTCTCGGACCCCGGCAAGGCTTGGAGTCGCCGTAAATTGCCGAATCCGTCAGTGAAGGGGACGTAGATCCCCCAACAACCAAGACCCGAGTGAAGGCAACAGCCCAACCTGTACAACAGAGACACCGCCACCGCCAGGGCACCAGTTTCTGAGGGCCAGCGCCTGCGGGCAAAGAGTAGAGCTCCTCCGGCCCAGCTTGAAGCCGGGGAGCGGGTTACCGGTGGGGACCCATCGCAACCAATTAGTACACAAGGTGCAAGGAAAAGGGACATCACCGTCACCTACTGGGAGAGCAATTGCAGCCGTCCGGGGGACCGTCTTACCAGCCGTTTGGTTTACCGGACAAACTGTGTCAACGTCTCAGGCTGAGTGAGTACCACAGTGCCGCAAGGCACAGCTCTGCCCCCGCGTCCCTGCGCCCACCAGGCCCTGCACCTCCCAAGCCATCACCGGGCCCCGGGATCACCCACCCCTACCCACGGAGGGGCAACACAACACCTGGCTGCTCCGCATCACCATCCCCGGGATCCCCGTATTGAGCAGCGGTGGTGAAATCACCACAACCGTGGGTGGCGTCACGGACTATAAACAATCCCCACACCCAACAAACCCCTTTCACTCACGGGCGAGGAGTGCCGCTCGAGAGACCCCCGGGATCCGGCCTACAGCTCGAGCCACCACTGAGCAGCGGCCGCCGGACCCGAGCAGAAGGGGTGAGCGTAGTGTGCTGACACCCTCCTCCCCGCCCGCGACAACTTGGCGTCACGAACAGGATCTTACCGCTCTGCCGTCTGGTAGAGGTGCGCCTTGTTACCGCCGGAGGTATCCGGCAGAAAAATTTCAGAAGCCGCCATCTTTGGCGCGAAAAGTTCCCGCTCGAGCGTCTTCTCGAGCAGTAGAGGCGCGAAGGCCAAAACCCCGCCCCGAGAGAGGAGGGGCCGGAAAGAGCTAAGGGGGACGCGATGGCGGCTGGACGCATGTAGCTGCAGCTATAAAAGCAGGGACGCCAGGACTCTGCAGACTGACTGGGTTCCTGGAAGGCACGATTGCCAAGATGTACAACCCAACTCCCAACGAGGAAGCCCCCGCGCCCGGCACGGCGACGTGGTTGAGGGACCGGACCGTCCCGCTGAGTAACCGTCTGCAGGCTCATATGCAACTCCTCCTGGAGGAGTGGGAGACCGACATGGCGGACATGGTGGCTGCTATGTGGAGACGCGAGGCAGAAGAGGATTTGGAGGAGCGGGTAAGCGACCCACGCCCCTGTATTCCTGAGGGATCGGCCGTTGAAGCTGAGGGGCCCGGCCGGCTTCCGCTCACCCTACCTCTCTCCCTGCTACCCGTAATGGCTGCTGCCGCCCCACCACTAGGCCCGCTACCTGCCCAACCGGTAGCGATACCCTGCCCGGCCGCTCCGGCGGACCAGCCGGCTGCAGACGTCCAGGACGGCCCTGAAATGCACCAAGGGGAACCGCTAGAACCGCGGCCCCTTAATAGCGTGGTGCCAGAAGTCCCAGTAGAGACTGTGCCAGATCCTGAGCCCGGGACCGTGGCTTGGATGAAGGCCCGGGTGATACAATTCCACCAACGTCAGCAGGATCAGATCTTCCGGATGCTGGAGCAGTGGACCAACGAGGTGGAGGAGCTGATTACAACTGCCCCGATGTGCGAAAGGGGAATAGATGTAGCAGAACCGACTGGTAACCCACGTCCCTATGTCCTATCTGGACCGGCCGCTGCGGCTGAGGGGCCCGGCCTAGTCTCGGCCTATGCATCGCCCTTGCCGTCACTTACGGAGCGCCTGAGTATAAGCTCGCCTACTATGCTGCTCCATGCTACCGCAGAAGGGGCTGAAGTGTTGGATGCTGGGGACCAGGAGGCTGCGGCAGCTGGCGGCAACCCGCCTGACGCAGGAATAAGAGAGGACGACACCTGCCCCAGCTCCGAGTCCATTGTTGCAGCTGAAGGAGCAAATGAGCGTTCCCGCTATGTGGGGGACCCCGTGGTTTACCATACCTCGCGTACCAGTGGAAATGGGTACCGGGTACCCCTGTCACAGCAGGCTTGTCAGTGCATGTTTGATGTGCTGGTGGCAGAGGGTGGGTCCGCCTTAGCAGAGGAATCTGAGTAGGGCAGCGGATGCCCGTTGCACCGTCCCCGTTGGGACCACCACAGTTTGTTTGTTAAAAGTTTGAAAGAATGATAAGAAACAGATGATTACCGAAGTTTCACCTGATTTGTTTGTGATTTGCAACCGGCTGGAGCCGACACCGTTGTCCCCGTGGGGACCGTTTAAAAAGTTATTTTGCATGGAGGACTATCCATGGACAAGCCCGTGAACTTGCAGGGCAACCACAAACGTTAGTGGCTTGTAAATATGTTGGTTACCGTTACCGTTTTCCGCAATGCCGCCTCCGGAGAGGCAGGTTGGAGGGAGGGCCCTCAGCAGAGCAGGCTGGGGCCCAGCCACCAAAGGAACCGGTGGCTACCCTCTGGAGGGAAGGACAGATCCCGCTCGGGTAATTTGTGCTGGACTGTGGGTCAAGGGGTGCTGCCTGGGTTTTAGGGGCAGCATCAGGGCCAGGTTACTTGGGTGGGAGAGAGCGGAAACCGTAACCGTAAACCGTTGCAACGTTAAAGAGTTATTGAAAATGTATTTATGTGTTATTTACCTTGTTATCCCTTTTTACAGAAAAATAAAACCGGTGTAGGACGGCAGCCCGCGGACGGTCTGCATTTTGCTAAGGGGGAATGTGTCGCCCTGGGCAAGCCAGGGGACACAGGTCACACACCACCACACCCTACATCCCAGGTAGGCACATCTAAGCTGAACCAAAAATCCTTGTTGCCTTCCTCCAGAGGCTGATGATTCACACCAGGGGGTGGGCCAGGTGGTTGGCTCCGCCCACCAAGGAGATCACAGCTCTGGAGGCGGGAAGTACCAGGCAGATAGAGTGTGGAGTTTGAAGAATGAAGTCTAGCTGAGGGCTAGACAGGAGTAAACAACTAAGTGAAAGTACGGAAAGTAAAGGAGAAACGGAGGAAAGCAAGAGTGGTGACAGAGAGAGAGAAAAGCCTGAAGAGTCCAGCTAAGTGCAGGACAGGTCAGCAAGGTCAGCAACGGCGGTGACTGTCTGGAGGGGGACCGTTTGGAAGTTCCTGGAAGGACCCCGTAGGCTGTGTGCCCGGTGGTCTGGAGCAGTGTTCCGAAGGACAGTCAGCACCAGGGCAGGGGCCTCTCGGACCCCGGCAAGGCTTGGAGTCGCCGTAAATTGCCGAATCCGTCAGTGAAGGGGACGTAGATCCCCCAACAACCAAGACCCGAGTGAAGGCAACAGCCCAACCTGTACAACAGAGACACCGCCACCGCCAGGGCACCAGTTTCTGAGGGCCAGCGCCTGCGGGCAAAGAGTAGAGCTCCTCCGGCCCAGCTTGAAGCCGGGGAGTGGGTTACCGGTGGGGACCCATCGCAACCAATTAGTACACAAGGTGCAAGGAAAAGGGACATCACCGTCACCTACTGGGAGAGCAATTGCAGCCGTCCGGGGGACCGTCTTACCAGCCGTTTGGTTTACCGGATAAACTGTGTCAACGTCTCAGGCTGAGTGAGTACCACAGTGCCGCAAGGCACAGCGCTGCCCCCGCGTCCCTGCGCCCACCAGGCCCTGCACCTCCTAAGCCATCACCGGGCCCCGGGATCACCAACCCCTACCCACGGAGGGGCAACACAACACCTGGCTGCTCCGCATCACCATCCCCGGGATCCCCGTATTGAGCAGCGGTGGTGAAATCACCACAACCGTGGGTGGCGTCACGGACTATAAACAATCCCCACACCCAACAAACCCCTTTCACTCACGGGCGAGGAGTGCCGCTCGAGAGACCCCCGGGATCCGGCCTACAGCTCGAGCCACCACTGAGCAGCGGCCGCCGGACCCGAGCAGAAGGGGTGAGCGTAGTGTGCTGACACCCTCCTCCCCGCCCGCGACAGCTGTATTTCTCCCGAGCAGTAGTGTGTTCACATTACCGGCCGTGGGAAATGACCGGTAATTACCTCTCTGCTGTCTCGCTGCGAGGCTGCATTCATTCAGCGCTGTGTGTCAGTCGCGGCTGGATACAAGCATCGCAGGACGTGGATTATGTCGGAGCTTTGTTTTGGGAGGGGTTAATAAAATGGTGAACCAGGGGCTTTTTTGTGTTTTATTTAAAATAAAGGATTTTTCGGTGTGTGCTTATTCACTTTACTTACGGGTTGATCATGTCAGCTGTCTCATAGACACTGCCATGATCAAGCCTGGACTTAAATGGCAGCGATCCGCTGTCATTTAACTCATTATTACCTGGATAGCCACCGCATCACAGCAATCTGGAAGAAACGGGAACACTCCGATACTGCCGCATAATGAATGCGACAGTCCCGGGACAGCTGCGGGCTGATATTCTCGGCTGCGGGAGGAGGGGGGCATTAACCCTGTCCCTCGCCGTCCCTAGCCTGAGAATACCGGGCTGCCGCTGTGTGTTTACCTCGGCTGGAAGGTAAAAATACGGCAGAGCCCACATGTTTTTTTTCTATATGTCCGTTTGCTTTCTATGTGTATTCTATGTGTATTCTATATGTCTGTGTGTGAGTGCGATGTGTGTGTTCTATGTCTGTGTCTGATATGAGTGTGTTTACTCTCTGCTCCGATTCCTCTTCCTGTCATAATGACATCACTTCCCTGCAAACTGCAGGCAGCGATGTACATTACCGCAGGTAAACCGCGAAATACCGGAGGGTATAACGCAGGAAAACGCAATGAACCGCACAGAATTTGCTGCCTGCGTTATTCCCTGCGGGATTTCACGATTACATGGCAGTCAATGGAGTGAAATCCCGCAGCGACGTGCGGAAAAGAAGTGACATGCAATTGTTTTTGCTGCGGGAATCCCGCAGCAAAACATGCAGCGTTGCCCGGGATAGTAACTGTCTCTCTGTCTCTCTCCCAGTCTCTGTCTGTTTGTCGCTGTCTGTCTATCTCTTTCCTTGTCTGTCAGTTTCTATCTCTCTGTATGTGCATCAGTCTATCTGTCTCAATCTCTGTATCTGTGTGTCTGTCTCTCTCTGTCTCTTTGCCCGGCTGTCTTTCTCCGGCTGTCTCTTTTCCCAGTCTGTCTCTTTCCCAGTCTGTCTCTCTATGTCTGTCTGTCTTTTTCTGTCTCTATCTATCAGACTATCCTATCTTATAGACCCGCAACACACTTCCGTGTAATTTGTACGTGTGCGGTACGTATTTGCACGTATCGGAGACACGTACACACGGAGACCCATGTTATTCAATGGAAAATGGCACACGTACGTAAAATCACACGGAACATGTGTCCGTGTCGTAAGTACGTGTGTGCGCTTTTCAACACGGACGACATGTCCGTTTTTGGCCGTCAACAAGCAGGCACGGACCCGCTTTAGTCTATGGGTCCGTGCCTGCACGGACCGCACACAGAGTATGTCCGTGTTCAGCACGTATCGTCCGTGTCCGTTTTTCATCACGAAATCTGAAACACTTGTTACCAATCTATCAGGTCAATTGTAGGCCATTAATTCTGGCGCCAAACAGACATTTCCTGTCTCATTTGCACGCCAGACAGCAGCTGGGCACCTGTCCTCTCACTGCAGGGGAACTTTGAGCACAGAGAACACCACAGGTACTGAGCTTGGCGCCAAGAATCGATACAGAGAGGCTGATTGGAGAAGTGGAGAGGCATCCAGAGCTGTAGGACACACGTGTTGATGGCTATCATGACAGGCTAATGGTGGAACGAGCATGGATGTCTGTGGCAGAGCTAGTCTACCCTAGGAATGGATGGTCTCAATGCACCCCTAGAAAGAAAAATAAATATGGTGAGAACAGATATTTGCATTGCTTCTGTCTTTACCTACATGTGCACAGTCTGTAGGTAGAGTATAATCATATTTGTATTGTTTGTTGGGCCTGTATTAATGGGCCTGACTCATTTTGAGATACACTGGAGACTCACAAACAGGAGAGTGTAGTTTTCTGCACTTTTGAAGTATTCATTGCAATTTACTAGTAATGTCAGCATGTGTATATATGGGCTTTAAAGTATTTTATGCATGTACAAATGGCATTTCATGGTCGGGATTTGGTTGGTTACCATTTCTGTGCATTTTCTATTGCAAATGTGCTGTGATTTGTCTATATTTTTGGATTTGTATTTCTATGTTTGGGTTATTATGCAAGTTCCTTGGTGTCACCATGTCTGGAATGGTAACAGTAATGTGTAGTGTGTAATGGAAAATATATGTGGAACATATGGCACTTCATGGGTTTGTATACATTTTATTTCATGGCTTTCTGTAGGTTTTTTATTTTTTTTAACAATTATAAGGAGATGAATGATGAATAAGTGGTTGCAGATGTTTACTGCTGAAATTGATTTTTCTCTTATGCTTATTGTGTTATTATGTCACTAGATGAGTGTAATGGGTTGTTGTTGTCATACACATGGATGTGTTTTCCTATTTCATACAATTGATGCAATCCAAGACTAATGTCTAATTTTTTAACAGCTACAATTGTTTGAATTAGTGACCTGAATTTCCTTTTTTTAATGTTTTTTAACAGTGGATCTTGTCAAACGGCGATGGCGCTCAGCCCGTGACCAGTTCAGAAGAGAATATAACCCTGTGGCCACCACAGCTGCCGCTGCAAAGAAGAAAAAATATGTCCATTATGAAAAACTGAGCTTCCTTATGCCCATTATGGAAGTACCAAAGTAAGTTTCAAGCATTACATCACATGGTGGTTTTATTTAAAAGGCACACAGTAATGGGTTTTTTTTTCTTCATCAAAGTACAGAGGATAACCTGGAAGATAGTGAGGAAGCCCAGTCAGCAGTATTAACAGCGACCTCTGCTTCTGAGGGCTCCAACACACATCCGTGAAAACCACGTCCGTGTAAAACGGGCCGTTTTTCGGGTCCGTTTTCCGTTTTTTAGGTCCGTTTTTATGGTATGTGTGGCCTGCGTGTGTATCCCGTATGCTAGCCGTATGTGCGTGTGGAATGTCCGTGTGTGCGTGAGTGAAATAACTGACGTGTGTGTGTTGTCCGTGTGAAATGTACGTGTGTGATGCAAAATGTCGTTACTACATGTCGGAAGACAGAGTAGCGGGATGAGAATGAACTCGGGTGAACTTCACCCGACTTCATTGTCATGCTGCGGCTCTGTCTGTGTGCCGTGTACTGATTAGCGGTCACCTGTGAAGGATTCACCGGTGACCGCTAATCCCCCGAGTGACTGAAGTGTCCCCCCCCTCTCTCATACTCACCGATCCCCGATCCCCGGCGCTGCATGGCGTTCACACTGCTCCGGCGGCTTTTTCTAATTTGAAAAAGCCGGACGCTCATTAAACAATCTCGCATTCCCTGCTTTCTTCCCCCACCGGCGCCTATGATTGGTTGCAGTGAGACACGCCCACCACGCTGAGTGACAGGTGTCTCACTGCACCCAATCACAGCAGCCGGTGGGCGTGTCACTATGGAGTATAGAAATGAATAAATAAATAATTTAAAAAACCGGCATGCGGTCCCCCCCATTTTAATACCAGCCAGATAAAGCCATACGGCTGAAGGCTGGTATTCTCAGGATGGGGAGCTCCACGTTATGGGGAGCCCCCCAGCCTAACAATATCAGTCAGCAGCCGCCCAGAATTGCCGCATACATTATATGCGACAGTTCTGGGACTGTACCCGGATCTTCCCGATTTGCCCTGGTGCGTTGGCAAATCGGGGTAATAAGGAGTTATTGGCAGCCCATAGCTGCCAAAAAGTCCTAGATTAATCATGTCAGGCGTCTCCCCGAGATACCTTCCATGATTAATCTGTAAGTGACAGTTAAAAAACACACACACACCCGAAAAAATAATTTATTAGAAATAAAAAACACTAACAAAGTCCCTCATTACCAATTTATTAACCCCGACAAAGCCCTCCATGTCCGGCGTAATCCACGGACCTCCAGCGTCGCATCCAGCTCTGCTGCATGCAGGTGACAGGAGCAGCAGAATACACCGCCGCTCCTGTCACCTCCACACAGCAAATGAGGTGAGTAGCGCGATCAGCTGAGCTGTCACTGAGGTTAACCGCGGCCACCGCTGGATCCAGCGGTGGCCGCGAGTTACCTGACTGACAGCAGCTGATCGCGCTACTCACCTCATTTGTTGCGTGGAGGTGACAGGAGCGGCGGTGTATTCTGCTGCTCCTGTCACCTGCATGCAGCAGAGCTGGATGCGACGCTGGAGGTCCGTGGATTACGCCGGACATGGAGGGCTTTGTCGGGGTTAATAAATTGGTGATGAGGGACTTTGTTAGTGTTTTTTATTTCTAATAAATTATTTTTTCGGGTGTGTGTGTGTTTTTTAACTGTCACTTACAGATTAATCATGGAAGGTATCTCGGGGAGATGCCTGACATGATTAATCTAGGACTTATTGGCAGCTATGGGCTGCCAATAACTCCTTATTACCCCGATTTGCCAACGCACCAGGGCAAATCGGGAAGATCCGGGTACAGTCCCAGAACTGTCGCATATAATGTATGCGGCAATTCTGGGCGGCTGCTGACTGATATTGTTAGGCTGGGGGGCTCCCCATAACGTGGAGCTCCCCATCCTGAGAATACCAGCCTTCAGCCGTATGGCTTTATCTGGCTGGTATTAAAATGGGGGGGGACCGCACGCCGCTTTTTTTAATTATTTATTTATTTATTTTATTGCACAGTATAGACACGCCCACCGGCTGCTGTGATTGGGTGCAGTGACACAGCTGTCACAGCGTGGTGGGCGTGTGTGACTGCAACCAATCACAGGCGCCGGTGGGCGGGTAAAGCAGGGAATACGAGATTGATTAATGGGCGGCCGGCTTTTTCAAAATAGTAAAAGCCGCCGGAGTTTTTATAACAGCCGTGCAGCGACACGCCGGAGATCGGGGAACGGTAAGTATGAGAGAGGGGGGGAACTGACCGACAGACAGCGAGAGGGACAGATAAGACAGAGAAACCGACCGACAGACATAGAGACCGACCGACGGACTGAGGGAGAGAACGAAACAGAAAAAGAAAAAAGACCGACATCACATAAAAAAAAAGCACAAAACGTACAGGGAGCAAACAGAGATGCGTCCGTGTCACTCGGATGTGCGCACAGACCCTTTGACTTTCATTGGGTCCGTGCTGCGTGTTGCGTGCAGAAAACGGACATGCTTCCGTGCAAAACGCACACAGGTACGGATCACGGACACGGACAAACGGACATGCATCAAAAACGCACGTGGAGCTTTTATCATACAATAACATTGGTGCACGTTTGGCCGTGTCTCCAGTATACACGGAAACGGACCAAACACGCACGTGTGTCACGGATGTGTGTTTCAGGCCTGAGATGGAGCCAACCTCATATCAACCTCCACCAATCCCCAACACCAGCCAGCCAGACGCAGAAGAAATGTCATCTGATTTGGGTTTGGGCACAAGTCAATCCACTAATGTAATTGCAGGCCAGTCTACAGGGCAACAAAGTGGCCCTTCACCAGTTATTGCAGACAGTAGTCCACAGCAACATGCTGGCACACAGCCAAGAATATCAACTAATACCATGCGCACAGTAGCACAATCTATCCGTGGTCGCCGACATAGGCGTTATGAAGATTTACGTTCCCTGCCAGATATCATTGATACCAGAATTATACACATGATGAATTCAATGATACCAGAGAGTGGTGGAGAGAGATTTTGCCGCTCCCTTTCTCCCTCTCTTGCATTGGTTGCACCTGATAGGCAGGACAGATTGAGGGCGTCCTTAATAACACTAATATCTGCTACCCAACGTGAGCCAGAACCCATTTATTGTTTTGAAGTGATAGAACAATGGTGAGCCAATCCACGTGGCCCACACACAAACACAACTCAACAAACTGTTGAAAGCCAAACAGAAGAACATTTTTCTAATTTTCAACTTAATCCTGTAGTGCAACAAACACATATACAGTGTCCATCTTCTTCTATCGTAACTGATGTACAAATTAGGCCAACAGTTGTCACACACCAAACATGTACATTAATGACACAAAGGCCATCTCAACAGCCAACATTTGTCCCACAAGTAGCCCAACAAACACCAATACAAACCACTATTAACTATCCTAGTATTGTTAGTAATGTTCATAGACTACCTCAAATGTTTCAACAACCAACAGCCTACCATGTTCCTAATAATCCACAACAACAGTACTTTCAACAACAGACTTACCCAACTAACTTCACATACACACATACTCAGCCTCTTTCAACACATCAATATGTACCACCTACACTTGGTCTCCCATCTGTACAAACAACTGCCTCATTATTGGTTCCAAGTGCAACAACTGTTACTAGTGGAAACACTGATCAGACACTCACTACAACATCTACTGTTGTGCAGCAAACATATTCTGTAGATGTCAATGCAATGGAGCCTACACAGGAAAACATCAGTAGCCTAGAGGATTTAGTTGAATCATAATGTGATATTGTATGTATTATTTTACATTTTGGTATGTTTTCTAGGGTATTGCTGGTTGGAAAACATTTCAAAATGTAACATATTACTTACTCTATATGCATGGGGTCATATTTTTGTTTTCATTTATCAAAAAAAAAATAGCAATTACTCTATCACTTCAAAAACAATACCTGCCTGTTAGAATGATGCCTTGCTCTGGACATGTTGTTTGGACCATCCATTAGAATTTACTGGGTTTAGGGATAAGATGCACGTACATAAACTACTACACTAACATGCAGACACCTTTATTATTAAAAATCCAGACACTATGCAGTATCTGCATATTGTCTGGTCCCATACTTGTATTCCAATAGTGTCCAACAAATTATGTTTGCGTGACATTATTGCATAATAAAGTATGGTGTTTTGTATGGGCTAAAGTCCCTGACAAAATTGTATATAAAAAAAAAATACAGAGTGTTTTGCAAAAGAGAACATACATACATAGGTAAAATAATAATTCTGGACTTATTTTTTCATAACAAATTTTCCATAATTTTATTATTCATGTACATTCAGTATTATTTTTTTAAGAATAACAAAAAATCCTGATGTCATAACAATATAGTTATAGCACAAAAGCTTATGGGGACCACAAACACAACCAACCAACCAAAAAACCACAAATGATACCTATGTATTGTCATTTTCTCTTTTGTATTACATATGTTTGTGCTTATGTAACCAAGTGTTGACAAACTTTCTTCATGTCAAAATTATACATGACTATGGCTATTTAAACCAAAAAAATCTTTAAACTGATTCCTCACTTGTAGACCAGAAGTGGACACAGTGTTTCTGACACTACCATTGTCTACAAATGGTGCATTTAAAGCTGGCAACTCCTCAATATCTTCGTCATTGCTTTCATGTAATCTACAGTAATTATGTAACACTACTGTCGATTTAATGACAGCCTTGACGGTGGTTGGTTGGAGTTGTATGGTGGTTTGATAAATGCGCCATCTTGAGGCCAAAATGCCAAAGGAACGTTCTACATAGCAACGTGCTGTGGCCAATAAATAGGGCTTTTGATCTATCCAGCCCCCTTCTGGGATATGGACGCATCAAATGCCTTGACAATGCAAACCCCTGATCTGCAACCATTACAAAAGGGACAATTGGGCCATTAGTACCAGGCAATGGTCTTGGTGCAGGCAAACTTAAACTATCAGACATTAATCGTCTTGCTAAACGTGAGCTTCTGAAAATGCGTGCATGTGATGCACTGCCATAGGCCCCAATATCCGCAAATAAAAAGCAATAGTTTGTATCTACCATGGCCAAAATAACTACAGAAAAAAACTTATGATAATTAAAATATCTTGATGCAGAGTTCGGTGGTTTCTTCACTCTAATGTGTTTTCCGTCAATGGCACGAATACAATTAGGAAAAGCTGTTTTCTCCAAAAATTCATCTTCAATGTGCATCCATTCCTGTGTTGAAGGTAGCTGCATAACATGATGCCTAAGGGTCTCCCAAAGCACAGTACAGGTATGCAGGATAATCTTGCCAATTGTGGACCTTCCCAATAAGAATTCGAAGTGCAGACTGCTGATGGATTGGCCAGTTGCTAGGTAGCTGAAATAGAATAAAAACATGACATTACTTTGACTATTCATGTAATTTATATTTCACAACACATATTTGTAACATCCAATGACTGGCGAGATACTGTGTATGTTTTGTTATAATTTCTTTGGTTGGGAAAAGCATATGTGATCTTTACTTTCCATATTGGAAAAATATCTAATTTTGTGTTTAATAAACAATTTTGTTTGAGTTAAGCCTCTTGATTCTTTAATCTTGGTAAATATAGAATGGAAGAAGTGACTTCTCAGTTTTTAATTTGATTTTGCAATGTGGTTAAGTGATCAAGATAAGGTTGATACAAATTCGATTTTTTTAAATTTAAATATATCTACAAAATGATGCTTAAGCAACTTCACATGTATTTCAATATGACAGATAAAACATGAGTATACATGTCAACACCTACCGTAAAGTCACCAACAGTCTCCTCAGGGGAGATGCTGAGGCGCATAGAGGTGTCCTGATGCTTCAAACGTTAGTACACAAGGCCAAGGATGTTGTCAAATGAATTAATGGTGAGATGGCAGTAGGCTTGGAATTTTGGTGGAAATTTCCGCATTTCCCCATATAAAATATTAAAATGGCCATGTGTTTTCCTGAGCTTCACAAGGGGGTGAATCCACATCCTTTTCTCCAGTGGTGGCTCTTTTTCAATCATATGTCGCCTAACCCCAAATCTCCTAGATAGCAACCAGAGCAAATACATGGTTGCTTCATTGGAGAGAGACATTTTGGAGTGTGTCTCATGTGAGAAAGAGCTTTGAAGCCATGTTTTTTAAGGTTTTTTAAGCAAACTAACCAAATTGGGTAGTTAATTGACCAATTTAGCACACCAGGAGCACATTATGAGGGCTAACAAGGTTATTTGTGTGAAAATACGTATCAAAAAAACGGACGGCACACGGACTGCACACGTACGTATTTCATGATAATACGGACATTCCACACGTGCACACGGCTTGCATACGCCATCACACGGATGGCATACGTACCGGAGAAACGCCCCACAAATACGGAACACGCACCCGAAAAACGGACCGTGTCATACGGATGTTTTTTTGCGGAAGTGTGTTTTAGGCCATATTAACAGTTTATTTTGTTCCTAAAGCAACTACTGACAGTTGCTATTTATAGCCTACTATAGCTCCCAGCTACATTCAGTTTAATGGCTGTAGTATTTTGTAACGTAACTGGAAAGCACGGGGTTAAATTTTCCCGCCCAAACATAGTCTATGACGTTCCCTGAGTCACATGGAGTGTCTGTGCAAAATTTCGTGATTGTAAATGCGACGGTGCGGATTCCTTTAGCGGACATACACTGAGCTTTATATATTAGATTGGCATCCATCCAGATATCCGGGATCAATTCCAGAACCAATTTTTTTAAATTTTTTTGTTAAGTCCGGTTAGTCCCACTGTTCCCAGATATCTGCTATTTCGCCCATCACTAATGAAAATCCCTCAATTAGGAATTAAAAGACTCTTGGCTGGATACAAAGGCGTTTACAAGCTGTGATACTTGCCAAAAGGGGGTGCTGCTAGGTAGTAACTATGCAGGGTGCCCAAACGTTTGCATTTTCTGTTAATATTAAAATGTAAGGCTATGTGCTCACTAATGCGTTTTACCCGCGGATTTACCCGCGGATTTGCAGCGGAAATTTCTTGAGAAATGTCTGCAATCTTTGTGCAGACATTTCCCAGCAAATCCTATGTGAAAAAAAAATAGCTGTGCGCACGCTGCGGATTTTTCTCAAGAAATTTCCTTGAGAAGAATTTCTTGAGAAAATTTCTTGAGAAAATGAGCATGTCAATTCTTTTCCGCAGGTACCCTGCGGATTTCTGCAGTACAGCCTGCAAAATCCGCAGGGAACAACCTGCAGGAAAATCGCGGCAAATTCGCGGCTAATCCGCGGCAAATCCGCATGCGGATTTACCGCGGATTTGCTGCGGATTTTTTCCGGAGGTCCGGAAATCTTCCACTCCCAGAAGTTTCTCAAGAAAATTTCTTGAGAAACTTCACAGTTCTAGTGCGCACAAAGCCTAAAAGATGAAAACATTTTTTTTTTGCTTAAAATATAAAGGAAATGTGTCATCGTTAACTGTATGCCTTTTAGAGATCTTTCTATTTTCAACTTGCTGAACTGTTCATAATAACAGTCATTTTGACCAGGGATGCTCAAAGTTTTAAATGCCACTGTAAAAGGTACCTGGATGTAAATGATTATTTGCAATACTGACGACTAATTCTCATCTGTACTGTGGTTCCTGTATTCCCCACTTCACTCCACTCATATGCAATTTTCATACTTATGATCATGTCACATCTAGCTGTTCTTCCCGCTCCTCTCAGTGAAGTAGGAGCTGTAGTTTTCCACTGAACATTGACAGAATTAGGAAGAGCCGCTTGTTTGCACGTGACTGTAAGGGTTACTTTGCATGTTGCGACATCGCTACTGCGATATCATCGGGGTCAAATCGAAAGTGACGCACATCCGGCATCGGTAACGACGTCGCAACGTGTAAAGCCTAGAAGCACCGATAAATGATCACAAAAGCGTCGAAAATCGGTGATCTGTGTAGTGTCAGTCATTTCCATCATTTCGCTGCAGCCACAGGTACGATGTTGTTCCTCGTTCCTGCGGCAGCACACATCGCTGTGTGTGAAGCCGCAGGAGCAAGGAACTTCTCCTTACCTGCGTCCCGCCTGCAATGAGGAAGGAAGGAGGTGGGCGGTATGTTTACGTCCCGCTCATCTCCGCCCCTCCGCTTCTATTGGCCGCCTGCCATATGTTAGGAAGGAGGCGGGTCGCCGGCCAGAGCGACGTCGCAGGGCAGGTAAGTGCGTGTGAAGCTGCTGTAGCGATAATGTTCGCTACGGCAGCTATCACAAGATATCGCATCTGCGACGGGGGCGGGTACTATCGCGCTCGGCATTGCTAGCCAATGATAGCAATGTCGCAGCGTGCAAAGTACCCCTAAGTGTGCAAATTGCATATGAATGGACGCTCAAATGACTAGTACTCAAACCGCATTTGGGGGCAGGAGCCAAACTGAACTCTTGCACCAGGTGCTGGGAAACGTATATCCACCTCTGTCCCTAGCACAAGTACGTGTCGCGGGCGGGGAGGATGCTCGGGTCCGGCCCTGCTGCGGCTGCTGCTCCGTGGCTCGAGCGGTGGGCCGGATCCAGGGACTCGAGCAGCACTCCTCGCCCGTGAGTGAAAAGGGTGGTTGGTTTTGGGGGATTTAGTTCGTGACGCCACCCACGGGTTGTGGTGAAGATGGGCACCACCGCTGCTGGTGACCGGGATCCCGGGAGCGATGGTAGGGAGCAGCTGGGATGTTGTTTTCCCCCTCCGTGGGTAGGGGTCGGTGGTCCCGGGGCCCGGTAGTGGGACGGGGAGGCAGGGTAGGTGAGGTGCAGGGTTGCAGGGACAACGCGGTGCCTGATGGCACGGGTGTACTCACTCAGCAAGAGATGCACAAAGTCCTCGGTAAACCAAACGGCTGGATGGACGGGTCCCGCAGCCGGCTGCAGTGTCTCTCCCCGGACAGGTGATGGCGGCTGTCTTTCCCTGCACCTTTGTGTACTTGTTTGACTACGATGGATCCCCAACGGTAGTCCGCTCCCCGGTGTATGGATGCCAGAGGAACCCGTTTGCCCGCAGGCGCTGGCCCTTGGGTCTCTAGCCTTAGGCGGTAGCTGTATACCCTCACGGTGAGGGCGGTTGCCTTCTAACGGGTCTTTGGCTGTTAGGAAACCCCTGGGGTCCTGTCACACTCGGATTTGACTGTTGACGGCGACTCCAAGCCTAGCCGGGGTCCGATGGCCCTGCCTGTGTGTGCTGGCTTCACTTCGCTCCCCGGTCGGTACCGGCGGGCCAACGCCCGACCCCGGTCCTACGGTTCCGCGTTGATTCACCACTCCTGCAGATGGCCACCACCATCTGCCAACCTTGTTGTCAGTGCCTGGGCCACAAACCCAGACACTCTCTACTTCACTCCTCTCACTTCAAGCTCCTGGACTCAACTCCTAACTCTGACTGACTGCTTTTCCCGCCTCCAGGCCTGTGAACTCCTTGGTGGGCGGGGCCAACCTCTTGGCTCCGCCCTACCTGGTGTGGACATCAGACCCTGGAGGGAGGCAACAAGGATTTTATGTTTGGCTAATGTTACTGTCTAGTGGGGGTGGCTAGTCCAGGGAGCCACATACGCACACCCAGCCAGGACCCCCACCTTCTTGTAGTCTCGCGGGCGGGGAGGACGACGCTTCCGCGCTCGCCAACGCTCGGGTCCGGCGCCCCTCGCCCATGAGTGAAAGGGGTGGTTGGTTTGGGGGATTTAGTTCGTGATGCCACCCACGGGTTGTGGTGAGGATAGGCACCACCGCTGCTGATGACGGGGATCCCGGGAGCGATGGTAGGGAGTAGCTGGGATGTTGTTTTCCCTCTCCGTGGGTAGGGGTCGGTGGTCCCGGGGCCCGGTGGTGTGACGGGGAGGCAGGGTTGGTGAGATGCAGGGTTGCAGGGACAGCGCGGCATGGTGCCGGATGGCACGGGTGTACTCACTCAGTAAGAGATGCACAAAGTCCTCGGTAAACCAAACAGCTGGATGGATGGGTCCCGCAGCCGGCTGCAGTGTCTCTACGGTGGATCCCCAACGATAGTCCGCTCCCCGGTGTATGGATGCCAGAGGAGCCCGTTTGCCCGCAGGAGCTTGCCCTTGGGTCTCTAGCCTTAGGCGGTAGCTGTATACCCTCACGGTGTGGACGGTTGCCTTCTGACGGGTCTTTGGCTGTTAGGAAACCCCTGGGGTTCCTGTCACACTCGGATTTGACTGTTGACGGCGACTTCAAGCCTAGCCGGGGTCCGATGGCCCTGCCTGTGTGTGCTGGCTTCACTTCGCTCCCCGGTCGGTACCGGCGGGCCAACGCCCGACCCCGGTCCTCTGGTTCCACGTCGATTCACCACTCCTGCAGACGGCCACCACCGTCTGCCAACCTTGTTGTTAGTGCCTGGGCCACAAACCCAGACACTCTTCACTTCAACCTCCTCCACTGAACTCCTGAACTCAACTGTCACTTTTCCCGCCTCCAGGCCTATGAACTCCTTGGTGGGCGGGGCTAACTGCTTGGCTCCGCCCTACCTGGTGTGGACATCAGACCCTGGAGGGAGGCAACAAGGGTTTTGTGTTTGGCTAATGTTACTGTCTGGTGTGGGTGGGGGTGTGTGAGTGTTACCTGTGACGACCTGGCTAGTCCAGGGCGCCACATTCCCCCTTGGTGAAATACAGACCGTCCGCGGGCTGCCCGTCCATCACCGGCTTTATTTTTTTTTTCAAAAACTGTAAAAACATAAATAACATGTCAACATATCAAAACACAAGCATTTTTGTCAGGTCACTTCAAACGTTGCACATATAAAACACTTAATAATGATGGACGGACGGATGTCTTCCGCTCTCCCACCCAAGCAACTTAGCCCTGATGCTGCCCCTAAGAAGTGGGCAGCACCCCTTGACCCCAGTCCAGGTTCAGGCTGCCCGAGCGGGAACTGGTATGGTAACTCGCACCCGGCTGTCACTTCAGGGGACCCCACGTCCAGGGGGACCCCTGACCCCCGGAGGATGGCCACCGGTCCTGGTGGTGGCCGGGCCCCAGCCTGCTCTGCTGCGGGCCCTTCCTCCAATCTGCCTCTCCGGAGGCGGCATCGGTTTCCATCCCACAAAACCATTTACAAGCCCACCAGTTCGTGGGTGGCCTGCCAGTTCTCGGCCATGTTCATGAGCAGTTTCTCATGTGGGTGGTACAAACACACAGAGTCCCTCCGAGGACAACTTGCCGGCAACGGCCGGGATAATCACTGTAGCTAATTAGATGATCTTTTCGGTTGATTTTGTCATTCATTCTGCTGAGGGTCCCAACGGGGGCAACTTGCTTGCAACGGAAGATCGCTGCCACTACTGGAGGTCACCATCACCACTTACTTCCTCCGGATCCGCCCTAGGACTGTATGGCGGAGGAGGTGACCGGGGCTGCTCGTGGTCATCATAGCTCACCCTTCTCTGGACATCCAGGGTGAACCAGCCTCTCTCTCCCAGGTGACAGGTATTTGTGACCAACTTTCCCGCACAAAGGTCACGCTCCGGATGGTCCAGGGACAGCTGGCTGTGCACATCTCGCCTGGAGAAGAACGCTTCGACTCCCAGGCTGGGCTCGTGAATAAACCACCATCCACGCCTGGGGTAGAACTGCCGGACTTGACCTTCAAAGATCGGGCCCCGAGCTTCTGGAGAGGCTCTCCAGAGAGCGTCTTTGACTCTACAGTGCGGGTCAGGATAGCAGCCTTCTCTTTCTCCCAAGCCTCTGTCTCCTGGCCCATCAGGTTTGTCTGCCGCTCCCAACATGGCGGCTCCTCCAGCGCGGGGGTTGGGTCCAGCAGGTACCCCCCGATGCGAGCCACGACCGGCACCTTTTGGGTAGGGGGGCACCACTGTGTCGCGGCCTGCTTTGCTGCCTTGCAGTGGCAACCCTCGGCAGCCTCAGCCGAGGCCTGGAGTTTGGGAGCGGTCAGCGTCACCTTCCGGGCTTGAGGCGGGCTAACCTTCACCTCTGTACTGGCCAGGCGGACTGCCGGGGCCTCTTCGGGTGCGGCCGCCTCTGGGCTGGATGGCTCCCTTTAGGGAGCGGGCACCCTCCAGTTGAGCGGAGTCGGTGCCGGCCGGTCGTTTGCAGGCAGCACCTGCAGGTGGATCTTCGCAGGCGGGAGTGATGTCATCTGTTGTTGGGTTCGGGAGCAGCGGGCCGGCCAGCGGGGTGGTGCCAACCAATACGGGCAGCGGGGAATGCAGCAGGCTGAGCGACGACAGACCGGGCCCCTCGACCGCAGCGACCGGTCCCTCCGGGACACAGGGGCATGGGTCACTCACCCGCTCCTCCAACTCTGCTTTCACCTCACGGGCCTGCACGGTCATCACCACTTCCACCATTACAGCCTCCCATTCTTGCACCAGGAGCTGGAGCTGGGTCTGCAGCCTGCGGCTTAACTGGGCCACCCGAGCCTCCACCCACGCCGCTGTTCTGGGCGTGGGCCTGCTGGACGGGACGGACATCCTACTTGCTCGGCCTCCAGGAACGGGATATCTTGCAGAGTCCTGGCGTCCCCGCTTCCTATAGCCTCAGCTACATCAGGCAGACATACAACCGCCCCCCCTTGGTTCTCTTCAGCACTTCCGCTTGTTGGAGGCGGGGCATCGCTTTTGCGCCTTCCCTGCTTGGAGAAGACGCTCGAGCGGGAGATTTTCGTGCCAAGATGGCGGCGCTTCAAAATTTTCGGCCGGACACTGCCCGTGGAGATCACAAGGCGCACTTCTACTGGTAAGTAGATGGGTTAAATCCTGTTCGTGACGCCAAGTTGTCGCGGGCGGGGAGGACGCCGCTGCCGCGCTCGCCAACGCTCGGGTCCGGCGCCGCTGCGGCTGCTGCTGCTCAGTGGCTCGAGCGGTGGGCCGGATCCGGGGACTCAAGCGGCGCCCCTCGTCCGTGAGTGAAAAGGGTGGTTGGTTTGGGGGATTTAGTCCGTGACGCCACCCACGGGTTGTGGTGAGAATAGGCACCACCACTGCTGGTGATGGGGATCCCGGGAGCGATGGTAGGGAGCAGCTGGGATGTTGTTTTCCCCCTCCTTGGGTAGGGGTCGGTGGTCCCAGGGCCCGGTGGTGTGACGGGGAGGCAGGGTTGGTGAGGTGCAGGGTTGCAGGGACAGCGCGGCGCGGTGCCGGATGGCACGGGTGTACTCACTCAGTAAGAGATGCACAAAGTCCTCGGTAAACCAAACGGCTGGATGGACGGGTCCCGCAGCCGGCTGCAGTGTCTCTCCCTGGACAGGTGATGGCGGCTGTCTTTCCCTGCACCTTTGTGTACTTGTTTAACTTCGGTGGATCCCCAACGGTAGTCCGCTCCCCGGTGTATGGATGCCGGAGGAGCCCGTTTGCCCGCAGGCGCTGGCCCTTGAGTCTCTAGCCTTAGGCGGTAGCTGTATACCCTCACGGTGTGGGCGGTTGCCTTCTAACGGGTCTTTGGCGGTTAGGAAACCCCTGGGGTTCCTGTCACACTCGGATTTGACTGTTGACGGCGACTCCAAGCCTAGTCGGGGTCCGATGGCCTTACCTGTGTGTGCTGGTTTTACTTCGCTCCCCGGTCGGTACCGGCGGGCCGACGCCCGACCCCGGTCCTACGGTTCCGCGTCGATTCACCACTCCTGCAGACGGCCACCACCATCTGCCAACCTTGTTGTCAGTGCCTGGGCCCCAAACCCAGACACTCTTCACTTCAACCTCCTCCACTGAACTCCTGAACTCAACTGTCACTTTTCCCGCCTCCAGGCTTGTGAACTCCTCGGTGGGCGGGGCCAACCGCTTGGCTCCGCCCTACCTGGTATGGACATCTGACCCTGGAGGGAGGCAACAAGGGTTTTGTGTTTGGCTAATGTTACTGTCTGGTAGGGGAGGGGGTGTGTGAGTGTTACCTGTGACGACCTGGCTAGTCCAGGGCACCACATTAGCGTGCTGGTCGGAGTTGATGCGAAGCTGGATGGAGCTAAATACGGGGCAATCATTGAGGAAAATCTGTTAGAGACTCTAAAAGACTTGATACTGGGCAGTATATTCACCTTACAGCAGGACAACAACCCTAAACAGACTGTTAAAACTACAATGGAATGGTTTAGATCAAAGATATTCTTTAAGACAGTATTATTGGGAAAAATACTCCGTTTTTAGCAAGTTTTTCTTCAGTAATTTGCTCCTTTTTAGTTGCTTTGGTAGTTTCTCCTTATAATGTATACATTTTGCACCACTTTTTAAGTTGTCTTTCTTTTTTAAGTCTGTTTTATTCTGTGTGGATTCTCTACTTGGATTTGTAGGAAAAATCTGTAGCATAATAATACAATATTAAGTATATTAGATTTCAAGAAATCTAATCCACACATTGTGGATATTTTCTGAGCTTCGATTGACCTATAACGTGGATTTTTAAATCAGCAGTGTACCGCCCCCGTGCGAGCAGTCGGATCGCTGCCGCCGCTCAAATCCGGATCCGCGGTGGCTCGAGGGGTCTCCGGACCCAGGGGTCGCGCGGCCACTCGATTAAAAGAAGGGGGGGAGATATGTACAGGGGGGATTTTGGAAAGTTCGTAACGCCACCCACGTTGCGTGGTAATATGAGGGACCACCGCTGCCGTCGGGAGCCCGGTGACGATGGTGCGGCAGCCTGATGTTTAACCCCTCTGTAGGTAGGGGGTTTGTGTCCCGGGGCCCATTGATGATGGATGGTGTTTGGGTGCCGTTTGGGAGGGATAGGTGCAGGGGTTTCCAATGTACTCACTCGGTCCCAGAATAAGCACACCGACAGCTTGTAAACCAAAGTTCCAAGCACCACTATAGTCTGCGGGGAGCACGCCTGGATCCGTGCCCTTGTTGTTGTTGGTCTGTGGCCCTATCCCTGGCACCTTTAGTCTAAATTGGACCCGTTGGTATGAATCTCTCTGGGTCCCGCTCACCTGTATGGCTAACGGAGTGAGCTTGCTCTCAGGGTTCACGCGTAGGATTTCTTTGGACTGTAGTGGGAAATTTCTATCCCATTGGTGCGCTAGTACTCCGATTTTGGAGCGGGATGGGGATGACACTTGAAGTCTTCACCCCCGTCGGGTAAATTACCGGAATGCGTGATGCTACTTTCAAGCCTGGGGTCCACGTACCCCGTCATGCCCTGGCCCCTGCCCGGTGATAGCTCAAGGCCGCCGGCTGCCCCCCTTGGCAGTCCGTGCCCCTTGACACTGTCCCCTGCAACCGGGTTCCAGCTCCTACCAGGCCCAAACCAACATCTGCCACCTAGTACACAGGAGCTCTCCTCCGTGGCCTCTACTCACGAGAGCCACTTCACCCTCCTCTCTCCTTCACTCTCCAATCTCAATTCAACTCAACTCAACTGACACTGTCCTCACTTTCTCCTCACCAACTCCCCATGTGGGCGGCTCTATTCCCTTCAGGCCCCCCAATGGTGTGTCTGGTAGGTTCAAGTGGGAAGTGTTCCTAGGATTTTGCTTGGACAAGCTGTTAACAACACCAAAAGACTGGGATCCGTTAACCAAGGAGGGTGGATACTGTGCAGAAAGGCATATTGTACAATACCCTGTGACGACCTGATAGGCCAGGGCGTCACAGCAGCATGTCAATTTTTGTGCAAATGAAACACACATTATTCAAAGGGAATGGATGAAATCTGAAATGGTACTTTAACAAAATGCATGTAACACACAAGCAGATTTTGCTGCTTATTAGCTGCAAATATGCTGTAGAAAAATTAACACCAAATATGCAACGTCAGTAAAGTTTAAGCTCATACTTTTAGGTTTGGCGGTGGATTTGCTATGCAGTTACTGCACTACAAATCCACAATAACGTCCATTAGATATAAATGGGGTCTTCTAAATCCTTACCATATATTGCGAAAAAATCAGCATGAAATTAGAGCCATGGATTTTCAACTCGGCAGCACGCTCATTCTTGTGTGGATTATCACAAAGGATTTCAATCTGTGCAATGTGTTGTAAATGCAAATGTGAACAATTCACTATAAACAAAAGAAGCTAGTATAGATGCAGTTCACACTCCACTTTTTCCAATCAAATCTGCATAAAAAAATTGCAGTTGACACCTTATATTTCCTATCAAGTATTTTTAAAATGACACTTGTCGCTACTCATAATAGGAAATAACAGTACAAGTTTAGAGCTTTATTTTGTAGCGTTCTTCCTAAAACTGGATATGTCTTGTCTGCAAATTACTTTATTTAGAATAAACACTTCACAATATTAAATAAAGATATCAATGCCAATTTGTAGGATTGATGTTTATTGGCAGGATGTTTGGGGGTTTTCGGTAGAAAAAGCAAGTCGACAAATGTGCTGCACATTCTTTACCACCGAGCAGGGTGATCAAAAAACAAGAAAAGGAACTGACTCATTCCAATAAGTGCAGTCATGTTTCAACATTTATTAAAAATATTTCAATTATTTTCTCTTCAGGGGCGAAGTGACCTGAGTTTGGTTAACTTTAGTTATGATTCATTTTAATAGTGTCACGCTTCCCGGTCTCCGTGCCCCGCTCTCCGGTCCCCGTGGCCCGCTCCCCGCTTCCCGGCGGCGTCCCCGACTCACCACTCCGGTCCCGGTCTCCTCTTCCTCGCCTGCGCCCTTCATGCGTCCAGCTCCCCGCGCTCCCGGCGCTCCTCAGCGACGTGGGACACCCTGCCGGGCACCCCTGCTTCCTCTGCACCGCTCCCTGGACTGGCTTCTGGCACACGGGCCTCGCGCATGCGCATTAGGGCGCGCGCGCGGTCATTGACCCTTTCTTAAAGGGCCAGCACCTTCAAACAGGAAATTGCATAGACAGGTACAGGGTATATTAGGATTCATCTTCCTGGTGGGCGGGGCCTGTTCTACGTGTTTAGTAAGCTAGGAGTTCAGGTCCCCGTATTGCTTTGCCCTGTATTAACCCTGTCTGTCTCGCAGAGCCTGTCCTGCCACGCCAGCCGCTCTGAACCACGTCCATTCCAGTACCCTGACGGTGACTTCGGCAGATGTTCCACCACCTCTGCAGCTCCGCCAGTCTCCAGTCCCTGGCTCCGTTGGGTGACCCGTCCCATCGCTCAGCAGGTTCCGGATCCCGCCTGACCCTTCAACCCGGCCTTGGACCCTGAGCCTCGTCACCCGGACTACCGTCCAGAACTCCGTGTGTTCAGCAACATCCACCTTTCCAGCTCCCCTACGGACTGTCTGGCTACCAATAGTGCTTCGGCTGCCGTGCATCAAGACCCTCTGGCGGGGTGACCGGCCTGGCTGCCTCCTCAGGGGAAACCGGTGTACGGTCCAGAGTTTACACCACCCAGACGTAACAGCTAGAACAGGCCATGGATCCCGCCGAAGCACTAGCGCCCTTACAGCAGGAACTCGTACGACAGCGCGAGACCCAGACCCGCATGCTGTCCTTCATGTCTTCTGTGGATACCCGCCTGAACACGCTACAAGCAACGGCCACGTCCTTGGCATCTCAGGTTTCCACTGTACAATCCACGGCCGCAGCTCCCGTGGCAGCCTCCTCGGATGCTTCCAAACTTCGTTTGGCCTCACCACCCCGGTACGCCGTAGATCCCAAGACCTGCAGGGGATTCATAAATCAATGCTCCCTCCATTTCAAGCTGCTGCCGCACCTTTTTGCCTCTGACCAAGCCAAGGTCGCGTTCATGATGTCCCATCTAGAGGGAGAGGCACTGGCCTGGATGAACCCCTTTATGGGAGAAGGAGGATCCGGTAACCACCGACATCCAGGAATTCCTGCAGGCTTTTCGTAGCACCTTTGACGAGCCCGGACGCGCCTCCGCGTCTGCCTCATCCCTCCTCTGGCTACGTCAGGGGACTCTGACGGTGGGCCAATATGCTATTCGTTTTCGCACCTTGGCCTCGGAACTAGGGTGGAACAATGAGGCCCTAACCGCCGCCTTCTGTGAGGGACTCTCGGGTCGTATTAAAGATGAGCTGGCTGGTCGTGACGTGCCTTCCACCCTGGATGCCCTGATTGCTCTAGCGACTCGAGTGGATCTTCGCTTTCAGGAACGATCCAAAGAGGTGTCCCGCGAGAGGCGTCCGATAAGGCACTCCTCCCCACCCCAGAAGTCCATCGCTCCCCAGTTGGCGTCACCTGGCGCGTCTACCTACGAGCCCATGCAGATTGACCGCCTGAGGCAGTCTGAGCAACGCAGAGCAGAACGACTAGCAAAGGGTCTCTGCTTTTACTGCGGTGATGGCACACACCTGCTACGCTCTTGTCCCGAGAAGCCGGGAAACTCCAAAGCCTAGGCTTGGTAGGAGAGGCCACCCTAGGTGCTGGGACGCTCTCAGACTCCGTTACATGGACTATTCAAGTCACTACAGAAGAGACCCGGTTCACGGCAGAGGCGTATCTCGATTCCGGAGCAGCAGGCAACTTCATCCAGCAGGCCACGGTGGATAAGTACCAGGTGCCTGTCCTCCCACTCTAAAAACCGCTGGTGATCGCCTCTGTAGATGGGAGACCCCTCTCTGACACCGTCTCACTGATCACCAAGCCTGTGGAAGTACGGATCGGTGCTCTGCACACCGAGAAGATCACCTTCTACGTCCTCCCGCGCATGTCTCATCAGATCCTGCTGGGACTCCCATGGTTACGGGCACACGAACCGTCGGTCAGCTGGAGTACAGGTGAAATTACCCGATGGGGCTCCTCGTGTCACGAGAGATGTCTGAAATCCATCCAGCCCATCCGACGACCTCCAGTTCCAGAGTCTCTACCAGGACTGCCTTCTGCCTACTGGTCCTTCTCGGATGTCTTTGATAAAATGGAGTCAGAGGTACTACCGCCTCATCATCCCTACGACTGTGCCATCGATTTACTGCCAGGAACTACGCCTCCTAGAGGAAGGATCTACCCCTTGTCCCCTGCTGAAACACGGGCCATGTCTGCCTATATCACCGAGAGCCTGGCTAAGGGGTTCATTTGGAGATCTTCGTCCCCTGCCGGAGCAGGTTTTTTCTTCGTCAAGAAGGAAGGTGATCTGCGCCCTTGCATTGACTACCGGGGATTAAACCAGATCACCGTAAAAAACAAATACCCTCTGCCACTTATCCCCGAACTATTCGATCGGCTCCGAGGAGCTCGTGTGTTCACCAAGTTGGACCTCCATGGGGCCTATAACCTGGTTCGCATTCGCTCTGGAGACGAATGGAAGACCGCATTCAACACTCGGGATGGGCACTACGAGTATTGTGTCATGCCCTTTGGTCTGTGTAATGCTCCGGCAGTCTTCCAAGAATTGGTGAACGACATGTTCAGAGATCTCCTCTATGTCTGTGTCGTGGTATATCTGGATGACATCCTGGTCTTCTCTCCGGACCTACAGACCCACAGAGAGAACGTGCAGCTAGTTCTCCAGAGGCTTAGAGAGAACCGTCTGTACGCCAAGTACGAGAAGTGCGTCTTTGAAAAGTCGTCTCTTCCCTTCCTGGGTTATGTAATCTCGGACACTGGCCTGCAGATGGACCCAGAGAAAGTGTCTGCCATCATCAACTGGCCTCCTCCTTCCGGACTGAAGGCTATCCAACGCTTTCTCGGTTTTGCGAACTATTATCGTCAATTCATCCCGCACTTCTCTGCCTTGACTGCGCCTCTCTCTGCCCTGACTAAGAAAGGAGCTAATCCTAAGGACTGGCCACCGTCGGCCGATGCCGCATTCTGCTCCTTGAAACAGGCGTTTGCTTCTTCCCCGGATCTCCATCGCCCTGAATTGAACCGACAGTTCACCTTAGAGGTGGATGCCTCCTCCTCAGGAGCCGGGGCAGTGTTGATGCAGAACTCCTCCTCCGGAAAGATGGTCACTTGTGGATTCTTCTCCAAGAGCTTCTCGGCACCCGAACGCAACTACACCATAGGGGATCGGGAGCTACTGGCCGTTAAGCTGGCCTTGGAGGAATGGCTCTACCTCTTGGAGGGAGCAGTATACCCTGTGATCATATACACGGACCACAAGAATCTGGAGTACCTGCGGTCAGCCCAAAGACTGAACCCGCGACAAGCCCGCTGGTCCTTGTTTTTTGCTCGATTTGATTTCCAACTCCATTTTCGGCCTGCGGATAAGAACGTGCGGGCAGACGCTTTGTCCAGGTCCTTCGTGCCCGTGGAGTTGGAGGAGGAGACGTTCCAGCCCATCATCAACCCCAGGAAAGTCATTCCGGTGACTCCTGTCGCTCTAACTCAGATACCCCCTGGGAAAACCTATGTCTCAGATACTGACAGACAGAGAGTCCTGCACTGGGGCCATGCCTCGAAGATCGCCGGCCATGCTGGTCAGAAGACGACTTGGAGTACGATTGTCCGTCACTACTGGTGGCCGTCCCTCCGTAAAGACGTCGCAACCTTCGTCTCAGCCTGTCCATCCTGTGCCCGGAACAAGACACCCAAGCACCTACCATATGGACGTCTTCTGCCTCTGCCCATTCCTTCCGTTCCGTGGCAACATATTGCAATGGACTTCATTACGGACTTACCCTTATCCTCCGGACACACGGTCATATGGGTTGTGGTGGATCGCTTCTCAAAGATGGCTCACTTCGTTCCCATGGCCGGGCTGCCCTCTGCCCAGGAGCTAGCTGACTCCTTCATACAGCACATATTCCGATTGCATGGCTTCCCCGCACACATTGTGTCCAACAGAGGAACTCAGTTTACCTCGCGCTTCTGGAGGGCTCTCTGCAAACATCTGGGAGTATCCTTGGACTTTTCTTCGGCCTACCATCCTCAGTTGAATGGGCAAGTGGAACGGGTCAATCAGATCCTGACCTCCTTCCTGCGCCACTACGTCTACATCCATCATGACGATTGGTCCACGCTCCTACCTTGGGCTGAATTCTCCCACAACCAACACATCAGCAAGTCCACCTCCAGCTCTCCCTTCCAGGTCGTTTACGGACTTCAGCCTTCTGTCCCGTTGCCAGTATCCTCGGCTTCCGATGTCCCCGCGGCAGATGCTCTGGTTCGGGACTTCTCAGCTATATGGAGCTCTGTCAAGACTTCCCTAGAGCGTGCTTCTTTGCGAATGAAGAGACATGCGGACAAGAAGTGCCTGGATCCCCCGTGTTTCTCCCCAGGTGATCTGGTCTGGCTTGCATCCAGATATGTCCGATTGAAGTTGCCATCGTACAAGTTGGGTCCTCGTTACATCGGGCCATTTAAAGTCATTAGCAAGATTAATGCTGTCTCCTACAAGCTGCAGCTCCCGGCCACGATGCGGATACCCAACTCCTTCCATGTCTCCTTGCTCAAGCCTGTCGTCCTTGGTCGCTTCTCCGCTGCTGCCAGTCCTGCTCCTCCTCCTATCGCTGACGATGACATCTATGCGGTAAGGGATATTGTGGCCATGAAGACCGTGCAAGGTCGGCAATACTTCCTGGTGGACTGGGCGGGTTATGGTCCCGAGGATAGGTCCTGGGAGCCCCGGGAGAATGTTGGCACTCCTCTGATTCGTGCCTTCCTGTCCCGGTTGCGGGGAGGGGGGCGTGGGGGAGGGGGTACTGTCACGCTTCCCGGTCCCCGTGCCCCGCTCTCCGGTCCCCGTGGCCCGCTCCCCGCTTCCTGGCGGCGTCCCCGACTCACCACTCCGGTCCCGGTCTCCTCTTCCTCGCCTGCGCCCTTCATGCGTCCAGCTCCCCGCTCCCGGCGCTCCTCAGTGACGTGGGACACCCTGCCGGGCACCCCTGCTTCCTCTGCACCGCTCCCTGGACTGGCTTCTGGCACACGGGCATCGCGCATGCGCATTAGGGCGCGCGCGCGGTCATTGACCCTTTCTTAAAGGGCCAGCACCTTCAAACAGGAAATTGCATAGACAGGTACAGGGTATATTAGGATTCTCCTTCCTGGTGGGCGGGGCCTGTTCTACGTGTTTAGTAAGCTAGGAGTTCAGGTCCCCGTATTGCTTTGCCCTGTATTAACCCTGTCTGTCTCGCAGAGCCTGTCCTGCCACGCCAGCCGCTCCGAACCACGTCCATTCCAGTACCCTGACGGTGACTTCGGCGGATGTTCCACCACCTCTGCAGCTCCGCCAGTCTCCAGTCCCTGGCTCCGTTGGGTGACCCGTCCCATCGCTCAGCAGGTTCCGGATCCCGCCTGACCCTTCAACCCGGCCTTGGACCCTGAGCCTCGTCACCCGGACTACCGTCCAGAACTCCGTGTGTTCAGCAACATCCACCTTTCCAGCTCCCCTACGGACTGTCTGGCTACCAATAGTGCTTCGGCTGCCGTGCATCAAGACCCTCTGGCGGGGTGACCGGCCTGGCTGCCTCCTCAGGGGAAACCGGTGTACGGTCCAGAGTTTCCACCACCCAGACGTAACAAATAGTAATGGCTATGATTGTATCTAAAGGGCTCTTTACATGCAGCGACATCGCTAAAGCGATGTCGTTGGGGTCACGGAATTCGTGACGCACATCCGACCGCTTTAGCGATGTCGTTGCGTGTGACACCTACGTGCAATCGAAAATGGTCTCAAAATCATGCAAAATCTTTTATTGTTGACATGCTCCCCTATTCCCAAAAATCGTTTCTGCTGCAGTTACGATGTTGTTCGTCGTTGCTGCGGCAGCACACATCGCTATGTGTGACACCGCAGGAATGAGGACCCTCACCTTACCTGCGGCCGTCGGCAATGAGCAAGGAAGGATGTGGGCGGGATGTTACGTCCCGCTCATCTTCGCCCCTCCGCTTCGATTGGGTGGCCGCTTAGTGACGCCAAACGAACTGCCCCCTTAGATAGGAGGCAGTTCGCCGGTCACAGCGACATCGCTAGGCAGGTAAGTAGTGTGACGGGTCCGAGCGATTTTGTGCTCCACGGGCAGCGATTTGCCCGTGACTCACAAACGATGGGGGCGGGTACACATGCTAGCGATCTCGCTAGCGAGATTGCAGCGTCTAAAGCGGCCTTAAATGTCCATTTACACTACAGGATTATCTTGAACGCTCGTTCACGATAATCTTGCAGTCTAAACAAACTGCTGATCACCAGATGAATGAGCAAATTGCTCATTCATTTGGTTCATTTACACCATCGTATTTTCTGTCAAAGTGCAAACTGACAAAACATTGGATTGCACTCGGACTAATGTTATTCTATGGAGTCGAGCACATGTCCAATTTTTTCCTCCAACCGGCTAGGTCCAAGGTAAATAATGGTGGCATGTCCGGGTTGCACTCTGCCATGCAAGTCAATGGGTCCATTGAAAACATTCGATTGCATTGGGATGATATCTAAATGCAGTTTGATTTTCACAAACTAACACAATGGAGAAGATGAAGAAATTGTTTTCTATACCTTCCAAAATTAATTAACTGAATAAAGTGATAACTGGGCAATACCATTGTCATGTGATGTTCTGCTCTGTACACACCAGGTGTCATTGTGACTTCGGTCTCTATTCACACTGCAGGGTCTGACACATCACCTGCTGCTTCTATGGTGCATCTTCAGAGTCGGGCATAGACCAGTTTTGTGCTTGCTGATGATTGGTCTGGCAGGAGTTAGTTCCTGCTAGCCTGTAAGTTGCTGCTGGGGTTACAGGTTACTGAAGACCTATCATATGCACCTCCACCCTTTAAAAGATGGTGGATCCTGCTTCCTCAAGCCAGATATAGCGAAAGTGATACCAGTTTGGTGCATGGGGATTCAGCTGCTGTTGTATACTATTGTGGAGATACCCAGGTTGTTGTATATTTCCTTCTTTTCTTCATTTCCTCCTTGTGCATATTGTCCTTACCTCCGTAATTGACTGCTATGAGAATGAGAGTGAATTTTAGTTCTTCCCTGTCTGTCTATTTGTGTGGGGATGTATCACAACAGGCCCGACCCCCTCCCGGGGTGGAAGTGAGAGGGTATAGGATCAGGGCTTCTCAGTAGTGTTGAAGCGATGGACCGAGGGCAAGTCACGGAATCAGATAGACTTAACAGGTAAACCATTGAAGGATGTTTATTGAACAGAGAGGCATATATACTCTGCCGCATGGCTGAAGATAAGGAGAATAGAGTTGAACGGATCGGTCATAATCCGGGTCGGGTTGCTGCGGAAGTATGGAGAAAAAGAGAGAAAGAGAGAGAAAGAGAGATAAAGAGAGAGAAAGAGAGAGAAAGAGAGAGAAAGAGGAGAGAAAGAGAGAGAAAGAGAGAGAGAAGAGAGAGAAAGAGGAGAGAAAGAGAGAGAAAGAGAGAGAAGTAAGGGCCATTTCACACATCCGGCATTTCGCTGGATTGCCGGATCACTTCAGTACAGTGTATACAGTACAATGGCATCGTGGTGGCACCTCCGGTCACATGCTGTCATGTGACCGGAGCATGTGACCGGAGCCGCGATGCCATTGTACAGTATTAACACTGTACTGGAGTGTGTCGGATCCGGCTAAATGCCGGATGTGTGAAACGGCCCAAAGGGTACTCACACACAGATCCGTCTGCAGGACTCGTCCACTCCAAGGATAATCAGTCCGGAGGTGCTCTCTTTGCTGTAGAAGGGCAATGAAGGACTCTCCTCTCAACCACACTGGACAGCTGGGCTCGTCAGGCACAGAGTTCTAGCAGGCCGGATCCTGTCTCTTTTTTCTCTGACTTCTCTCAGCACGAACTGGAAATCCCCCTAGTCATTTCCTGTTTTCTCTTTCCCAAAGCCCGATCAGACCAAGTTAGCTCAGGCAGCAGGGAAGGAGGGGGGGGGGGGGAGTCCGGGCCAAACCATTATCCCCTGCTTATGAGCCAGTCCCTTAAGGCCATATTGCAACACATACAGAAAGCAGAGAAGCAACATCCTCAGTAGGGTAAAAAGAAAGAAAATTGGGTCCTATTCAGCATACCAGATCCACAATTAAGTGGCTCCAAAAAATGTCACATCCGGTCATTCAAAAGTCCCGCTTAAAACGGCAGTACCAAAGCCGCTAACTGTGCTGCTCATTTCAAAGCATAAGAGTTCCATGAAAAAACCATTGTAGAAATGAAAGGCACTCACCGGGCTTGCTGTGTAAAAAACCTTTATCCAACATTGGGTTACAGGTGATGGTGATGGCTGTGAGTGCTTTGTGCACCCCCCTCCCTCACAGCCATCACCATCACCTGTAACCCGATGTTGGAGTAAAGGTTTTTTTTTACACAGAAGCCCGGTGAGTGCCTTTTGTTTCTACAATGTGTGATGTTGCACCTTGCAACCTGGGGGGTACTCACTCAGCCTGCGTGCTTCAGGTAGACACGGGAGGCATTTCCTTCATCTCAGGCTGCTTTATTCAACGTGCATAAAGCCGATTGCCAATACTGCATATAACATGGCATTACAAGCAGGAGACAGGCATGTTCTCAAACACCAGGTCTCCAGATTCAGTCCAACGATATAAGTCCCAACATAGCCTTCTCAGACAGCAGGTTTCCACACCTCCACCCACAGACAAGCCCGGCTACTCCCTCCACCACAGGAAATTCGGAGCAGTGAACTGGGTGTGTCCAGAGGCCTGACTTTTACCCCTGGGACCACACCCCGAGGTGGAGATATGGTGAACAGCCATCCCACCCATCTCAGTAGCTGGTCACAACAAACCCAGCCCAGGTAACACACATTAACCCTCTCGGCACAGTACCAGTGATTATATCACAAATGGTTGTTTCAACATCCTCAGTAGGGGCTGCACTCCCCTACATGCCTTCCTTAACGATAGCCGTCCTCAGCCATGACGATACGAGGGCTAAAACAATCAAGGACGTTGGTTTCTTGTCAGTTACTTTTGCCTTTGGAGACTATAACGAAGGGTACCTGGCACTCTCATCGTCCCTGCTGGCTCTGCAGTACAACACAGGAGCGCTCAACATGTGGGTAAAACCTGCAGAGGGAGACAACAACAACGGCAATACGAACAATACAAACTGCTCTGCATATCGGACCGGCGGAACCCCTGCAGTAGACCTTTGTGATCTCCGGATATCTTGGCTCTCGCCCGACTCATGGCTCTCTTCCAGGGAAGCGTCCATCACTGAGTCCTCAGGTAAATTTTCAACAGTTCCTCTTGTAGTCGGAGTGGCAATGATACCGCTGTGGTAGTGTTCTCAGATGGTGGAGGCTCATTTGTGTTAAGGACAGTCCACCAGTCGCTGTCGTCCATCCAGACGGGGGGTTCAGTCGCAGGAGTGGGGGACGACTCCTCGACGCTTGACAGATCTGGAGGGCTTTCAAAGCGACATGGACGCAGCATATTTCTGTGGAGCACACGGGGTTCTGCTGCTCTGCCTTCAATCTGGACTTTGTAGACTGGACCATCGGCATACACTCGTTCCAGTATGGTGTAAGGCTGCCCTTCACATCTTTCACTCAGTTTGCCCTTAAGGCGTTTCTCTCACACTAGCACTCAATCTCTAGACTGAAGAAGATGTTCCTGCACTGGGCGACGATCACCGTGCACCTTCTTTCGCAGTTGTTGCCCTGCCAGCTATCGGATTGTCTGCAGCCGTTGGAGATGTTCACACTCAGACAGATCTTTGGGTTGGTTTAGGTTCAGTTCAAAGATCTCCTGTCCCGTTCTTCCAAATAGCAGCATAGAGGGGCTATACCCCGTTGCAGAATGGACCCGATTGTTATAGGCCCACACCAACTCTGACAAATACTCCGGCCAGTGCAACATCTTATCTTCCTTCAAGGTCCTCAGCATCTTCAGAAGGGTACGATTGAACTGCTTACATGCTCCGTTGACCTGAGGATGGTAGGGGGTGGTCCTAGACCGCTCGATGCTATACAGGCGATATAGTTCTTCCATTACTTTGCCTTGAAAACATGTGCCTTGGTCGAAATGAATCCTTTTCGGGCATCCATACACTCAAATGAAGTCCTGGCAGATGGCTTGCACAGCTGATTTAGCCGTCTGATCCCTAGTCGGGGTCACCACAGCAAACTTAGAGAAATGATCAGTCATGACCAAACAGTACTGTGGACCACGAGCCGAGTGTCCCACGAGGAAGTAATCAATCATTAAGAGTTCCAATGGCTCCTTAGTTCGGATGGTCTGGACGGGTGCTCTTTGTTTGGTGCTCTTGGCGAGATCGCACACTCGGCACTGTCAACAGCCCTCTTCCACAGCAGACTCCAGCCTAGGATAATACACATACCGCTGTAGCCCCAAAGTGGGCCCCAAACTCATGAGCTTCTTTGACGACCTCGGGAAACAGGCCTCTTGGGAGGACCACCTGCCACCTCACCTCGGTCTCCTTCGGGTGCTGCGATAAAGTACATCATCCCGAAGCTCCAACCTATCCCACTGACACAGTATGCTCTGCATGTCAGCTTCGAGGCCGTGCCTCTGCTTTTTATTTGGGATCTGTTGCCAGGCTACCCATTGTTTCATTTGTCTCAAACCTTCATCCTTGACTTGAGCAAGTCCCCATTCTTCTTTACTTCATCCCAACTATTTAGTAGGTACACAGGCTTCTCCGATAGATAAGGCCGCCATCACCGGGGGCAGGAACTTCCAAAAGTCAGGGGTTTCTTCCTCTTCCAAATTTTCATCTCGTTCCCCTAAGGGTATCTCAACGGTTACCCTTCACCGGCCGTCTGCATTAACATTCTCCACCGCGGCATGATAACGGATGCTGAAGTCGAACTTTGCTAGGCGAGCCATCCATCTCTGTTCCAGAGCTCCCAGTCTGGCATTGTCTAGGTGAGCTAGAAGGTTGTTATCCGTCCGGACCTGAATTTTGTTCTCTGTCAAGAAACCCGCAAACTTCTCTGACATAGCCCACAACAAGGCCAGCAACTCCAGATGGAAAGAACTGTAGTTGTGGGGATTCCTGTTTGTGTCCCATAGGAACCGGCTTGCATAGGCGATTACTCTCTCCCGACCATCCTGTTCCTGGGCCAGGACAGCCCCCGAGCCATGGAGACTGCCATCAGTGTAGAGTAAGAAAGGCTTATCAAAATCCGCATAGGCCAGTATTGGTGCCATGGTCAAGGCATCCTTCAAGGCTTGGAAGGCCTACTCCTGCTTCTGGGACCAAGGGATGGCCCGATTCTTTGGCTTTCCTGCTGTGCCCATTGCAACTCATTGAGGGGGCCTGCCAGCTTTGTGAAGTCCTTCACAAAGCGCCGGTAGTATCCTGCCAGTCCCAGGAAGGCTTTCAGCTCTCGGATAGCTGCCACCTTTTCCTGGGATGGCAATACTCCGTCTGTCGACACTGTATGACTGTAATGTTTGGTGCAAAGGAGGATCCACGGGACCGTGCACCGGACTCCCCCAGGGAGACTACCAGGAGCGAACCCCTATACAGGGGCTGTCTGGCGGCCACCCCAGAGGGCCTAGTTGCACAGCAGCCGAGACACGACAGGAATACGGGTTAGCGTCCTTAAGATGTCCGTGCAGGATAGGGAGGCTGGTCCAAGAGTAGAAGTAGTCTGAAGGCAATCAGGATGGATGAGCGGAACCGGGTACAGGTCCCGACTGGTGGTCACAGACGGAGTCCGGGATCAGCGAGGGTGCAGACTGATGATACCGGGGGGAGTCCAGAACCGGCAAAGGGTACAGGCTGATGGAAGGTGATGGGATCCCCAGCAGAACGTCACCGGGGAATCTCCTGGAAGACCAGTGGGCTGGACACACACAGGCTGGCACTCGGGATCTGTGGGCAGAGACAGGGTTAACCAGGGTACGTGACACAGAGGGACCTGAACACCTAGCACAAGAGACAAGGCTACTAGTACACGTTGACCAGGCACCGCCCACATGGAAAAGGAAGTCTTATATACTCTGTACCTGTTATAAGTCATATCCTGTTTCAGAGACGCTGGCCCTTTAAGAGAAGGTGAAGGAGCACGCCCGCGCCCTAGTGCGCATGTGCGAGGCCCGGGAGCCGGAGATCAGTGCAGGAGGAGGAGATGCAGGAGAGCTGGAGGCAGAGTCCCGGGCTGCAGTGAGACGGCGGGGATGAGGAGCAGGGAGCCCGGAGGAGGCTGAGGAGGGGGAGCGGGAGCAGCAGCTGCGGTCAGAGCGCACAGGGACCGGGTTGGTGAGTAAGGAGCGGCGCCGAGATAAGCAGCGCTGTGACGAGCGGCGCCGTGGCCCCGGGAGCGTGACAATGACCCAAATACTCAAGTTCCATCTTAAAGAGTTGGCACTTCTTCAGTTTTACAGTACCTTCAGGTTGTGGGCCTGTAACCGGCCGAGTACCTGTCCCAATCAGTCGAGGTGTTCCTGGAATGAGTTAGTGTAGACAATGATGTCATCCAGATAAATAAGGGTGGCTTCAAAATTCAGGTCCCCCAGACACTTCTCCATCAGCCGTTGGAAAGTCCATGGGGCATTGGAGAAAACAAACGGCTTTCGATTGAACTCATACAGCCCCATTGGGAGGACAAAGGCGGTCTTCTCTTTATCCTTAGCTGCTACTGGTACCTGCCAGTACCCTTTTGCCAAGTCAAGTGTTGAGAAGTACTTAGCTCTTCCCAGGGCAGACAAGGTCTCTTCAATCCGGGGCAATGGGTAGGAATCACGGACAATGCAGGCATTAAGCTTCCTATAGTCCACACAGAATCTCACTGACCCATCCTTCTTTTTGACGAGTACAACTAGAGACGCCCAAGGGCTCTGCCTTGCCTGCACCACTCCTGACTCCAACATCTGTCCCAGCAAAGCCTTCACTTCTTGGTAAAATCTGGGAGGGATCATTGACAGATCGGGCGTGTATCCCCTGTGGGTATTTCTTGTGTAGTGACCTCGGAGCAGCCGAAATCTTCTGCGTGGCGGGCGAAGGCAGCTTGATGCTTCCTCAAGATCTCGTCTACTGCTTTCACATTCTCGGGGCCAAGGGTCTTCTTATCCACCCCATTTGATCCAGAATCAGTTGCCCATTCTACTCCCTAGTTGGCGACTCCTCTGTGTCGTCTGAGACTTTCAAAGTCCAGCCCACAGCTTCTACGGGAGAGAGGGAGACCTCCTTCCTGGTCACCACCTCACCTCAATGGAGATACACACGAGCCAGTTCCATTCCTGCCAACAGAGGGGATTCTCACAGGCCTAAGTTCATAGCCCACAGGGGAACTCGTCCCTGACGAACTACGGCCAGAGCCCGGGCTGCCATCACCTCTTGATTGGCTTTCCCGGTATCTGTCGGCTCTACTAGCACCTCCATGCCTTCAAGTTTTCGGTGGGTACCGACTGGCAGGTTAACCAGACTCTCCTTTCCAGGAGGCAACACCCAGGGCTCTTTGGCAGGACTGCGAATAACTCCGACTGCTTGATGTGCGGCCACACTCTTCTGGGTTCCGCAGACCCGAATAAGATGTTGAAAGGTGACTTGGGTAGTCTTGTGTGGGGTTGTATGCTTCCAATACCCAGGGCCTCTTTTCGTGAACAGTATTTGATCAAGTTCCCGTAGAATGTTCATGCCCAGGACCACGGGTACATCTTCTCGAATGGGTTCCAGGACCAACAATATTCCTTTCGTCTCGATTTCCTGGCCGTAAATGCATACTTTCATCCACATCCTCTTTTACTGGGATAGGCTGGTGGTTAGCGGCTGTCACACGGATCAGAGTCTCCCGCTCAGGTCGGACTAGGGCCTGGAAGTTTTGATTGAAGAAGGCTTCTGGCATAGTCGTCACCTGTGAACCTGTGTCTAGCAAACAATCTATGGGGACACCTTCGAACTCGGCGCACAGGATGGGACTTCCTGCTACCAGATGCTCATTCTCATACTGGGCTATTTCCCTTCGTGCTTCCCCCACAGGACGCCACTCTACAGTGGGGGTCAGTTGTTTAGCGGCGGTTCTGGCCTGGCCATGTGTACCTTCCGGCAACTTCAGGCCCAATGTCGCCGTTCTCCACATTGTTGACAGATGACTTCTTCACTCCTCCTCGGTCTGTTCTGATTACGTATAGACAAAAAAGACTGCCTGCACTCAGCCTCATCGACCTGACGTGTGAACAGGCGCATGACTGAATATGACATAAAATACAAAAAAAGACAGGACAGTTTGCGCTCTGATAATGCCAAAGCATGGAAACCATGAATGTGTGAACATGGACCTGCACCACTGCCAAGGAAAATCCCAAAAAAATGAGATACCCAGCATATAGAAATGGCCATTTGTATATCTGCCCAGTTGCCCCCCACGGCATATCTCGTAACTGGGTACCTAACGCTATTCTGAAGCCTCTCTCTGGGTTAAAAACCTCCTGTGTATGGGCACGTAGGAACCTGCTATATAGAATGAGATTACCTGTGACAACTGGGGGAGGGGTGCACGGTCAGAAGGTATGACCCTCTTGATATAGACAAAAAAGACTGCCTGCACTCAGCCTCATCGACCTGACGTGTGAACAGGCGCATGACTGAACATGACATAAAATACAAAAAAAGACAGTTTGCGTTACGTTCTGATTACGTAGGGTGGCTTCTATGGGGTGTTGGTAAGCCACATAGGCCCACTGGAGACCTGGTTGGTACGGCCCCATGGTGAGAGGTAGTGGATAAGTCTGATAGTGGTACTGTGGAAGCTGGTACGGAATTTCAGAGGTGAGACTGCTCCTCATGTCCATGGCTGGAGGTAATAGGTAGGCCTGATAAGGGTGCTTTGGAAGCGGGTAAGGAACTTCAGGAATGGGGCGGTTCTTCGTGTCCAGCTCCATCTGTGTCAATTTCTCTTGCATACTTGGTCAAGGACTGCTGCAGATTTTGTACTGCCTGAGCGAGAACTGTCTCTGATGCTGAATTTCCATTGAGACTTGCAGCATGATAACGTACCACGCCAGAGGTGTAGATTTCTTCATTACTTCGTCACCACTAGAGTTGAGCGCGGTTCGGGGTTCTCCAGTTCGCGGTTCGAGTGATTTTGGGGGGTGTTCTAGATCGAACTAGAACTCGAGCTTTTTGCTAAAAGCTTGACAGTTCGAGTTACGTTCGAGAACGGTTCTATCAGCAAAAGCAGGGCTTTTTACAGCTACAGTGTGCAGGGAGCCATCGCTGGTAGCCTGCGGTAAGCTGGTAACCAAGATAAACATCGGGTATCCAAGCAAAGCGCTTTGGTTAGTAACCCGATATTTATCCTAGTTACGTGTGCAGGGAGCCGACACTTCCCCGCTCAGCTCACTCCGCCCCCCTCCTGCACGCGGCATGTACACACACACACACACTCACACTCACCTGTCCTCAGCCATGCAGTCCACGACACTGACGTCCTCAGCGCCACATGGCCCCGCTAGGCTCCACCCACTTCACACTCTGCCACCCGCACACATGGCCCCGCTAGGCTCCGCCCACCTGGTACTCTGCGCACATGGCCCCGCTAGGCTCCGCCCACCTGGCACTCTGCACACATGGTCCTGCTAGGCTCCGCCCACCTGGCACTCTGCACACATGGTCCCGCTAGGCTCCACCCACCTGGCACTCTGCACACATTACTCCGCTAGGCTCCGCCCACCTGGCACTCTGCCCACATAGTCCCGCTAGGCTCTGCCCACCTGGCACTCTGCACACATTACCCCGCTAGGCTCCACCCACCTGGCACTCTGCACACATGGTCCCGCTAGGCTCCGCCCACCTGGCACTCTGCACACATGGTCCCGCTAGGCTCCGCCCACCTGGTACTCTGCACACATTACTCTGCTAGGCTCCGCCCACCTGGCACTCTGCACACATTACTCCGCTAGGCTCTGCCCACCTGTCACTCTGCACACATGGCCCCGCTAGGCTCCGCCCACCTGGAACTCTGCACAAATGGTCCTGCTAGGCTCCGCCCACCTGGCACTCTGCACACATGGCCCCGCTAGGCTCCGCCCACCTGGCACTCTGCACACACTACCCCACTAGGCTCCGCCCACCTGGCACTCTGCACACATTACCCCGCTAGGCTCTGCCCACCTCGCACTCGGCACACATGGCCCCGCTCGGCTTACCTGCGGTGATGAAGTCCCGCCCTCCTGACCTCAGCGCTGTCACTGTCCTCCATGGCCGCCGCTTGTCACATCACCTTCTCTCGCTTCCGATCCGAGACTGTGACTAGCAGTGACGTCACGGGCCGCTCGCGATACTTGGCTGTGAAGGTCATTGAAGTCAGTGACAGGTGCTGTGAGCAGTGCAGGAGATCAGCGCAGGTAATGTACCTTGCTCCTGACAGCAGCACTTGTCATGCCCTGCAGTGACCTGGGCTGACCTATTGATGTTAGCTCAAGTCACTGCATTGCTCTCCCAGCCAATGGGGAACATCCTGCTCTTCATTGACTGGGACAGTGTGGATCGTCATGGGAACCCCTTGGATTACAGCAGACCTGGATTTGTTTTTCTTTCTAATAAATTGATGAAAGAGGGAATGTGTTGGGCAGTGTTTTTTCAAATAAAAATGTGTTTGTCGTCTATTTTTTTTTATTACTGACTGGGTTGGTGATGTCGGGTATCTGATAGACGCGTGACATCACTAACCCCAGGGCTTGATGCCAGGTGACATTACACATCTGGTATTAACCCCATATATTACCCCGTTTGCCACCGCACCAGGGCACGGGATGAGCTGGGGCGAAGCACTAGGATTGGCGCATCTAATGGATGCGCCACTTCTGGGGCGGCTGCGGCCTGCTATTTTTAGGCTGGGGAGAGTCTAATAACCATGGACCTCCCTAGTCTGAGAATTTTCAGACTCCAGCTGTCTGCTTTACCTTGGCTGGTGATCCAATTTGGGGGGGACCCTACTTTTTTGTAATTATTAATATTTATGAAATAATTATAAAAAAAAGAGCCTGGGGTGACCTCCACATTGGATCCCCAACCACGGTAAAGCTGCCAGCTGTGGTTTTCAGGCTACAGCCGTCTGCCTTACCCTAGCTGGCTATCAAAAATGGGGGGACCCAACGTCATTTTTTTTTTAACTATTTTTTAAATAGAAAAAATTAATGGGCTTCCCTGTATTTTGATTGCCAGCCAAGGTAACGCCAGGCAGATGGGGGTGGCAACCCGTAGCTGTCTGCTTTATCTGCACTGAGAATCAAAAATACCGCGGAGCGCTATGTCATTTTTTTTAAAGATTTATTTTTACAGCACTGTCATGTCAGGCAATCACAATACAGGGAAGCCCTTTTTGGTTTTAGTTATTTAAATAAATAATTAAAAAAATATATATATGGGCTCCCGCTGCATTTTTTGAATTGCTAGCTAAGGGTAATCCAAGCAGCTACAGGCTGCTAACCCCCACTGCTTGGTGTTACCGTCACTGGCAATGGAAAATCCAGGGAAGCATTTTTTATTTTTTTTGCCAAAAAACTACAAAAAAATGATGTGCGCTTCGCCATATTTTTGTATGCTAGCCAGGTACAGCAGGCAGGTACGGCTGCCCCAACCCCCAGCTGCCTATTTGTACCCGGCTGGGAACTAAAAATATAGGGATGCCCTTTTTTTTACTTAATTCATGAATTTTATGAAATAGTTAAAAAAAAAAACGATGTAGGCTTCGCCCCATTTTTGTGTCCAGCCGGGTACAACTAGGCAGCTGGGGATTGGATCTGCAGCACAGGTTAGCCCGAGGTTTCTGGGCCCCTCTGCTGCGAATTGCAGTCCGCAGCCGCCCCAGAAAATGGCGCTCTCATAGAAGCGCCATCATCTGGCGCTGTATCCAACTCTTCCAACAGCCCTGAAGCCGTGTGGCTTGTTGGGTAATCATGAGTTAATACTGGCTTTGTTTTACTAGCTAGTATTAAGTCAGAGATTCTTAATGTCAGGCAAGTTTGACCCGGCTATATTAAGAATCTCCAATAAAGGGTTAAAAAAAACACCACACAGAAAAAAAATACTTTAAAAGAAATAAATACACAGACACACTTAGAGACTCCATGTTTATTACCCCCTGTCAGCCCTCCACGATCCTGGTCTTCTGTCTTCTTTCCCCTTCAATACATGCAGCTCTGTCTGCTCCATCAGACAGCACAGCTGCATGGGGGAAGATGCTGTGCTCCGTGCAGAAATCACTCTGTGAGAGTGACCACAGGCTCCCGGCTGTAAGCGGTGGCACGGGTTGCCATAGCAACGCTGCTCCGATTTCGTGATTCCGCTGCCACTGCATGCTGGTAGCGGGACGTCCCCGTCACCGCTACTAAGCACGTTGCTATGGCAACGGTGATCTCCGTTATTGACTGGATGTGTCAGCCGGTCAGGAGCCGGCTTCTGCGGACGCTGGTAACTACGGTAAACATCGGGTAATCAAGAAGCCCTTTCCTTGGTTACCTGATGTTTACCTTCGTTACCAGCGTCAGGTAAGTGTTATGGCAATGTTTATTAACTGTATGTGTACATTTCTAATGCGTTTTTATGTGTTTGTACTTGCCTCCCATTCTTTCCTATGGGTTCGAGTGGTTCGCCGAACCGAACTAGAACCAGACCTTGGTTCGGCGAACCGAGCTCAAGCCGAACCGCGACTGGTTCTCTCATCTCTAGTCACCACCTCCACCAAAATCTTCCGGAACAAAAGGGTCGGGTCCACCCAGGCATGCTCTGACAACGCCCTTCGTAGCGAGGTATTTTAGACACCCAGAATGAACTGCTCACAAAGTATCTTATCCACTGACTTTAACTCGACTGCCTGATCGCCTTCCTTTTTCTATATTTCTGCTATCACCTCTTGTAGTGCTGTGGCATATTGTGCAATGTCCTCTCCCTCCAGCTACAGTCTGGAGAAGAATTTAGCCCGGAGATGGCCCGTGCTTGCTGTCTCTCCATAGATCTCCTCCAGGAATGCTACTAGCTCCTTTAACGTGTTATGTGTACTCTCTGGATGAAGGCAGACGCTTCTGCGAGATTCATCTTCCAATACGGCTAGTGCGATGTCTGCTTCCAGCTCAGGGCCGATGCCATAAACCTTCAGTACACTGTGCAGCCTCGAAACCCAGTCAGACAACAACATGTTCTTTCCGTCAAATTTAGGCAGGACATTAGATATAGTGCCTACTGGGAGGGTCCTTGCAGGGGTCCCACTATTTGCCAAGGCAGGGACAGCTACATTAGCGCCAGATGCAACACCTTCCTCATGGCTATCCACAGCCTCCATCTTGATAGTCGTTACCCTGCTCTCAGCGCCACTTGAAGCGATAGACCTCTGTTATTGAACAAGAGGCAAATATACTCTGCCGCATGGCTGAAGATAAGGAGAATAGGGAAACTAGTGTAAAAACGAAGACTCAAATTACAGTCTTGTATATTTTAGCTGAGGCAGCAAGGTCAGGTTGCAACAACTAGTACAATGAACAATGAAAATGCAATTAGCAATACAACGTTATACACAACCTCCGCTTTCCACTACCTGACTGGCCTCCGCTAAAAGGGACCATGCGGATACCGCACTCTTACTATGGAGGCCTATCCTAGTTCCCTCACCGTGGTACACGGGTACTTACACACGGATCCGTCCACAGGACTTGTCCGCTCCGAGGACAATCAGTCCGGAAGTGCTTTTTCCGCTGTAGAAGGGTGATGAAGGACTCTCCTCTCGACCACACTGGACCGCTGGGCTTGTCAGGCACGGAGTTCTAGCAGGCCGGATCCTGTCTCTCCTTTCTCTACCTTCTCTCAGCACGAACTGGAAATCCCCTTAGTCATTTTCTGTTTCTTCTTTCCCAAAGCCCGATCAGACCAAGTTAACTCCGGCAGCAGGGAGGGCTAGTCCGGGCCAAACCATTATCCCCTGCTTATGAGCCAGACCCTTAAGGCTATATTGCAACACATACAGAAAGCAGGGAAGCAACCTCCTCAGTAGGGGCTGCACTCCCCTACAGGGTTACGCTGAGGGTCCAGACCTCGCCACCATTAAGCGTACTTCTGGGATGAGGAACAGCTAGGGACTCCTCTAGCCTGTGGGCCAGTTTAGGAGTCCGAATTCCCAGTCACTCCATTACTACCGTGACAACCATCCTCCTTTTCAGTGTCATTACATATTTAGACACTACCAGCACTAATTGGACAATGCCAGAGTTTTGGGGGGTGCACTGGTACAGACAACTCCATTCTATAGAAGTCAATTAAGTTTCATGCAACACAAAGTATTCTTTTGCATTAAAGCTGTAGCTGGATAGTTGAAATTAGAAGTAAACAGCAAATACTGTAGTAGAGTAACTAGTGATGACATTTTCCTGAAACTGGTAGGGAGTTGTCATGCTGCTGGTTCCCTGTACTTGTCACTTAAAGAGGACCTTTCACTTGATTTTTCAAATATAAACTACCATATATATTACTCCAATTGGTGATGTTCCACTAATTCTGTAACAGTTTTCTTTTTTTTTTCTGTGCATCTCTGTTCGAAAGTGATTCCCCCCGCACAATAAAGGTACATATTGTCTATTCAACAACTGGGCGTATACCAAAAAGCTCTGTGGGCACAGCCGTATTTTGATTGGTCAGCATCAGACGAGAAAAACCATCTGCCCACAGAGAAGTTTTGTGGTACACACCCAGTTGGTTGAAGGGAATTTTTGCACCTTTATTACTGAACAGCAAAACTTTGTACAGAAGAAAAAGAAACTGATGCAGAATCAGTGGAACAGTGCCTCATTAGGGGGGCATACTCAGCATATATTAAAAATATACAGTAAACAGTCCACTTTAACATTTACTTTTGTTGATTTCACCCACTGATATGGTTTCTTTATATTATATTTTATATTTATATTATATTTTTCTCCCTATTTGCAGTTTATACAATCGAAATAAAGAATCATCTTTAAAAAGAAGAAGATACTGATCCAAAGTAGAACATTGTGTTCTTTCCTCACTGCATGCTCACCGAAACAATATAAAACCATACAAATACAATTTGGTGGCTGAATTGTTATAAAATGTAAATATGATTATTTTGATTTGATCCTATTAATCCGCTGATATGGTACAGTTGAAACAAGCTTATGCTTACAAGTGAAATAGTATTATTTCCAATTGCAATCTGTATTATATTCATCAAATCCTGTTTATTATGTCAGCATTTAAGAAATAATTTGAATCAAACTATTACTTGAACTGTCTTCAGCTTTACTGAAGGGTTAACATTTTTAGGCAAGGTCACAAAAGCCACCCAGGTCCAGTCACACTAAGCAACTTACCAGCGATCCCAACAACGATAGGGATCGCTGGTAAGTTGCTAGGAGGTTGCTGGTGAGCTGTCACACTGCGACGCTCCAGCGATCCCACCAGCAACCTGACCTGGCAGGGATCGCTGGAGCGTGGCTACACGAGTTGCTGGTGAGCTCACCAGCAACCAGTGACCAGCCCCCAGTCTCCTAGTTACAGCACACATCAGGTTAATTAACCCGATGTGTGCTGCAGCTAAATGTGCACAGAGCAGGGAGCAGCGCACACTGAGCGCTGGCTCCTTGCTCTCCTAGTTACAGCACACATCGGGTTAATTGCCTGATGTGTGCTGCAGCTAAATGTGCACAGAGCAGGGAGCAGCGCACACTGCTTAGTGCTGGCTCCTTGCTCTCCTAGTTACAGCACACATCGGGTTAATTACCTGATGTGTGCTGCAGCTACATGTGCACAGAGCAGGAGCCGGCAGCACAGGCAGTGAGAGCGGAGGAGGCTGGTATCAAAGGTAAATATCGGGTAACCAAGGACAGGGCTTCTTGGTTACCCGATGTTTACATTAGTTACCAGCCTCAGCAGAAGCTGGCTCCCTGCTCACTGCACATTAGTTGTTGCTGTCTCGCTGTCACACACAGCGATCTGTGCTTCACAGCAGGACAGCAACAACTAAAAAATGGCCCAGGACATTCAGCAACAACCAACGACCTCACAGCAGGGGCCAGGTTGTTGCTGGATGTCACACACAGCAACATCGCTAGCAACGTCACAAAAGTTGTTCGTTACCAGCGATGTTGCTAGCGATGTTGCTTAGTGTGACGGGGCCTTTAGAGACAGCAGTTATCTTAACTTAATCACCGTAAGATGCAGTGCGTTGAACGGAACTTGCGGTGCTTCTCACGTATGGCGGTTTGCGGGAACACACTTCCCACAGCACTGTACATGTAAGGCGAATGTCACTTAATCAAAAAACTACCGTATTTTCGTACTATAAGACGCACCAGACCATAAGACGCACCCTGGTTTTAGAGGAGGAAAATAGGAAAATAAAATTTTAAGCAAAAAATGTGGTCATGACACACTTTTGGGGTGAGGATCTGCGGCTGACACTGTTATGGGGTAATGTCCTGCTCATATACTCCCCAGCCTGCTCATATACTCCCCATGCTGCTCATATACTCCCCAGCCTGCTCATATACTCCCCATGCTGCTCATATACTCCCCAGCCTGCTCATATACTCCCCATGCTGCTCATATACTCCCCAGCCTGCTCATATACTCCCCACCTGCTCATATACTCCCCAGCCTGCTCATATACTCCCCAGCCTGCTCATAATAAACCCCTATCCTGCTCATATACCCCCATCATCCTGGTGTATGGCCGCATTCTGTGGCACATAAAAAAAAAATAAACGTTCATACTCACCTTACCTCACCTCACTCCCTGCAGCACCGCTCCTCTTACCGTCTATGCCAGCGGCAGTGCCACTGAGTGGAGCCGTCCCCGTTCCCCTGCAGCATCGCGATCTCCTCCTGTCTGCGCCCCGCTAGTCTCCACGCAAATCAGCTAACCGGAGGAGACAGGAGGAGATCATGATGCTGCAGGGGATTGGTGAGTAATGTGTACTGATTCACTGCCCCCCGCACTGATGATGATGTTCGGGGGGCAGTGAATACAGCCGCACATGATCATTCCAGGCTGCAGTTGCCAGGGGTGATCATGCGGCAGGCTGTTTATCCCTCGCCCATCACCCCACCCACCTATTAGTGCCGAATTCAGCGCTGAGAGATGATGGGCGGGAGGATGGGCGTGCATATTAAATGAGCAGGTCCACGTGGTCACGGCAGGCTGCTACAGCCTGTTCGTGCCCCCGATTACCCGCTCCACTGCAGCACCCTCATTCCCCGCAGCCCTATATTTAGACCATAAGATGCATCCCCCACTTTCCCACAACATTTGGGGGAAAAAAAGTGCGTCTTATGGTCCGAAAAATACAGTATATACTTTGTAGAAATCCCTGTGCTCCGCTGAATCTGTGGCTTTTTGCCCATTTCGTGTTGCTAAATTATAGAAAGATTGTTATTTATTTATTTATTTTGTGACGCCCTGAACTAGCCAGGTAGTCACAGGTAGACCCCCTGCACAAACACCAGCCCCTAAAAAGGTGTAACCAGCCAACCTAAAAACCCCTCTCAGGTCTTGACGTTCACACCCGGGGGCGAAGCCAGGCGGTTGGCCACACCCTCCGAGGAGTTCGGATAGCCTGAGGCGGGAAAAACACAAACAGATCAGTTAGGGAGTAGAGGAGAGTAGTAGCACTGTGTCAACGTCTGTCAGGGATCTGGGTAGGAGCCCAGATACCCTGTGACCAGGAGGCAGATGGTGGTTGCCGCCTACAGGAGCCGGGAAGACGGCTGGTGGAACCGTAAGAGACCAGGACAGGGTAGTGGCCCGCCGGTACCGAACCGGGGAGCCAACTGGAAACCGGAGCACCAGGAGGGGTACTCAGACCCAGAACGAGGTCCAGAAGCCACTGGACCACGTCGAATTCACTGATTGAGGTCTGGACCTTAGGTCCTTTCCCGTCCCAAGACCTGAAAGACGGCAACAGCCCACCGAGGGGGATAGAAAGCCCCCGCACAGGCAGAGAGATCCCACGGGCCAGCGACTGCTGGCAAACGGGTTCCCCGACACACATCAAGCCGGGGAGCGGACTACCATTGCTGAAGCATAGGCAGTCAAGTTCTACCACAGAGGTGCAGGAGAAAGGCAGGAACCACCAACCTGAGAAAGGGGCAAAGCGCAGCCGGCTGCGGGCACCGACCACCATCCTTTTTGGTTTACCAGAGACTCCGGTGTGTCTGTCATAGTGAGTACAACAGTGCCTTCGGGCCGTGCACCGCACCACACCATCTTGTCCGCACCTCACAACCACCGGGCCCCGGGACCAACACCTCCTGCCCACGCGGGGTCAATACCAGGCTGCATAACACCGTCCCCGGGAGCCTAGTTAATGGCAGCGGTGGTGTCCACATTCACCACAACCCGTGGGTGGCGTCAAGAGCTCACATCCCTAAACGCCACGGCCTCGGCCATGAGCCTTCCCCACCGAAATCCCTACACGTAGTGCCAGCTTCCCTTCAGAGCGACGTGACCCCTGAGTCCAGGAGGAGCTCGAGCCACCCACCGACGAGCACGGATCTGAGCGGCTCGGCAGCCGGCCGAGCCCCGGGGCGGTACACTTTTAGAGTGTATTTTGTGAAATCTCTGCTTATAGTACAACTGGGCATTTCTTCAGAGATTTCCTCTGAGAATGCTACATCAGCTGACCAGCTGTGATTGTCAGCATCTGGTAAGGAGGGGTGAAAGTACATAGATTTCAAAGCAGTGCCATAATTACTTTCTTCTCTTGCATTTGTGGAGAACTCATAAACAAATATCTGTATGCCTCTGTGTGTAATTGGAGGTATACAGAAGTAAATTTACACCTATAAATGGTACACTGTATGCAGAAGATTGGTAGGTCTTAATGAGGTTTCCACACTAAAGGCCGCTTTACACGCAACGGCATCGCTAACGAGATGTCGTTGGAGTCACGGAATTCGTGACGCACATCCGGCCTCGTTAGCGACGTCATTGCGTGTGATACGCACGAACGACCGTTAACGATCAAAATTACTTACCTAATCGTTGATCGTTGACGCGTCGTTTCTTTCCCGTTTATCGTTGCTGTTGCAGGACGAAGGTTGTTCGTTGTTCCTGCGGCAGCACATATCGCTACGTGTGACACCGGAGGAACGAGGAACATCACCTTACATGCGGCTGCCCGCAATGAGGAAGGAAGGAGGTGGGCGGGATGTTCGTCCCGCTCATCTCCGCCCCTCCGTTTCTATTGGGCGGCCGCTTAGTGACGCTGCTGTGACGCCGCACGAACCACCCCCTTAGAAAGGAGGCGGTTCGCCGACCACAGCGACGTCGCTAGGCAGGTAAGTATGTGTGACGGGTGTAAGCGATGTTGTGCGCCACGGGCAGCGATTTGCCCGTGATGCACAACCGACGGGGGCAAGTACGCTCGCTAACGATATCGATAGCGATATCGCTGCGTGTAAAGTGCCCTTAAGACTCGAGCCACTGTGGATCTGGGTCCGAGCAGCCAGTCGGCTTTTCGCGCCAAAAACGCCATCGTCTTGGAAAAGGGTGCGAAGCCGAAGCCCCGCCCTTCGTCTTCAGCCTGAAAGAGGAAACGGAAGTTCCCAGAGGGCCACAGCGCGCGAAAGAGTGCTGGGAGAAAAACGACGGGGCATGTGTTATCATCCGGAACCATGGAAGACCACCATAAATCATTGGTAACTAATCTGGCTGCCATCCCCTTACTAGCCATCAACACTAGAAGTAGCCGAGGGGTGAACTAACATCCTGTGCACCGCGAACCCAGCCGGAGAACTAGCTATCCTAAAGCAAGGAAAGATGAATAACTCTCTGCCTCAGAAATAGATTGCCAAAGAATAGCAAGCCCCCCACATTCAAAGACCGCAGTGATATAGGAAAACACAATTCACAGATAGATGAAAGGATTAGCAAAAGGTGAGGCCCTACTGACTAAATAGGACAGGATAGGAAAGGGACTGATGGTGGCCAGAGAAAAACCCTACAAAAATCCAAAAACCTGATAGTACAAAAAGTCCTCAGATCACTAGATCTGAACTCCGTCCTATACCAGGCGCTCTTGTCATACCAATGAACAGAAAGCAGGAACCATTACAAATTCAAGAAGCAATGAACACATGGACTTATAGGAGCAATACTCCAAACATAGCTGCAGGAAGCTTCCCAGCTAAGCAACTGAGAGGGAAATGCATGCAAATAAACTGACAAAAACCACAGCAAATGACAAACTCAGATAAGAGCAAAAAAGAACCAAACAACAAATAAAGAGCCAAGCACTTATCTGGGGTAGATGTGGTCTGAAGCAGGATGAAGCAGGCTGGTGAACAAAGAACAACTGCCATCCGGCATAGCCTGCCAGCAGACCAGGGTTTAAATAGGCAGAGTGTTAGCAATGGAAACGCCCATAGCTCAACACACCTGGTCTCTGTCCAAACCATTCCTGGCCACAAGAGGGAGCCTCACAGCAGCAAAAGCATAACTGACATTCACAACAGGCGTGCCTGAATGTAGCGAAAGCGGAAAAGAAGCAGGGACGCCAGGACTCTGCCATACTGTTCCTGGACAACGCAGAGGCAAGATGGCGGAGCGGAGCTGGTCACCAAAACGTGCTGTTCCCGGGACTGCGACTTGGATTGAAGAGGAGACCGAGCAGCTGTGCAGGAGAATGTGGACGCAGTTCCTGTTCATACTAAACCACTGGAGGGAAGAGATGAGGAGTCTGGCAGTGGCGGTGCGAGCCCGTGAGATCGAAATCCCACGTGAAGAAAGGGTAAGCGGTTACCCAGTCCCTATCGATTACCCTAATCCGGCCATGGAAGCTGAGGGATCCAGTCCACCCCCGCTTGCGGCAACCACTCCACTGTCACCTACCCCGTCCTCAGCGGACGCCGATCTGCCAGTATCCATCCCGGCAGCGGAACCTACAGGCTGATTTTATGAAGCTCCAGCAACAGCCCCAAGGTCCATCGTCATCCCGACCATGACAGCGGTCGTCCGGACCCCGGCCAGACCAGACCCGGCTGCATCACCGACCCGAAGGCGGAGCACCCAAACCCTGCCACCCCGGCTGCGGAGCAGTCGGGACCACTACCTTCAGTAGCAGGAGTGGAACCTCCCAAGTCTCCGGTTCCATTACCGTGCGGTATCCCAACAGCTGTTGGGGCCGCAGTAGTACCTTCAAAGCCAGAGAAAGTCAGAGAGCTGAGGCCGGACGCTGGCGCCTCCTGCTGGGAACGACAACAACAACCACTGAAACTGACAACGACCCAGGCAGAGCAATGGCAGCAAGAGATAATTGGCCGCACCCAGCGAGAGAAAGATTACCTAAGGAAATCTACATTCCGTACCCGAAGCCCGATAAGAAGATGCATGGTACACAGTTATGATCCCAAAAAGGGGTGGGGTTTCTTGTCAGAAGCTTGTCTGGCCGACGGGGTGTTTGTTACCAGAAGAGATGTGGAACAACACCTCCCAAGAGATCACCCTGGCCGCAACCTTGAGCCTGGGGAGATGGTCAGCTACACCCGGCACTGGGGTGAGCGGGGTTGGTATGCCCTCGACGTGAAACGGGTCACAGTAGTAAATGAGCGGATCATGCTGGCTGCTGCTGTTGGCTACCGGTTCCCTAGGGAGCTGGACCAGTAAAGAATGTTGATATAGCTAAAAATGTGATACCGTAAAACTGTTAGGTATCTGTGTTTTCCGTTTGTTATTTTCAACAGTTTGTTATTTTTCATATAGAAAATGTTAGAAAAATATAGAATTAATGAAAAGCTAATTGCATGGGAAAGTAACCTGATTTTCTCCTAGATTGACAGCAGATGTACTACAGTACAGGGACTCCCACAAGACTTCCACAGTTTTTATAGTTCATTAAAAATGGACCATGGTCACAGGACTGGCGTGACCAACACAAACTTGTGTCTTGTAAAAAGACTGCACCTGTTGTGCTTATCTGAGTCATCTGGCATGCCCCGGGACCTTAACCCGACCCAAGGACCCATCTAGGTTTCCAGGGGAACCAGGTTGTTTGGGAGGGGGGTTGTTGGGATCCGGGACGTTAGGACTAGACTGTCACAGGGAGGGACCGCAACGTGGACGGTTGGGTCCCCACTGCCACTAAAACCGGTGGCGTCCCATGTGGCAGATGAACTCTAAAGTTGGTAATGGTTTAAGAAAATGCCTCCCCTGTGTGGGATGAACCTGTTTAAAATAAATGTTCATGTTAACCCGTTTTCTTTCCTTAAAAAAATAAATAAATAAATGCTTGGTGTTCTGTGGGTCGCGGACGAGCTACGTTTAACCAAGGGGGAATGTGACGCCCTGGCCTATCAGGTCGTCACAAGGGTGCTGTGCAATCTGCCCTTCTGCATGGTACCTGGTCCTCCTTTGTTACAGGTCCTGTCAATTTGGTGTTGCTACCAACAGGTGTACACAAATCCTGAGGAACACTCTGCACCACACCCACCAAACACCCATTGGGCAGCCTGAGGGGAATAGGGCCACCCAGATGGAGGGATGGAAGAGGGAGGGCAGAGATGTCAGTTGTTGAGTAGTAGTTGAGCAGTGAGACAGCGGTGACAGGACAGGTCATGCTGTGGAGCTGGGCTCCTCTACCCGTCTCAGGTGCCAGACGTTGACCTGGCCAGAAGGAGCTGGAACCCCGGTTGCAGGGGGTAGTGACAGGGGTTACGGTGCTGATACAGAGAGCAGGCCGGCTGCCTTGTGCTACAACCGGGCAGGGGCCAGGGCACGACGGGGTACGCGGACCCTAGCCTGGGAAGAAGCTTCACGCAGTCCAGTAATTTACCTGATGGGAACGGAGTGTTCAGGAACCATTCCCCACCTGCTCCAAAATCGGGGTACTAGCGCAACGAGGGGGATAGTACTTCCCACAACCGTCCAGAAAATCTCAAGCGTGAACCCTGAGAGCAAGCTCACTCTGCTAGCCACGCAGGTGAGCAGGACCCGAATAGCTTCATGTGAAAGGGATCCATACATAGGACACACAGTGCCAAGGGACAAGGCCAACCAGCAACACCAAAAGGGCACGGACCCAGCGTGCTCAACCTACAGAGACAGAGCATTCAAGAGTTTGGTTTACCTGGTGTCAGCGTCAGTGACTTTGGACTGTGTGAGTACCTGACACCCCTTCACTCCCGACGGGTTCCCCACTCCATCCAACACCGAGTCCCGGGACACCATTCCCCCTGACCATGGAGGGGTTAACATCTCTAGCTGCCACACCATAATCACCGGGCTCCCCCCAAACAGCAGCGGTGGTCTCTCATGTTACCACACACCATGGGTGGCGTCACGAACATTATCCCATTCACCACCTAAAACAAACATCTTTCCCATTTTTATTCTGGGTAGCCACACGACCCCGCCTCAGATCCGGAGACCCCTCGAGCCACTGTGGATCCGGGTCCGAGCAGCCCGTTGGCTGTTGCGGGGCAGCACACATCTATGTTATACTGGACTGACTACTTTTCAAAAGAAATATGTTTGATCACTATATTGGAGTGCCTGGCTATACTGATATTGCTTTATGAACTGGGCATTGAAAGTGAATACAGCCAGGCTTTTTTTGCTTTTTATAGAAAATTGCAGTCAGTGGAGAAATTTAATTGAAAGGGAGCAACCCATTTAAATGTATACATATTTAATATGGAGGTATGCAGATATCCAGTTAAAAAAAAAATTGTAATATGCTTCATCAAACTTTTTATGCATGGAGGTATACCCTTCTAGAAGCAGAGTATATCATAAAATATTAATACATATATCTACTCATCCCCTGGTGCAAGAGGTTCTTGATTCACTTCAAAATAACTAAGTGCAATGAGACTTCTGAAGCCTCTATCAACCATGTTAATCCTGTTCTTGGCTCTGTATATATGGCCTAAGGAACCATTATGGAGGTGCCTTCAAGGGAAGGTGTTGTCCAAAAGAAAAAAAAATCAATAACTGCAAAATTGTAAAGTATTAATGTTTTAATGTTTTGTTGAATTATTATTATTTGTTTGTAATTGAGCAAAACAAAAACAAAATTAAAAAGTTTGATATTTTCCACTCTTAAACACTAGGGGGAGCAGCTGCTGAAATCCTACAAGAATCCTACTGTAGAAGTAGCTCACATTACAGCTGCAGTAAAAGTGGGCAGAATCTGCTCTCCTGTGTGTGATGTAACAGCTTCCCCTCCCAACCTGGGTTTTTCCAAAAGGATAAGGGAAGATGAAGTTTAGGATCACAGTGCAGAGCCATTTTGTTGGTGACCACAAATGTCTAAAGTGTCACCAAGGACAGCTGCATAGTGCTCCCCACAATGATCTGCCACACACATGCCCGCACACAATGCTCTGCATGCACGCACGCCCACACGCAATGCTCTGCCACATACATGCACACAATGCTCTGCTACACTCCCGCCCCCAGTGCTCTGCATGCACGCACGCAATGTTCTGCATGCATGCCGGCACGCAATGCTATGCATGCATGCAATGCTCTGCATGCACGCCTACAATGCTCTGCATGCATGCAATGCTCTGCATGCATGCACGCCTGCACGCAATTCTCTGCCACATACATGCACACAATGCTCTGCCACACGCATGCCTGCCTGGAATGCTCTGCCACACGAACGCTCATACACCCGCAATGCTCTGTATGCACGCACGCCTGCACGCAATGTTCTGCATGCATGCACACCCGCACACAATGCTCTGCATGAACGCACACAATGCTCTGCATTCATGCCCGCACGCAATGCTCTGCATGCACGCACGTAATGCTCTGCATCCAGGCATGCCCGCACCCAATGCTCTGCATGCATGCATGTCCGCACGCAATGCTCTGCATGCACGCCCACTGTGGCAAGGAGAGCGGGAAGGAGGGTAGCAGCGGCGACGCGGGGGTGTCATTTGAGACGGTAGTGGCAGCAGCGGGGGGAGGGGCGTCTGTACTCACACAGGCCAAACGGGTGACAGGGGGAAATGGTGACAGGGAGATGGAACAGCGGCGGGGGGGGGGCGGTAATCACACAGGCCGAATGGGTGACAGGGGGAGACGGTGACAGGGAGACGGTACACGGCGAGGGGAGGGGCATCGGTACTCACACAGGCCGAACCGGTGACAGGGGAAAACGGTGACAGGGAGACGGTACAGCGGCTGCAGCAAGTAGAGTGGGAGGGAGAGCGGGAGGGGGTATCATTGGAGACTGTAGCAGCGGTGGGGGGATGGGCGCCGGTACTCACACAGGCCAAACGGGTAACATGGGGAAAGTACAGCACACAGCATACGCTGTGAGTTGCACAAACATGGTGCCGATCTCCTCCCTCTGCTGTGATCTGGACAGCCCAGGGGGCGCGTTCAGGTCACAGCTGTCCTGTATTAAGTAAAGGGTCACAGTCTGACTCACAGAGTGAATGCACAGGTGGCGGCCATAAAGGAGGTGAGTAACTGTCGTTTACACACAGCAAATCCAAGATGACAGCCACCAGTGCTTCAGTAAAACTAGAATTAAATGAAAATTAAATAAACAGTGAGTTTAATTTTGTATTAAAAATACTTGATTTCATAATCACTATTATTAATACAAAAATAATTAGTGCAACACCTTCCCTTTAAAACAAAACTGCGACCAAAAGTAAAGTTTACATATGTTCCAAAAAAGTGTTGCTCCACTACTTCTATATTGATGACCTATCTATATATATAATTGCCTTATTCTGTCTGTCTGTCTGTCTTGCTCCAAAATTCTGTCCTTACCGCGACAAGCGTCTCATTGGCCGCTCGCCTAGGCTCGGCTCCGCCCCCCCGCACGGATTGGCCGCTCGCCCAGGCTCTGCCCCCCACACGGATTGGCCTCTCACCCCGGCCCCCTGCACGCATTGGCAACTCGGCCACGCCCCGCCCCCTCACCCGTTGCACGCTCGCTCTGGCCCCGCCCCCTGCACGCTTTCCCCGTACCGACACGGAGCCCCGACTCCCAGGTGAGTGCTGTACCCCCGGGAGCCCACATCAGCGTACGCCGCCAACCCAGCCGACACATACCCTCGCATTGCTGGAGTTGCCGGCGTATGCTGGTGTGGGCTCCCGTACGAGCGGGGGGCGGGGTACACTGGTAACCATGGTACACATCGAGTAATATTGTGTAGCATGGTTACCAGCGTACACCGGCTCCCAGGTGAGCGCATCAAGGTCCTGCAGCGGCGGAACACACACACACGCACACACATAAGAACAGACACACACACACATCAGATCACACTCACTCTCACACACACCTCACACACACATCAGATCGCATCCACACACTCACAACATCCAGTGATATCGCTTGCTTCTCGGCGGCGATACTGTGCGTGCAGTGACCTTCCAGGACCTGCCGGAGGATCACATGGCCAGAAGCATGTGGTATCTCCGGATGTTGTGAGTGTGAGCGCGTATGTGCAATATCGTCAATGTGTGTTTGCGTGTATGCGATCGGGTGTGTGCGTGTATGCGATCGGGTGTGTGCGTGTATGCGATCGGGTGTGTGCGTGTATGCGATCGGATGTGTGCGTGTATGCGATCGGATGTGTGCATGTCGGCAGAAGGCAGAGGAGCACTGCGTGCAGCACAGCTGCTGGGACCGCACACCGGAGGGCACAGGCAGAAGTGGGGTGTGAGTGTATGCGATCAGATGTGTGCGTGTATACTGTCTGATGTGTGACTGTGGAGCACGATGGGGGGTGCACAGCATGGGGGATGGAGCACGATGGAGAGTGCGCAGCATGGGGGATGGAGCACAGCACGATGGGGGGTGCGCAGCATGGGGGATGGAGCATGATGGGGAGTGTGCAGCATGGGGGATGGAGCACGATGGGGGGTGCGCAGCATGGGGGATGGAGAACGATGGGGAGTGCGCAGCATGGGGGATGGAGCACGTTTGGGAGTGCGCAGCATGGGGGATGGAGCACGATGGGGAGTGCGCAGCATGGGGGATGGAGCACGTTTGGGAGTGCGCAGCATGGGGGATGGAGCACGATGGGGAATGCGCAGCATGGGGGATGGAGCACGATGGGCAGTGCACAGCAGGGGGGATAGAGCACAATGGGGAGTGCGCAGCATGGGGGATGGAGCACGATGGGGGGTGCACACCTCCCCCCAAAACACACACACACACCGCCACACACGCACTGCACAACACACCACACACACACTGGGAACCACAAACACCGACCTACACAGACACCCACACACACAGACAACGCCGCACACACACGACACCCAGCACACAAACACCGCGGCATACACAAATATACGCACATACCGCACAGCACACACATTGCACAAAACATACCTCCCCCCAAAACACACACACACACCCCACACCCACACAAACCGCGCAACACACACACACAATGCTACAGACACACAGCGCTCCACAAACAACGCAACACACAAACAACACCGCTCTCACCCCCGCCACACCCAGACAACACCCAGAACATGTACAGCGCCCTACACAAACACTTGGTAACTACACACAACAACATCTATATATATATATAACAAAAATCATACATTAACTACACAATACGTAAATTCTAGAATACCCAATGCGTAGAATCGGGGAGCACGTTTGGGAGTGCGCAGCATGGGGGATGGAGCACGATGGGGAGTGCGCAGCATGGGGGATGGAGCACGTTTGGGAGTGCGCAGCATGGGGGATGGAGCACGATGGGGAATGCGCAGCATGGGGGATGGAGCACGATGGGCAGTGCACAGCAGGGGGGATAGAACACAATGGGGAGTGCGCAGCATGGGGGATGGAGCACAATGGGGGGTGCGCAGCATGGGGGATGGAGCACGATGGGGGTGCGCAGCATGGGGGATGGAGCATGATGGGGGGTGCGCAGCATGGGGGATGGAGCATGATGGGGGGTGCACACCTCCCCCCAAAACACACACACACACCGCCACACACGCACTGCACAACACACCACACACACACTGGGAACCACAAACACCGCCCTACACAGACACCCACACACACAGACAATGCCGCACACACACAACACCCAACACACAAACACCGCAGCTCACAAAAATATACGCACATACCGCACAACACACACATTGCACAAAACATACCTCCCCCAAAACACACACACACCCCACTCCCACACAAACCGCGCAACACACACACACAACGCTACAGACACACAGCGCTCCACAAACAACGCAACACACACAACGCAACACACAAACAACACCGCTCTAACCCCCCGCCACGCCCAGACAACACCCAGAACATGTATGGCGTCCTACACAAACACTTGGTAACTACACACAACAACATCTATATATATATATATATATATATATTTATAACAAAAATCATACATTAATTACACAATACGTAAATTCTAGAATACCCGATGCGTAGAATCGGGCCACCTTCTAGTTCTAAGAATAATTCATTAATATCAAATCATTTGGGACGTTGGTCCCCACGTGTTATATCCCAGGTTTTGTGATCCAGGTTGGTGAGTAATCCTGCCATTATTATATCTACACATGGTGGTATGAATGTGACGCCCCTGGACTAGTCCAGGGTGTCACAGGGAACTGCACTATTCTCTATCCTTGGTGCAGGGCCCACCCTCCTTGGTTCCGGGGTCCGCAACAGTGATTCTGTACTAACAGCACAAATCCTAGTCACCCAAACACTACACTTGTCAGGCACACCAGGGGCGTGGTTCCAGCTGGGAAAGGAACCGCCCACCTATGAGTCAGACAGGCTGGTGGGAGGAGTCAGTTAGACAGTTGGTAGTAACTGAAAAAGGAGAGAGGACCTGGGGATTAAGAGCTCCCTGAGGAGAGCCTGGCTGGGTCGCAGACAGTGGCCCGTACTTGACGGCTCAGAGATTAGCGGCGTCAGCACAGCGGAGGGATAGGACTTCCCACACAGAGCAGTCACAGAAAATCCCACGTGCCAGCTGCTAAGAGCAGGTCCCAATTAAAAAGAGGGACGGGACCCGAAGGTTTCAAGCCAACGGGGCCAGGGACACACACAGTATACAGTGTATGGAGGAAGGCTCCAGTCCACCACAGAATCACTGAAAGGGACCACCGCACGTGCAGTCACCGAGTGCAGCAGTACCAAGAGACTTTGTTTACCTCAGAGTCTGTGTCCACTGAATGCGTCATCACACCTGAGTGAGTACCCTGGCTCCCCAGCGCCCTGCCGGCCCTATATCAATATAGGCTGTTCCTACCTATTCCCTACCCTGAGTCCCGGGGCCCCTACCTGCGGAGGGAATCACCACCAGGCTGCCCCAACACCATCAGCCCCGGCACTCCCATACAGCAGCGGCGGTATTCCTTATTACCGCACACCGCAGGTGGCGTCACAAATATTCTCCCCCGTAAAAAACCTTTTTGTTTTTCATCAAAGTGTCTGCCGAGCAGTCCGACTGCTGCTAGGGCGTCACACATTGATTTTTGGCGTCACGAACAGGATTGGACTGGACCCACTAACCTGGGTGACGTGCGCCTTCTCCAAAACTGTTGAGCCCAAAGTGAATAAAAAAAAAAAAAAAATTCAGTTGCCGCCATCTTGCTGCTGAAAACCAAGGGGGCATAGAAAGATGTCGGCGCCGGGTGAAGCGAGCGCAGCGGCAGTTCCCCCTCAAGATCAAGGTGACATGGACGCACGAGCGACCGCGCAGATAATGCCAATGACTTTACCGTATGTGCCAGGCGCTACCTGGCTACCACAATATGATGGTTCCCCTGACACTCTGCAAGGATTCAAAAGAAAAATCCGCACACTCCTGGATATGTTTGGGATGAATGACCGGCAGCAAGCGTCTGTACTACTCGGCCAGTTATCAGGCGCCGCAGAGCTGGAGGCGGAGACCTGGACAGATCAGGACCGGGCCTCAGTAACTGCCATTTTTGAACGTCTGCGACTTTCCTTTGAAAACCGCACTGAGGCAGAACTCCGGATAAAGTTTTACAACTGCAAGCAGCGCCCACAAGAAAGCATTAGAGACTATGCTCTGAGGCTGCAATCAGCGCTACGGACTCTCAAACTAACCATTCCCATCAGTGAAGCTGAAGGAAACAAGGTGCTTGTTGAACAGTTTCTGCAAGGCCTGGGGTCAGTGGAGGACCGCAAGCAGCTACGGCTGTGGACTCTGGAATATCCTGCAATGGACTTTGCTGTTTTAAAAGACCGAGCCATCAAGGCTTTGCAAACCCCAGAGCCAACTGATTCTCCTGCTACGTCCTGGCAAGCCGGCACTTCTCCTCTACATGTGCCACCTCCTGTTAGAGCACTGCCAGAGCCAAAGACCCCAGCAGCGCCTGCAGGCGATACCAGTGATTTGTCTTTACAGGTGCAGCAGCTGAGCAGTGATGTTGCAAGGATCCTAGAGGCAATGCAGCTCAAGCCCAAGACCAAGCCGGCGGAGAAGATCCAGCTTGCTAACTGCCCAGATGACGTCCCTTGGATGAGAGGGAGGACCTCGACATACAGAGGAAGGAACCGTGACCGGTATGAAAACCTTGTTTGTTATAGGTGCAACAAGACTGGTCACTACGCCCGTTATTGTCCTTTAAACGGGACACCCCTGGGGCCAAGGGCCACTCCCCAGGACTAAATCAACAAGGCCCAGCAGACTGGCGGGAGCGGTATGTTGGAGGAAGGACCATCGTTTCCATCACCTTGGATGGGATTCCGACTTCAGCACTTCTTGATACCGGCTCCCAGGTAACAACTATACCCCAAGTACTGTATACCAAATTCTGGTCAACTGAGGAACTCGCCCCACCGGACAATGACCTCACCATTTATGCTGTAAATGGTTTACCAGTAACACAACTCGGGTTCAAGGAGGTAACCATCAAGGTGGGCAGGGTGGAGTTAGCACGCCAAGGACTCATAGTAGTGCAGAATGACCCTAGTGACCGGAACCCTAAGATGATTTTGGGGACTAATGTTATTGAGAATTGTATGGGGGAAGTATTGTTTCTTCTCCAACAGCTCTCTGAAACTGCAGGAACGGAACGCCAGAGGGTCCTGCAAAGAGAGATTCGAGACCTCCAGCAGAGGCAACAGGTAAATTTGTCTGGTGGGGAAATTGGCGGTGTACGGGTAATGGATGCAGCTCCTGTGGTAGTGCCCCCACGGAGTGAGATGATGATATGGTGCAGGGCAGCTGTAGGCTCCCGTGGACAGAATTACCAGGCAGTGGTAGAGGCCCTGCCTTCAGAGCACTGGTCTACAGTACTGACAGCCAGAGGGGTAGTCGATGTCCGTAAGGGGAGAGTGCCCGTGCGAGTGTTGAATTGCGGGGAGGAAGAGGTTAGACTGCCCAGGTATGCTACCATAGCCAAATTGTACACTGTGAGTGAGAATTTCATCCAGACAGTAAAGTCCTCAGCCACACCAGATCAGTCAGCCACAGACAGTTCCCAGATTCAGCAAGAACAGTGGTGTCAAGAGTTACATGTAGGTACTGACTCCACTCCACTACATCAAAAACAAGGGGTCTACAGGGTGGTTCAGGAGTATGAGCAAGTGTTTAGTAAACACCCATTAGACTTTGGGAGGGTGAAAGGGGTTCAGCATCATATACCCACAGGCATTCATCCACCTATAAAGGAAAGGTATAGGCCCATACCACCTGCTCACTACCAGTGTGCCAAAAACATGCTGAGAAGTATGAAGGAGGCTGGGGTCATCCGTGATAGTTGCAGCCCCTGGGCAGCCCCGCTAGTCCTAGTGAAGAAGAAAGATGGCACTATGAGGATGTGCGTGGACTATAGGCGAATTAACAACATCACACATAAGGATGCCTATCCACTGCCCAGAATTGAAGAGTCCTTGACTGCATTAAGATCTGCAAATTACTTCTCTACCCTTGACCTCACTAGTGGTTATTGGCAAGTGTCCGTTGCTGAGGAGGATCGCGAGAAGACCGCCTTTGCCACCCCGATGGGATTATGTGAATTTAACAGCATGCCATTCGGGCTGTGCAATGCACCTGGTACGTTTCAACGACTCATGGAGAGCTGTTTGGGCCATTGCAACTTCGAGACTGTCCTGCTGTACCTGGACGACGTAATTGTATATTCCAAGACCTATGAGGAGCATCTGGGACATCTGGCAGAAGTATTTGAAGCCCTTTCCAGGTACGGGATGAAACTAAAACCCTCCAAATGTCACCTGCTGAAGCCCAAAGTCCAATACCTGGGGCATGTGGTAAGTGCCGAAGGTGTGGCTCCGGACCCTGAGAAAATCACAGCTATCCAGAACTGGCCCAGGCCTCAGAACATCAAAGAGGTGCGCCAATTCCTGGGATTGATGGGGTACTACCGGAGGTTCGTGAAAGGCTATACCAAGATGGCATCCCCCTTACAAGATCTCCTAGTCGGACAAAGAAAGCACGGCAAGACTTCTGGCTCTCCATTCACATGGGGTGAGGAGCAGGAGAAGTCCTTCAAGTGGATGAAGTCAGCTTTGACAGGAGATGAGATTCTGGCATATCCTGACTATAACCTCCCATTTGTGCTGTACACTGATGCCAGCAACGTGGGACTGGGAGCTGTTCTATCCCAGGTACAGGATGGCAAGGAAAAGGTGATTGCATACGCCAGCAGGAAACTCCGTCCAACAGAAAGAAATCCTGAGAACTATAGTTCTTTCAAGCTGGAGTTCTTAGCACTTGTTTGGGCAGTGACAGAGAAGTTTAAGCATTACCTGGCTTCTGCAAAATTCACCGTATATACAGACAATAACCCGTTGACACACCTGGACACGGCGAAGCTTGGAGCTTTGGAGCAGCGGTGGGTAGCACGACTGGCAAATTACGATTTCACTATAAAGTACAGGGCTGGTCGCAAGAACGCTAACGCTGATGCGTTGTCCAGGATGCCCCAGTTGTGTGATGATGGGAGGCATGAAGATGACCTGGAGGAGATTGAGATACCTGCTTTCCATCGCCCTACTGATAGAGTGAAACCCCGATATTATAGTGATCAGCAAGAGGCGACCTTCAACCCATTGCCCCACCATGGTTGGCAAGAAGCCCAAGATAATGACCCTGCAATCAGATTGATAAAGGCATTGATATCCGAGGCTGATTCACACCTTGAACCAGATGCTCCAGAAGAAGCTAAGAAATTGTGGAAAGAAAGAAGTCGTCTGTGTTTCCATGGAGGCAAGTTGTGCAGAAGTCTCATTAATCCAAAAACGCATGAGAGAATATGCCAGATAGTAATACCCACAGCATATGCACCAGTGGTGTTGGAGGCCTATCATGATAGAGCTGGGCACTTTGGTTGGAAGAAGTTGGAAATGTTGCTGAGAAGTCGCTTTTATTGGACTGGGATGAGAGATACCATAGAAGCTTGGTGCAGGAACTGTGGTCCATGTACATTAAGGAGAAAAGATAGCACCAGTCAGCGAGCGCCATTGCAACCAATAGTAACTACCCAGCCTCTAGAACTCGTTGCCTTAGACCACGTCAAGCTCACACCAAGCAGGAATGGGTACACCTATGCACTCACCATAGTAGATCACTATTCAAGATTCCTGGTGGTGGTACCTGTCAAAGATCTAACTGCCAGCACTGCGGCGAAGGCTTTCCAGGCACATTTCTGCAGACCCCACGGTTACCCAGATCACGTCCTAACAGATCAAGGTCCCGCTTTTGAAGCAGAAATCTTCCAGGAATTTTGTAAATTGTATGGGTGTAAGAAGATACGCACTGCCCCCTACCACGCACAAACAAATGGGATGTGTGAGAAGATGAACTATGTAGTCATCAACCTGCTAAAAACTCTACCCCTTGAGGAGCGGAACGAGTGGCCTGAAAAATTGCCAGATCTTGTGGACATGTACAATAGTATTCCTGTGAGTTCCACTAAATGCACACCCGCTTATCTCATGAGGGCTAGACCTGGGAGACTGCCAGTGGATCTGGAGATGGAAGTTGAGATGCCTGAAGTTTATTCCCCAAATGCAGATTGGGATACCAAGCGTAGAGCTCAATACAGGCAAATTCAAGAGTATGTCGAGGAGAATCTGGACCAAAGTAGGGAAAAGCAAGAAAGAAGCTTTAACAAGCAAGCCCAAGCCCCTCCATTTTCACCAGGAGAAGTGGTCTTAAAAAGAAAAAGAAAGATGCATAAACTGGACGACCAGTGGGAAAGAGAGCCATATGTGGTCCAGCCTTCCAATTTCAACAACCAGAAGACCTGTCTTGTCAGCAAGGACCAAGGAAGAACCACAGCTGTAATTTCCCGTGACCACTTGAAAAAGTGCCCTGAACCCCTGAACATCCAGAAGGAAGAACAGCCCCAACCTCAAGTGACTGAGAAAAAGAAGAGAGTGATCCACACCATCCTAGGTGACTTCCCGGAAGATTGGCCTATGTACAATGGAGCAGTGATTGTGCCTGTACTCACATTCCCGCAACCCGCGGAAGAACCAGAACCAAGGAGGCCTGAAATCATTGCACCTAGAGAAGTACCCATACCAGCACCACGAACACGTAGATTACCACCTACAACACCTAGCACCAGTAGTGGGGAACAGGTAGTAGCAAACACCACAGTACAAGGGTTAGAGGGAAGCCAGGAGCTGAGAAGGTCCACCCGTGTGAACTTTGGTCAGCCCCCACATAGGTTCAGAGATGAGGAATGGTAGCGGAACCCGGCTACTCTACCCTAATGTAAATAGTCTAAATATAGCGTAAATTTAAAAATGTTTAGTATTTTCCATGCTTTTAATTCTACTATTTTCCATGCTAAAGATAGTCATGTAAGACATGTTGATATAGAGTGTTGATAAGAAGAATGTTGATTTTATTTTAATTACCTGGATTCATGACCTGATTGACGACCAATGATAAGTTTTATTGAAAATGGACCTTTGGCTACAGGACTGGTGGTAGCCAGCACGAACTGGTGCTATTGTAAATGGTTATTTCCCATTCATAGCCACGGACTGCATCCCCACCTACAGGAGAAGACACAGGTGGAGGAGAGACCTGGGAGACATATGGCCCAGGTCTGGCCACCAACAGGAGCGGTGGCTTGCCTCCTTTTGGAACTTTGGGGGTGGGATGAAGGATTGGGAAAGCGAAACGTTGGGTTCAAGTGCCTCCCCTGCGTGGGATGGATAGATATGGTTTTCTTATTAAAATGTTCACTTTTTGCAGATAAAAATAAACACTCTGGGTGCACTGTAGCTCGGGGACGAGCTACGTTTAACCAAGGGGGAATGTGACGCCCCTGGACTAGTCCAGGGTGTCACAGGGAACTGCACTATTCTCTATCCTTGGTGCAGGGCCCACCCTCCTTGGTTCCGGGGTCCGCAACAGTGATTCTGTACTAACAGCACAAATCCTAGTCACCCAAACACTACACTTGTCAGGCACACCAGGGGCGTGGTTCCAGCTGGGAAAGGAACCGCCCACCTATGAGTCAGACAGGCTGGTGGGAGGAGTCAGTTAGACAGTTGGTAGTAACTGAAAAAGGAGAGAGGACCTGGGGATTAAGAGCTCCCTGAGGAGAGCCTGGCTGGGTCGCAGACAGTGGCCCGTACTTGACGGCTCAGAGATTAGCGGCGTCAGCACAGCGGAGGGATAGGACTTCCCACACAGAGCAGTCACAGAAAATCCCACGTGCCAGCTGCTAAGAGCAGGTCCCAATTAAAAAGAGGGACGGGACCCGAAGGTTTCAAGCCAACGGGGCCAGGGACACACACAGTATACAGTGTATGGAGGAAGGCTCCAGTCCACCACAGAATCACTGAAAGGGACCACCGCACGTGCAGTCACCGAGTGCAGCAGTACCAAGAGACTTTGTTTACCTCAGAGTCTGTGTCCACTGAATGCGTCATCACACCTGAGTGAGTACCCTGGCTCCCCAGCGCCCTGCCGGCCCTATATCAATATAGGCTGTTCCTACCTATTCCCTACCCTGAGTCCCGGGGCCCCTACCTGCGGAGGGAATCACCACCAGGCTGCCCCAACACCATCAGCCCCGGCACTCCCATACAGCAGCGGCGGTATTCCTTATTACCGCACACCGCAGGTGGCGTCACAAATATTCTCCCCCGTAAAAAACCTTTTTGTTTTTCATCAAAGTGTCTGCCGAGCAGTCCGACTGCTGCTAGGGCGTCACATGTATACTACATGTGAGCTTATACTAAGGGGTACTTTGCACACTACGACATCGCAGCTGCGATGTCGGTGGGGTCAAATTGAAAGTGACGCACATCCGGCATCGCAGACGATATCGTAGTGTGTAAAGCCTAGATGATACGATTAACGAGCGCAAAAGCGTCGTAATCGTATCATCGGTGCAGCGTCGGCGTAATCCATAATTACGCTGACGCGATGGTCCGATGTTGTTCCTCGCTCGTGCGGCAGCACACATCGCTGTGTGTGAAGTCGCAGGAGCGAGGAACATCTCCTACCGGCGTCACCGCGGCTTCCGTAGAATATGCGGAAGGAAGGAGGTGGGCGGGATGTTTACATCCCACTTATCTCCGCCCCTCTGCTCCGATTGGCCGCCTGCCGTGTGACGTCGCAGTGACGCCGCACGACCCGCCCCCTTAACAAGGAGGTAGGTCGCCGGCCAGAGCGACGGTCGCAGGGCAGGTGAGTGCATGTGAAGCTGGCGTAGCGATAATTTTCGCTACGCCAGCTATCACAATATATTGTACCTGCGACGGGGCGGGGACTATCGCGTGCGACATCGCAGCATCGGCTTGCGATGTCGCAACGTGCAAAGCCCGCCTTACTCTGATGCAGCTACTCATCATCTTTAGGTGGTTATTTATAATCCCTTTAGGATCAATCAATTGGAGTAGGAAAATTGGCCTCTCCTCTCTCTGGGACACGTGGGGTTCTTCCTTTCCCTTCAGCACAGCTCCCCCTCTGGTTTGTTCACTACACTACGTGTATGTATTTATTGTTATGCCTTACAGCTTTTTTTGTCTAATAAATTATACTTATTCTAATATCGCTTGTTTGGGCATTCTACTGATTCCTTAGCAAATATAAAGACTCTATTCTCTTTAGTCAAAATGTTTTATGAGTTGTTGCTACATTAGCCATGCGATCCTATATTAGTCCTTTTTTGGTTTTAAATTAATATCAAATCAGTAGGATCTGACTCTCAGCACCCCACCAATCAGCTCTTCTCAGTGCTGGCCATGGCCAGATGTTAACCTCTTGTAGAGCTGATCAGCACACTCTTGCACCGCAGGGGTCCTATGTTCAAATCCCACCAAGGACAACATCTGCAAGGAGTTTGTTCTCCCTGTATTTGTGTGGGTTTCTGTGGTGCCCCTGAGGCTTCGGTCACCACAGGGTACTGCACCTTACTTAGGGTGGCGTCACGACAAACATCCATCTCCTATCCCCTTCTATTCTTGTACACCTCGGGTCATATAACTGGGCAGGCCACCGCAACATCGCCAGACTTCTGCACCAGCCTGGTGATGAGTAAAACAGGTACGAGACCCAACCTGGACCCCCTGCCCCCTTGGTGCTACATGTTGGTGTCACGAAGAGGATATCATGCCCAGGCAAAACCTGGGTACTGTGCGCCTTATGGACTGAATGTTCAAAGAACTTTTATTTAAAAGTTGGCAACCAGTAGCAATTATTGAACAGCAAGGAGTTAAAGAATGCCCGCCCTTCGTGGGTTGGCAGGGAGAGTGAGGGGAAAGTCAAGGCCCATCCCCTCCCAGGCAGGAAAAAGAGAGAAATGAAACTAACATCAGGAAAGTGGCGCGAAAGTGGAAACCCGCCCCTTCCTGTGCAAGGAGAAACAAAACTAATGTGAGGAGAGTCGGACTTGGGAGCTCAAGGTGTACAGAAGTACCAGGACTGCCTGAGGCACAGGGTGTCAGCAATGGCAAACCCTGGCCATCATGGGGCAACACCGGTGCACCCTGTCTGGAGGCAGAGGTGGCTCGGGTGAGCCAAATGCTATGGAGGGTGCAGCTGGACGGCATCCGTGACTGGGAGGCGTCCATGATGGAAGTGGATGGAGCCATGCGGGCCCATGAAGAACGGGAACCGCCAATACTGGAGGAGGAAGAACCTGTAGCGGAGGCTGTAGGGAACCTGGTCACACCCTGCCATCGATGACACCTTCCAGGCCCCATCAAGCTTTCCACAACCCTCGGCTGTGGATGTACCTGACCTGGCTATCGACTTCCCAGTAACAGAAGACCTGGCTACCGACTCCCCGGTAACAGAAGACCTGGCTACCAACTCCCCGGTAACAGAAGACCTGGTTACCAACTCTCTAGCAGCTGATGACCCTGCTGTGGAGTCCCCAGCAGCTGATGACCTGGTTGCTGAACCCCTGGCAGCCACTGACTTGGCCACCTCTGACCCACGGCCAGGAATAGGGACTCTGACCGGCGCCCTCCTGGGTATGACTTGGGGGGAGTGCCATGCTGTGCTGGACAGTCCTTCCCCCGTGCCAAGCGTTGAGAAGGACAAAGAGTGAACCGTCTGTTAGGCCACCATTGCCCAGCTGGCTGACGAAGACCATCGGCGGCAGGAACGGCTGGCGGAGGCAGAGGTCCGCAACCTGGCAGCAAAACAGCGACTCCGGAAGGCCAATCCATTGGCCCAGGGACCGCTGCGGGTCGGAGTCGTCACCCGTTTTGACATTGAGCGGGGGTGGTGCTTAATTTCGGAACAGGAAAGGAGGTCTTCGTGTCCTGCCGAGATGTAGCTTCCACCCCAGACATAACCTGCACCCTGGGGACCAAGTGACTTACACCCAGCACAAGGGATGTGGAACTGGGCCAATGGGAGGTTTTAGCTGTAGCACCAGCGTCCCCGCCAGCGGTATGTCCTAAACCAGTCCCCGCTTCCCACCAGTCACCAAGGACACCCGGTAAGCTGGATAAGTGCACCCAGACATTGCGAGACAGCCTCCTGAGACTGGCTGGCCAGGAGTATCCCTACCCCAAGTAACTTTGCCATGTATATCGGTTGAATTTGTTTATGTAAATATTGGTTGATTTTTCGTGTCAATAACGGTTTATTTTTGCATGTATATGGACAACCGGGCAACAGGACTGACAGTGGTCGGAACTGATTGTAAATAGTTGCACCTGTTGGGCGCCCTACCAGAATTAGGGTGGCTTGTAAGCTTTGTATCTTAGGGGAACTGTCTGTTGACCAGGAGCAGTGCACCGTCAGGTGGCACAAAAGAACTCCGTCATTTTTCATCCTTTCATATTGATATAGTAAGGAGGCTTGACCTATTTAACATGTGTGCTAGTTTTACAATGCTGCAGAAAAATGTTTTGCATGCTAATATTTGCACTAGTTTCATAACTGCTGATGATTCTCTGAACAGGGTTGTAAATGTTGAGAATTCTATGCTGCTAGGGACCAGTGTTTGAAAAATGTTTTGATACTATGCTGAACAGTGAACCGCATGGAGTTAATGTATTTTGAAACGTTAATGTGATGTGCCTCCCATAAAGGGAAGAATGTTATTTGTTTATTGCATACAAAAATTGCAGTGTACTAACTTTGCTTGGTTGCAGCCCGGGAGTGTTGTCATTTGCTGTGGGGGAATGTGGCACCCCTGATAAATGTAATCTGATAACCCAATAAATCTGACCAAGCATCAGTTACACCTGGAATTCGGCTGTCTGCCTGAAGTGAATATTGAACCTACGTGCCCTTTGAACCCAGCAAAGGCGGTCCTTGAGCATGTTATCACACTAACTTGCAAGCCCCAATGGGGACAGTAATGATGATGTCGCTAAATAAACAAATAATAAAATAAATACTAGCCAATGGCATCTATATAGTTGTCGTAGCTATGCTGTTGATCTCCGCAAATAGTAGCATATGGCCAGGTGTGGCATTGAAAACCCTGTTAGACCACGCTAATCTGATGGTTGCTGATCTGATATTCATCCATAGGATAGGGCATCATCAATATAAAAGTAAGCCTTCAAGGAACTCCATGTATCTTGTACCTGTTTTCGTTTGCAATTTTTATGTCTAAATATTACTGTTTAGCAACTGTCTGGCTCAGGCTTTAGTGACACTAATTTTCTACTTGCGTTTTTAGGGATCTTTGTGTCATACATACAAGCACCAGAGCTTGCTGTATGATGAAATTTTACAGCCTGTTCCATCCAGGCTCTTCACAAGCGTAGACATCAACTATTATTACAGTTACTGATGGTGATAAGAGAGGGCCCTAACAGTTCTAATGAAGATGATAGTACAGCCTCCCTGACTGAAGGGAAATGATAATATCACTGTCCTCCCAGCAGGAAGAGATTAAACTGGTTCTATTTGAACATGTGATGGTGCTGAGCCATCATAGGACTGATATCAATCAGGACAGATATCAGACAAAAATACATTTCATATATAACCCTCTCATTCCCTGGATCACTTCATATCTAACAGACTAGACTTTCTGCTTCTCCCACTCACATACCACCTCCTCATCTCGCCCCCTATCTGTAGGTGTCCCCCAAGGTTCAGTTCTAAGACTCCTGCTCTTCTCCATCTGCACCTTCAGCCTGGGACAGCACAGTATCATTTCTATGCTGATGATACGCAGATCTACCTCATTATACCTGATATCACCTCCTTACTAACCAAAATCCCACAATGTCAGTTTACTATTTCATCCTCCTTTTTTGCTCGATTTCTAAAACTGAACATGGACAAAACAGAATTAACCTTATTTCCCAACCATCCCACTCCACCACTCCTCCAGACCTATCCATCAAAGTCAATGTCTGCTCACTCTTTCCAGTCCCGTATTCTTGCTGCTTGGGGGTACCCCTCGACTCTGCTCTGTCTTTCAAGCCACATATCCAAGCCCTTTCCACCTTCTGCCATCTCCAACTCAAAAATATTTTCCAGATCTGTAGATTACTTGATGAAAAATCTGCAAAAACACTAATGCATGCCCTCATCATCTCCTGTCTCAACTACTGCAACCTCTTGTTTTCTGGCCTCCCTTCAACACTCTCGCACCCCTACAATCTATCCTAAACTCTGCTGCCCAACTAATCCACCTGTTCTCTCGCTATTTCGCGGCCTCTCCTCTCATCTCACTCTGCTAATCTCTTCACTGGCTTCGCATTGCGCAAAGACTCCATTTCAAAACACTAACCATGACATACAAAGCTATCTGCAACCTGTCTCCTCCACACATCTGTGACCTAGTCTCCCAGTACTTACCTGTACGCAACCTCCGATCTTCACAAAATATCCTTCTCTCCTCTTATCTCCTCTTCCCAAAATCTCATACAAGATTTCTCACGCACCTCACCCATACTCTGGAACTCTCTGCCCCAACATATCAGACTCTCACTTACTGTGGAAATCTTCAAAAGGAACCTGAAGAGCCACCTCTTCCGACAAGCTACAACCTGCAGTAACTCTCTGTCCACTATACCACCCTCAGACCAGCTCTACCCTCACCTACTGTATCTTCAACCATCCCTTGTAGACTGTGAGCCCTCGCGCAGGCAGTGTCCTCTCTTCTTCTGTACCTGTCTGTGCCTTGTATTGTTCGTGATGATTATTGAACTTGTCTACGTATTTCCCTTTTCCCATGTACAGCACCATGGAATAAATGACGCTGTAACAATAATTCTCTGTTTCTTTGTAATGATGGTGAATGCCTGGTAAGTACTGTATGATGTCTAATAAGAACATATTTTTAGTGGTTAACACTTTTGTCCAAGGCTTGTCATTGCAAAAATACAAATTCGAAATGTGGGCACAAAGGGTTGTTATCAGATTTGGCTAAGGGCTAAGCAAAATATTATGAGTTCTTCTCCCTTTAACCCCAACAATGAGGTGTGGACTTTACCAAAAGGAATTGCCAGGTTGTTGCCCTCTGAAAGCCCTGTTAGCAATTGCTGACACAGATGGATTGAACCCAAATCTAATGCCAAAAAGGTATCGTAGATTATGCATGGCTATGTTCAAGCACCATACAGCTGTACGTGGTAGACAGACAAGTACATGGGGTCAAATAGACAAGTTGGTTAAGAAACAGTAGACACAAGAATAAACACCTTAGTAAACAGCAGGAGCCTAATACAATGTATTCCTTTTGTCCAGACCCATAAAGAATGTCCCGTTTTAAAAACCCAGGACATTGGATGACATTATATTACCTGTACATTTGCCCTTTAAGAGAAGGTAATGCTCAGAGCACAACAGAAGAAGATGGCTGGCTCTGAAGGGGTCAAAGTGAGTCAACGTAAAAAGCTTGTTATATACAAGAGAGATTAACTTAAACCACATGAGAGAGCAGCAGTGTAATTTGAAGGTGTTATGTTCAAATAGAAAATAGGATAGGTCTTACAGACTGTTCAGCTAATAAATGGATTTTCCCAGGGACTTAACAATGGACTGAAATTCACCGTACATTAGGATTCATATATTAGACTAATTGGGAGGTTTCATCCTACTATTCTCTAGCTGTGGCCATTGCAGTGTGACACCCTGCTTACACACACTGAATATTTACTTGCAGTACTTTTGGGTACAATGCCCATTTATAGAAAGACCAACTAAAACCAGAGCTTGCCCCAATCTGATGTTGTCAGATTTATGAGCACACAAACGGTAAAGGGAAAAAAAACTTGATAGATAATAATAATAATTTCCCAACCCCCCATACATAATATATAAACTTTCAAGTAGCACTAAAAGGGTGTATTGGCTTGATTTACAGCTGACATCAATCCCAAAAAGCTTTACCTTTGCTGATTATCAAGCCAAAACACCCTTCAATGCAACATTAAAGGCACTAAAGGGTGCAGGTTTATGTGTAAGGGGTTGGGAAATTCTATATCTGCAAGATATCTTTCTATCTACAGGGCCTTGCAAAATAATTCACCCCCTTGGCATTTTTCGTGTTTTGCTACCTCACAGCCTGGAATTTCAATGGTGTTTTGAGGGTTTGCATCAGTTCATGTAAAGAACATGCCTACAACTGTGAATATATGTTTTTCTTTTTATGATGAAGCAAACAACAAATTGGACAAACTAACTGAAAACTTCAGCGTTCATAACTATTCACCCCTCTAAAGTCAGTTCTTTTTAGAGTCTCCTTTTGCAGCAATTACAGCTGCAAGTCACTTTTGGATAAGTCTCTATGAGGTTTCCACATCTTGACACTGAGTTTTTGCCCATTCCTGCTCCAGTTCCTTCAAGTTAGATGGTTTCCTCTGGTGAACAGGAATTTTCAAGTCTGACCACAGATTCTCAATAGGATTAAGGTCTGGGCTTTGACTAGGCCACTCAACTACAATTTTCCAGTAAATGATTGTTGCTTTAACAGTATGCTTTAAGTCATTGTCTTGTGGGAAGGTGAACCTCTGTTTCAGATCACTGACAGACTGAAACAGGTTTTGTTCAAGAATATCCCTGTATTTTGCACCATCCATCTTCCCCTCGAAGGGGAAAGGAATGTCCTATCTCTAGGGAAAGAGGAAAGTGGTGACCCCTGACAACAACATGCAGCTCACCCTCACTGCCCTCATCAACCCTACACAGGTTCCGCACCTGTGCCAAGCAGGAATACCTCACCATAGGCAATCCCTTATTTGGGCCCTAAGTAAGGATGGCGAGTATGAGCGCTTGTCAATGTAGGAGGAAGGCGAATAGCGCCCTCTCCTACGATGTGGCGTAACTATGTATTATAAGTGTACAGATAAAGATAAGATCTATTGTAAATGCTGTGGATGATATGTACAGGTCCCCTTGTGTTCGGGAAAAGGATATAGCACAGCGCCAGATATAAGTGTAAGATTAGGTATAGTATTAGTAACAGGTAGATAGACTTAGTGGAAACTAGGGAACAAGCAGCAGGTGGTGGAGAATGGAGTAGATTAGGCAGCTAGATAGTTAATAGGACTTAGTAGGAACACAGGAAAGAACAGTGGGTCATTATGGAAACGGAGCTAAGAGGGGAGGAGTGAGCAGAGGGTACAGTATGTGTGGGAAAGGGAATAGGTTCAGTTAGTGAGCGGCATGAAAGGTGCCAGGCAGAGGCTCATGTTGGAGCTAGCCTGAACTGGAGGGAACCCCTTCATAAAATGTCAAGACATCTCCTGGCTGACTGGCAGCAAATCGACTTTGGTTCAGTGGGGCACAGTAGGCAGCCAACTTCAGGGGGACCTCGTACTAGTGCCAGGAGAGGTTGCGCATCCAGGGCATAGGCACGAATGAGACATGGCAGCCTCATAAGGAATGGATACCGGGGGAAGATAAAGTTACAGGACTTAGCTGCTAGAGGAAGCTTCGTAGGGCAAGTCAACAGAGTTTTACCCTGAGGACAGAAGGACACAGCACAGGGGTCCTAAGGGCCAGAAGAGAGGATGCTGAATGTGCAAAAATAAAGAGGTTCCAGTTATTTTTATTAAGACTGTCGTGTAGTTATTGCCATCTCCTCCCCGTTCACGACAAGGAGTCCTGCAAGGACACATGGGGTCATTGTCAATGGTAAAGACACAGCTACATTTGCACTCATCTTCATATACAGAAGTCAGGGGAAGCAAAGCCGGCCATCACACGGCTCCCCTCTTCATCAACACCACTAATGCTAACAGGTGGACTTCCTTTCACTAACCATGTGACTTATGAAGTTAGTGCTTACACCAGAAATTTTTGGGGGCTTCATAACAAAAGGGGTGAATACATATGCACATAGCAAATTTTATTTATTTTACCCCACAAATTGAATTTTTGTCTACATCTTCTCACTTCACTTTGGCAAATAGCTTTTAGGTTCACATACAGTATGTGTGTAAAAGATGCTAAAAACGCATTTTATACAGATTTCATACGCAAGTGATATGGATGTTATATGGATGCTGGGCAAGAAAAAAATTGCACATTCACATAACACTCACATGACAAATGGAATGACATATGTGGCGCCCCTGAGGCTAAGTCGCCACAGGGTACTGCATCTCTTTTAAGATGTAGTATTCATTCCGGCTAAGAGGGGGTTAACCCCTGGTGTTTGTTTCACTTACACAATCCCCGGCCCATGAATTAACAGCCTGGGGAATTCCCAGTTACCAGGGCAATCACCAATTAGTCATGGGGACTGCCTGAGGAAGAGAGCAAACACAAATAGTTTCTAATCAGATCAGTTTGGAACAGAGAAGCAACAACATGTCCCTGGGGGGTGTGCAACCCATCTCCCCTCAGAGAGACCGCCCGGGATGCATGCTTCAGAGCTATCCCTGGAAAACAGAAAGTGCCAGAACATCATGGAACTTGTAGTACCACGGCTGCTATACAGAGTGCTTAAGAGCTTCTGCAACTGGAACCATACAGACTAGAAGAGGGCGAGAGGCAACCGGTGGAGATGGTGAGACAGAGGAGAACATGGTAGCTGGAGGTCGAGCCTAACCGTTCTCAAAGTGCTAGCACTGACAGGGTGCAGAAGCCCTAGGGCAGATATGTTGTCTGTCAAAATATACAAGGGATAGGGATTCCAAGTCCTATTGCCCACCATCCATTTTCCCAAAGCACAGTGACACATAGGATCCGGGGTTGGGATTGCAGCCAGGCCCCACAGTGAGTATCCGCACCACCTGCATTACGGGACAGGACACTTAACATTAACAGAGACACTGGGGTCCCCAAGCTGCTTCAAGCCACGGGGATCCACAACCAAGTGCAAGGAAGGTAGGTCTCACACTCCACAAACACCAGAGATTGCCTCTGATTTACCCGGGACCGGATGAGTAAAGAGAACTTTGAACAGCAGCCCCCTGTGTCGTCCCTGTCTTTGCCGCCACCCCGCACGTCGGCGCTCCCCATTGACTACTGCCCTCGTCATCCACCCGGGGCCTGCTTTACCTGTGGAGAGTGACACCATCCCGGCTGCCATAACACATGCCCCGGCGAGGAATTCTACAGCAGCGGCTACTCCCTGACCGTATACCACAGGTGGCGTCACGACAAATTTTCCCCAATCACCCCGCTTTCCCTTCTTTTAATGCACACCTCGGGGCAACGGAACCGGACAAGGCCACCCATGACATCGCCTGACCCGACCCTCAATGGCCCGGCAACGAGTAGGTTAACCACCTGCCCCGTGGAGCGCTGCACATACGCATAACACTTACCTACTTACCAACTTTTCTGGCTGAGAATCGGAGTGATTTTATACATGCAGATGTGAGCAGACCCTTAGGCACATGTGGGTGTCACGGTCAGCCAGTGGTAGTTGTGTGTTCAGAGGTCAACAGGCCGCAGCGTAGCCGCTTATTAACCCCATGCTTCCTCGTCACCGCACCACGTAAAGGATGACTTCTGCACAGTTCACTCTTTACTTCACTTTCACACTGAGTCAATAAAATGACACACGGTGGTATCCTTTTTAACCAACGACACTTTACTTCTGTTCTCAACAACAAGTACAGCATTCATCTTCTCCATTGCATCTACAGCATCAATCTTCTTCTGCACTATCCGAGCATCGTATATGGTCCCATCAGGGTTCCCGCCAGACTGCATCTCACAATGCAATTTAGTGGCCGACCGCTTTCCTGGCACCTGGGCGCCGTAAGACATCACTAGGCCCCTCATCTCTCTGTCTGACATCACACTAGCACGGACAGAATAGTCTTTTAGGCCGCTCCTTCCCACCCACAGGGGTTGCTCGCGCATTGGAAGGGCCACACATGACAGCACTCTCCATTCATGCTTAGGCAAGGACCAAGACATACTCTACTCCTAAGGGAACAACTGACCTCCAATCTCGCAGAGGGTTTCTGAGGGCATTTATTTTCAGGAGAACTAATGCCTCCCCAACTGACAGAACTGTACCCCTCTTCTGGGGACACAGTTAGACAATCCTCTATGTGCAGGATCCCGTGTGTCCGCGACCACAGGGGTGACCCTTAGGATCCACATATTTAGACAATAGATTTGGACTTTCTTTCATTATCTCCTCCTGGGGACTCTCCTCTCCCTCTTCCCTCACACTGTCCTTTTTATAAGCTGCTCTCTTCCTCTTACTTAACCCTTAGTTTTCTTACCCAGGTGCCAGGACTGCCGTCCCTGAGCCACACTACCACCTGGTGGCCACTTACACAATACACATCGTTATACATCAGTCATTAAACCATCAGTGTGCCGGCTACATCTGCAGGGTTGGGCAAAGCCCTAACCATCCTTACACACATACTTGCCAACAGTTCCAAATTTGTTCTTTTAATGGGAAATTGGATCTTAGAGATCATTGTTGTTGGCAATCCCCCAACTATTCACTGACCTCACTATAAGATCCATACAGTGAGAACTGTATACAGGGAATACTAAACATTTTTTACTTTGAACAAAAATATAAACGCAACACTTTTGTTTTTGCTCCCATTTTTCATGAGCTGAACTCTAAGATCTTAGATTTTTTCTATGTACACCAAAGGCCTCTTTCTCTCAAATATTGTTCACAAATTTGTCTAAATCTGTGTTAGTGAGTACTTCTCCTCTGTAGAGATAATCCATCCACCTCACAAGTGTGGTTTATCAAGATGCAGATTAGATAGCATGATTATTGCACAGGTGTACCTTAAGGCCCAGTCACACTAAACAACTTACCAGCGATCCCAACAATGATCCAACCTGATAGGGATCGCTGGTAAGTTGCTAGGAGGTTGCTGGTGAGATGTCACACTGCGACGCTCCAGCGATCCCACCAGCAACCTGACCTGACCTGGCAGGGATCGCTGGAGTGTGGCTACACGAGTTGCTGGTGAGCTCACCAGCAACCAGTCACCAGCGCCCAGCCAGCAGAGCCGCGTGGAAGCGATGCTGCGCTTGGTAACTAAAGGTCCAGTCACACTAAGCAACTTACCAGCGATCCCAACAACGATAGGGATCGCTGGTAAGTTGCTAGGAGGTTGCTGGTGAGATGTCACACTGCGACGCTCCAGCGATCCCACCAGCAACCTGACCTGGCAGGGATCGCAGGAGCGTCGCTACACGAGTTGCTGGTGAGCTCACCAGCAACCAGTGACCAGCCCCCAGCGCCGCGTGGAAGATGCTGCACTTGGTAACTAAGGTAAATATCGGGTAACCAACCCGATATTTACCTTGGTTACCAGTGCACGGAGCTACAGAACAGAGCAGAGAACAGGGAGCAGCGCACACTGAGCGCTGGCTCCCTGCTCTCCTAGTTACAGCACACATCGGGTTAATTACCCGATGTGTGCTGCAGCTAAATGTGCACAGAGCAGGGAGCAGCGCACAATGCTTAGCGCTGGCTCCCTGCTCTCCTAGCTACAGCACACATCGGGTTAATTAACCCGATGTGTCCTGCAGCTACATGTGCACAGAGCAGGAGCCGGCACTGACAGTGAGAGCGGCGGAGGCTGGTATCAAAGGTAAATATCGGGTAACCAAGGACAGGGCTTCTTGGTTACCCGATGTTTACATTGGTTACCAGCCTCTGCAGAAGCCGGCTCCTGCTGCCTGCACATTTAGTTGTTGCTGTCTCGCTGTCACACACAGCGATCTGTGCTTCACAGCAGGACAGCAACAACTAAAAAATGGCCCAGGACATTCAGCAACAACCAACGACCTCACAGCAGGGGCCAGGTTGTTGCTGGATGTCACACACAGCAACATCGCTAGCAACGTCACAAAAGTTGTTCGTTAGCAGCGATGTTGCTAGCGATGTTGCTTAGTGTGACGGGGCCTTTAGGTAAATATCGGGTAACCAACCCGATATTTACCTTGGTTACCAGCGCACACCGCTTAGCGCTGGCTCCCTGCTCTCCTAGCTACAGTACACATGGGGTTAATTACCCCATGTGTACTGCAGCTACATGTGCAGGAAGCCGCGCACACTGCTTAGCGCTGGCTCCCTGCTCTTCTAGTTACAGTACACATGGGGTTAATTACCCGATATGTACTGCAGCTACATGTGCACAGAGCAGGAGCTGGCACTGACAGCTGAGAGCGGCGGAGGCTGGTAACGAAGGTAAATATCGGGTAACCAAGGTAAGGGCTTCTTGGTTACCCGATGTTTACCATGGTTACCAGCGTCCGCAGAAGCTGGCTCCTGCTGCCTGCACATTTAGTTGTTGCTCTGTCGCTGTCACAGACAGCGATGTGTGCTTCACAGCGGGAAAGCAACAACTAAAAAATAGCCTAGGACATTCAGCAACAACCAACGACCTCACAGCAGGGGCCAGGTTGTTGCTGGATGTCACACACAGCAACATCGCTAGCAACATCGCTGTTACGTCACAAAAGTTGTTCGTTAGCAGCGATGTTGCTAGCGATGTTGTTTAGTGTGACTGGGCCTTTAGGCTGGCCACCATAAAAGGCGACTCTTAAATGTGCAGTTTTACAGTATTGGGGATGTCCGGGAAGTCAGAAAACTAGTCAGTATCTTGTGTGGCCACCATTTGCCTCACGCAGTGCAACACATCTCCTTCACATAGAGTTGATCAGGTTGTTGATTGTGGCCTGTAGAATGTTGGGCCACTCCTCTTCTTTGACTGCGAAGTTGTGGATATTGGCAAGAACTTGGAGACGCTGTTGTATACACCGATCCAGAGCATCTCCAATATGCTCAATGGGTGATATGTCCAAGGAGTAAGCTGACTATGCAAGAACTGAGATGTTTTCAGCTTCCAGGAATTGTGTACAGATTCAGGCAACATGGGGCCGTGCATTATCATGCTGCAACATGAGGAGATATTCGTGGATGGCACAACAATGGGTTTCAGGAGCTCATTACGATATCTCTGTGCATAAAAAAATTCACCTGTGTTTGTTATCCATAACATACTCCTGCCCATATCATAACCCCACCAGCACCACTATGAGCCACTTGATTCGCAATGTCGATGTGAAGCCCCACAAGTGCAGTGTCGGTGCATTACCTTCAGGGACTCCACTCGGCTGGATCTTGTCACAGGTAGGAGATCTTCTTTTAGGATTGTCGTGACGCCACTCTCAGAATTGCGGTCAGTGGGGACCGCCACTGCAGGTTAAGGGATGCCTGGGGCTGATGGTGGGTGCAGCCAGTTGTAATAGCCTCCTGAGAGTGAGGCAAGCCCCAGGGCCCTGTGTAGGTGTGTAGAACCACAAGGCGCAGAATAACTCCACACAATCAGAATGTCTTTCAGGGGTTTTACTCACAGTTGATGGCAGGGTGAGTAACCCGGGCGTAGCTGGGATGAACCAGGCTGGAACCAGGTATCCTTCAGGCTGACTGATGAGGGTGGCTACCGACTCGCCTTCCTTAGCCCTTCTGTGGTTTGTGGTAACCCCGACTTTTAGTCCCTATGGGGGTCACCCAGGGAAGTAACTGCTCCCCTCGTTTGTTTGCCGTTTGCTTGTCGCCTGGACCAGATCACTCCAGCTGCTTGCCTCCTGTGAACTATGGGCCCTAACTGTGGCTACGTGGCTGCGGCTTTTGTGGTGTTGTGGCGTGGGCTTTGAGGGCCCCACACCGGCAGGTTTAGCAAGGAAAGGTGGATCTATCCCCGCACCGGGATCTGCCGCCCGTTTGGGCCTGGTACTCCCTGACAGTCTCCGTACTTTCCACTACACTGCTCTCTCTCCAGCTGTGTGTGGTGTTCGGGCAGCACTACCAGGTGACCGTTCTCCCCCGTCGGTAGTCACTGCGCGGACGCTGTTAGACTGTAACAGCTCCAGGGTCTGCTTCTGCTCTTCCTGGACTGCACACTAAACTGGCTCACTCGTGGGACTTCCACTGCTGCTCCTGTCTGAGCTCCACTGCCATGCTCCTCACTCCTCCACACTCTGCTTCAGACTGTTTACTCCTCCTTCTCTTTTCCCTTTGTGCCTGCCTACGTCACCTAGCAACCAGGCTCTCTACCACACCCCTTGAGTGGAGATGGAGGCTTCGCCCCCTCCACTCCTCAAGTGGAGGTGAAGGCTTTTACCCCCTCCTGGGATCCCCAGGGGTCCTCCCAAAGGTACATGTGTGAGACCTGATCACTATGCGCCTGTGTAGTCACACCTCGGTCAGCCTTCTGGATTACCTGTATTGTACTGTCCCCAGCATGGGTGCAGTACTCAGTGGTGCCTGACCAGGTCAGGGGCGCCACATCGACATCAGCAAACCGCTCACCCACATGATGCCATACACGCAGTCTGCCATATGCCCTGTGCAATGAAAACAGGGATTTATTCATGAAAAAAACACCTCTTCAATGTGCCAGATGCCATAGAATGTGAGCATTTGCCCACTCAAGTCGGTTGCGATGATGACCTGCTGTCACACTAGGTACGAGGAAGTACCAAGCGAACACCATGTGACAGTACCCCTCCCTCTATGAGGGTCTTCTGGACGAGGTTCTCTCTGAATGGCGGTGCAGGAATGCCTAAACCAGACACTCCTATGGACATCATAGGCTGGTACCCAAGTGCTCTTCTCAGGACCATAACCCTGCCAGTGAACTAGGTACTGTAGAGAACGATGAATGACCCAAGAATCTATAATTCTCGACACCTGAAACTCTAGTGATCCATCAAAAAAGACTGGATGTGAAGGGGCAGGAAGAGGAGTTCCCGAACCCACAAACTACTTTCATAGAGATTTATGGAAGACAGTATGGATTTTATATGATGCTGGTAAGGCCAGACAGACAGCCAACAAGTTGATTACAGCAGTAATTATGAATGGAAAGATGAAGTGAGGTCTTTACTTAATGAAAGGTAGTTTAAGCTTAATGTTTTTAGTGGATAAATGCAGCACCCTGAGGTGTCGCAGAGGACTGCATTACACCGGGTTCCTGGAAGACCAATGCTGGCAACCGCACTACATACAATTAAATTGCCCGCTTCCCTGGCTGAGCAATAGGCTAGCAACGGGTTTAGAGGGGTAGCTGCCCATTGGCTGGGATCTGCCCAATCCGGTAGCCAGAAGCACAGAGAGGTGAGTGGTAAGTTAGTCAGTTGAGAGAAAGGGTTGGTGGAAGTCGTGAGAGAGAGAGAGGGTGTGTGTGGTCCGGAGAGGGCCTCGGTAAATGAAAGAGGAGACCAGTCGCCTGAAGGGGAACAGAGCCAGTGCTATAAGGGACCGAGCACGATGGGGCACAGGACCCTAGTCTGGGCGGACGTTTCAAGCCCACCCAGTAATCCTGCAGGTGATCCGGGACTATCAGGTTCCATCACCACTGAAGGTACGAGACACAGTAACAAAGAGGGAACCTGGGCACTGAGACAGAAAGAAAGGTCTGATCCAAGAGAGGTTTCAGTTACCTGTTATACATAAACAGAAGGACAAAGAGGGACCCCAAGTTGCTCCAGGCCACAGGGACCCTAATACCAAAAAGTGCAATGAGGAGGTTTTACTGGGTCACCCCGCCAGCACTGGGACAAAGGTAACCCGAGACCCCGAAACCAGCAAGAAGCGGGCTGCGGCTACCCAGACTCAGTGAGTAAAACTCAGTTAAACCACAGAACCCATGTCGTCTGAATTATTGCTATACCTTCCTCAGTACCAACTGCTACCCCGCAGCAGCGGCTTTCCCATAAATAGCCGTGCACCGTAAGTGGCGTCACAGACATTTTGTACATACTCCCTTGTAAATATCCCATCTTTTTCAAGCTACCCCCGGGGTCACGGAACTGGGCACCGGCCACCTGAGTGACATTGTCTCCCTGTATCCAATGCCCGGAACCGAGTACCCTGGCCCTGGGGTGCGTCAGCTAAATTTTGGCATCACGAACAGGATACATACAAGACCCAGTAACCCTGGGTGACGTGTGCCATGCGAACTGTTTAATTGTGACCGGACTTTGCCGCCATTTTGAGTGACTGAAAAGTTAACTGCGTCACTGTAGTGGCAGAAAGCACGCGAGACCAGTGTGAAGACAGTGGAAAAAGAAGCTTCGGCCACAATTCTGCTGAGACTGGTTTAGTGCAGCGGCCTGACCCGGAAGCTTCCGCAGTGCTCCAGCCCCACGATAAAGGTTGGTGAATGTTAACCAAGGGGGAGGCAAGATGGGGGAACAGGGAGATGGATGCTCCGCAAGGCCTGGTCCGGACGCAGAAGCAGCGGCACCCGGAGTGGTAGCACTAATCATGCCAATCGCCCTACCGTATGTTCCGGGAGCAACAAAGAACCATATGTTGACTGAACAGTTCCTACAGGGCCTACAATTATCCGCAGACCGTACGCAGCTGCGTCTGTGGGCTCTTGAACATGCTGATGTGGACTTTGCAGTAAACCGGGATATAAAAGCGCTGCAGCCCCCAGAAACCACAGACTCTGCTCTTCAATTGCACCAAGTCAGTGTCCCATCCTCAGGCGTGGAACCTGCTTCCTCGACTCTTCCAAAAACACATGGACAGGCTGCGACACCCGGTGCTCCCGATGACCTACGTTGCCAGGTGCAACAACTAAGCAAGGATGTAGTTAATGTAGCGCCCCTGAAGCTATCAGGGAGCTACAATGTACTGCATCACCACCGGGATGCAGGGCCTACCCCCTAGGACCCAGAAGACCAGTGCCGGTAACAACCAAACACTCCAGGTAATCCCTGTTTTTCCCCCAAATCCCCCATAGACTGGTACCAGGCTAGGGTTGGACCAATGGATGGCCTCCTAGAGGTGGAGCCAATCCAGTCCACTAGACGACCAGGTGGGAGGGGCAGACAGTGAACAGTCAGAGAGACAGTGAGTCAGTTACAGAGAGAGAGGAAGGACTGTCAAGAGAGCAACAGTGACCTGAGGGCCCAGGCAGTTAGTTGCCGGTGGAGTATTCCCAGAACTACGCACCAAAGGGGTACAGAATCCTAGGTCAGGCAAACGCTCCAGGCAGACCTGATAAAAAAGGCACAGTGATGACCATCAAGGACCTCACTGACCTTGAAGTTCGGGACACAATAGCAAGGGGAGAACCGGGGACAAAGCAGTAATCAAAGCAAAAGGTGGCTACTTTGAAGAACCTAGAATACAAGACATATTTTCAGTTGTTTCACACTTTTTTGTTAAGTATTTCATTCCACATGTGTTAATTCATAGTTTTAATGCCTTCAATGTGAATCTACAATTTTCAGAGTCATGAAAATAAAGAAAACTTGCCCATCCAGACCATAGCCTAAAAATACAAGATGATTTAAAAAATTATTTCAAATATAATGACATAGAAAATATCTCTATCACAACTCTATGGCAAGCCCATAAGGCAGTCATCAGAGGAACCCTGATCCAACTTAACGCTAAGATTAATAAAAATTAAACAAAAGAAAACCGAAAAGATTATAAATAAAATTAGAGAACTAGAAAATTCACAAGCAAATAGTACATCAGATGACACACAAAAAGAAATTTTAAAACTCAGACTAGACTTAAAAACCATTCTCTCAAACGAATACTAAAGATTCATACTGACCTCAAAATCCAATTTTTACCATCTCATGAATAAACCTTCGGGTTTCTTAGCAAGAAGAACAAGAATTCTAAGGTCTAAAGGCCCCGTTACAAGCTACGATATATCGGGCAATATGTCGTCAGGGTCACGGATTCCGTGACGCACATCTGGCATTGTTTGACATATCGTAGCGTGTGACAGCTACGAGCGACTGTTAACGAGCAAAAATACTCACCTTATCGTTGCTCATTGACACGTCGTTCATTTTCAAAATATCAGTCAAATTCCTGGATGCAGGTTGTTCGTCGTTCCTGGGGCAGCACACATCGCTCCGTGTGACACCTCGGGAATGACGAACACAGCTTACCTGCATCCCGCCGGCAATGAGGAAGGAAGGGGTGGGTGGGATGTTACGTCTCGCTCATCTCCGCCCCTCCGCTTCTATTGGGCGGCCTCTGTGTGACGTTGCTATGACGCCGAACGTCCCTCCCCCTTCAGGAACAGGATGTTCGCCGCCCACAGCAAGGTCGTTCGGGAGGTAAGTACGTGTGACAGGGGTGACAAATTGCCCATGACGCACAAACAATGGGGGCGGGTGCAATCGCACATGCAATCGCACAATAAATCGACGCGTGTAACGGCGCCTTAAGACCAAAATCTTACATATGAGAGATAGGGACAACAAAATTTACAAAAATCCAAAAGACATTTCACTAAAATTCGAGGAATTTTTTAACAACCTATATAAGTTAAAAAATAATAAACTAGAAGACAAACCCACTAAAGAAGACATCAATCAATTCCTTGACTCGATTCAGTTACCCTCTCTGTCTAACGAAGATTTAAATTTCCTAAACACCCCATACAAAAACAGTGCCATAGTGGCTACAATAAACTCTCTGAAAGAAAATAAAGCACCAGGACCAGATGGAATTCTCAATGAGTACTACAAAAAGTTTGCTACAATCTTAACCCCATATTTAACCACCCTCATCAATGAACTATCACTAGGCTTAAAATTACCTGAGGAGATGCAAGAAGCCACTATATCAGTTTTGTATAAAGAAAAGGGAGACAGAGACCTCATTAGAAACTATAGACACATTTCGCTCCTAAATTCTGACCTGAAAATATTGGCAAAAACCCTAGCCACCAGACTACAAAATAGTACCGAACCTTATACACAAAGATCAAGTGGGGTTCATTGCGAACAGAGGAGCAGAAGACGCTACCAGACGAATCCTAAACCTACTCACTCACTCAGGGGAAACTAATGCGGGCTTTACACGAGATGAGCTATTGTGCAATGCATCGTCGGGGGTCACGGTTTTCGTGATGCACATCCGGCACCATTCACGACGTCGTATCGTGTAGCACCCCCTGAGCGATGCAGTATCACTCACAAATCGTGAGTCATGTACTCGTCGCTCAGTTTTAAAAAATTGTTTAATTAAAATGGCACCGGTTGTTCATCGTACCCGGGGTAGCACACATTGCTCCGTGTGACACCCCGGGAATGATGAACACAGCTTACTGGCATCCCGTGGCTCCCGCCGGCAATGCGTAAGGAAGGAGGTGGGCAGGATGTTAACATCCCACTCATCTCCGCCCCTCCGCTTCTATTGGCCGGCGGCTGTGTGACGTCGCTGTGACGCCGAACGTCCTTCCCCCTTCAGGAAGAGGATGTTCGCCGCCCACAGCAAGGTCGCACAGCAGGTAAGTACGTGTGACGGGGGTTTAACGACTTTGTGCAACACGGGCAGCAATTTGCCCGTGACGCACAAACAACAGGGACAGGTACGATCGATCGTGAAATCGCATGATCGGTCGACTCGTGTAAAGCCCACATTAGACTCCCACAGTCTTTATCAATTGATGCTGAGAAGGCATTTGACCAGGTACAATGGAACTACTTACTACAAACTTTAAAAAAATTTGGCTTCAATGGGAGGGTATTAGACCTTTTAAAATCATTCTACTCAAACCCTAAGGTCAACCATCCTTGCTTATGTAGTCTTCTACTAAGCAATGCTCCCACTAGCCAGTTTCCTACTCCACACTAATGGAGGGCAAATACCCTGAAACAGCTGTGTGTGGATGGATACCATGTTTGGCATAGGTGGTCTCCTTGACTGGAGACTGCCCTTCCCGTGGTTGTTCCTTCCCGGTGACAGACCTGGCTAGTTTCCTGACAGCGTTGAGAAACATGTGATGATGTCTCCGCAGGCTCTGTTGTTTTGAATATTTCCCAGGGGACATTGCTCTAGAATCACTGCATTGAGAAACACGTTATGGTGTCTCCGCGGTGTTGGATGTTGATCTCCCTAAGGTCAACCATCCCTGCTTATGTACACGAAGATGGCGGCGCCTTTGTAAGATCTCCTGGTGGGCCAAGTAAAGAAGGGCAAGACTTCCAGTCCTCCATTTGAATGGGATGAGAAAGAGGAAAACTCCTTTAAGCAGATAAAGTGGGCCCTGACTGGTGAAAAGATTCTAGCCTATCCTAATTATAACTTGCCATTCGTGTTGTATACTGATGCCAGCAATCTGGAACTGGGAACAGTGTTGTCACAGGTCCAGAATGGTAGAGAGCATGTGATTGCCAATGCAAGCAGGAAACTCCAGCCTACTGAAAGAAACTCAGACAACTACAGCTCCTTCAAGCTAGAATTCCTGCCTTTGGTCTGGGCCATCACTGAAAGGTTCAAACATTATCTAGCAGCTGCCAAGTTCACAGTCTTCACAGACATCAACCCTCTTACTCATCTGGACACTGCAAAGTTGGGTGCGTTAGAACAACGCTGGGCTGCCCGTTTGTCAAACTATGACTTCACTATCAAGTACCGAGCTGACCGTATAAATGCCAACACAGATGCGGTGTCAAGAATGCCTCATTTACTAGAAGAGGGAGAAGATGTGGATGAGCTAGAAGAGATTGAGCTACCAGACTTTCACCGCCAGAGAGCATCCCAGTGTCAACAAACTAGTTCCAGACTTAGGGAAGCAACATTGAACCCATTACCACATCTGGGATGGAAGGAGATGCAGATGAAGATGGGATGAAGGCTCACCAGAGACTACCAAGGTGAAGTAGCAAATAGAGCCTGGGGCTGCAGAAATACAAGCGGGCCCTACATCCGGCTCGCGCTGCCTGCCACAAGGGGTAAGACATATAGCATCTCAGAAGGGGGAAGATGTGCTGCTTCAGGCCACAGTGATCCACGCACAGAGCGCACTAAGGAAGGCCTCCAACCCACCTGGCAAAGAGAGATTTCCCACTGCTACCAGACTGACCGGACCACTGTAACTTCGGGACCATAACGACTGACCAGTAAAAGGTAAAAGAAACTACCGGCCGTGTTGTCCAGTTACAATCAGCGTCCTCAGTCCTGCACCCCAGCGCACACCACCATAGACTGCCACCCCCATTATCCTCCATGGGGCCTGTCTCTACCTATTGGGAGCTGAATCATCCAAGCTGCGACATCATCCGTCCCAGAAGACAGCACCAGCAGCGGCGGCTGATCCCTGGCCACACACCACAGGTGGCGTCACGAGACGACAACTCCCAACATCCTCAACCCCTTTATCCTCATCTCCCCACCATCATCCCATCATCCATCCCTTTGTGGACACCTCGGGGTCACAAAGCCGGGCAGGGCCACCCGTGACATTCCCTGACCCTCACTGGCCCAGGTATTCCCATCCTCCATGGGGTGCTCCAGTGACCATAGACACAAAAGAAAAGAGAAATACCAGAGGACTCATGGAAGAAATTATTGATAGCAAATTCTTTAAGATGAAGGAACGAGGACCACTCCTCCTGATTATCCAAGACAAACCAGGGCAAATACTGCTCCAAATTCTGATTCATGCACTGTGTTTGTCCATTAGACTGGAGATAGAACACCGACAAGTGAGACAGTTTAATCCCTAAGCGAGAGCAGAAAACCCTCCAAAAATTGGCAATAAATTGAGTACCTCTATCAGAAACAATACAGTATCAGATGGCACTTCATGGAATCTGACGATTTCATGTATATAAATACCTGAGCTAAAGTTTTAGCATTGGGTAAAGATGGTAAGTCAATTGTCATTAGAAGTGATAATGGAGGTGAATTCACAGGACACAAAATAGAAAACTACTTAAGACAAAATGGTATAGAGCATCAAAAGACTGTTTCATACACACTTGAACAAAATAGAGTAGCAGAAAGGAAAAACAGAACTCTGACTGAAATGATAAGATGTATGCTAACAGATTCAAAACTACCAGAGAAATATTGGGTGAAGCAGCAATGACAGCTACTTACCTACAGAACCAACTTTTTTCTAGAAAACTGAAAAAAACCTATATGAACTGTAGCATGGTAAGAAACCAATTGTGAATCATTTAAGAGTTTTTGGATGTAAAGTCTTTGTATTTATTGCAACAGAAAAAACGTTCCAAATTTCAAAACAGATCCATAGAAGGAATATTTGTTGGATATAGTGAAAATTGCAAAGGATATAAAATCCTAGATCCCAAAACAGACAGAGTTATGGTGAGTAACAGTGTGACATTCATTGAGGATCCAAATGAAGACACTATCATTTCACTAGAAACAAGAAATGAGAAAAACAGCAGTGATATAGCTGAAGAGCATTTGATGAAAAAGAAGTTGAAATTGCTGAAAAACAGAATACTGAAAAAGGAAGAGATACAACTACAAACAGACAAAGAACCAAGACGTTCAATAAGGGAAAACAAAGGAAAACCACCAATACGTCTTTCATACAAGGCAAGTACAAGCAAACTTTATGAACCTACCTCTTGGGAAGACATATCTCGACATCCTGAAGAAGAAGCTAATAAATGGATAAAGGCAACAGAAACAGAAATAAAATCCATGCACGACTTAAAGACATGGACACTGACAGAATTACCAGAAGGAAGAAAAGCTATAGGATGTAAATGGGTTTTTAAAGTAAAATACCAAACAGATGACAAAGCTAAACGATACCGAGCAAGACTCGTAGCTAAAGGTTATTCTAAAAAATATGGAGAAGACTATGATGAAACATTTGCTCCAGTTGTCAAACATACTACAGTAAGAACTTTGTTTGCAGTTGCAGCAATGAAACAAATGGAGTTGAAGCATCTGGACGTAAAGACAGCATTTTTGAATTGAGATTTAACAGAAGATATTTACATGGAACAACCTCCAGGATTCAAAGATAAAAGTAACCTGAACATGGTTTGTAAACTACAGAAAAGTATATACGGTTTAAAACAAGCTGCTAAAGCGTGGAATGATAAAATCACAGAAGTGCTCACAAATGAAAAATTTCAAAGAAGCAAAGCTGATCCTTGCCTATACACAAAAAGACTGATGAACAGATGGATCTATGTACTCATATACTGTATGTTGATGATATTTTAGTTTGTTTTGAAAAAGAAAGGGATAAAGAGGACATACTAAAAATTCTGAATCAACATTTCGTGATCAAAGACTTGGGAAATGTGAAACAGTACCTAGGACAACCACAGTTGGAACCAACAAAAATAAATGAGGACAATTAAAGATGTCTTGTTCTTGCTCAGATGGAAAGGGTTAACCCAAGAACCAAGCACATTGATGTGAAGTATCATTTCTTGAGGGATCACCAGGAACAAGGAATCCTGAAATTAGAATATTGTCCAACTGAAGATATGACAGCAGATATTTTCACAAAGGCATTGAATGCTAAAAGACATCAGAGACTAATTGAGAAATTAGGCTTAACTGAATAAGTCCATACTGTTGAGAAAGGGTATTGGTATATGTAACAGATAACAGATGAGGACGCCTTTAACTGTGTGAAGGAGGACTTTATACTGCTCTAACAGTAGATGGCGATGTTGTGTAAAGTTTCCTAACTCACTCTATTGTAAAAAGACTCTTGTTTTCTCTTTCTGGTTTAACTTTCTCTTCCTGATACAATGCTGTATGACTGTGCTTATCATTACCTTCTGTTCTTCCAGAAGTAAAGAGTTTGTTATCCCATGTAATCTTCTCTGTGAACTTTCTTCTGCAAGTGGGAAGCTAGAAGCTGTGCTGTGCAACACTTAGAACGCGCACAGTGGCATATGCAGACACATTAGACACCCCATCCCTCCGGATTTTGGGCCACAGAAAACTACGCAATAAGAGATCCAGATTACCATTCACTCTAGGGTGACCAGCCAGGGCAAAATCATGATATTCCCCCAGAACCCTAAGGTGAAGACTCTGGGGGACAAACGACTTGTTAGCTGGGACCCCAGATAGTGCCTCATCCTGGGTCTCCGAAATCTCAGATTCAACCTCATGTGCCCACTTCGTTTTGCAGAATAGGCACAGGATTCTCACAAGGTTCCCCACCCCACCAAAAAACTCCTGGATAATGCATCAGCCTTTGTGATTTTAGACCCTGGCTAATGAGTTATGAGTTAATTAAACCTATTAAAAAATAAAGACCTTGTCTATGTGAAAGACGTTTTGCCGACTCGAGGTACAGGAGATCCTTATGGTCCATAATTAAAGTAACCAGATGAATAGATCCCTCCAAAAAGAGTTGCCACTTCTCAAATGCTAATTTGATAGCGGGTAGTTCATTATTACCGATGTTCGGCCGTGGATAACTTCTTGGAAAAGAGGGCATATGGATGCAGTTTACCAACAGATGGACCCTGAAATAGTTCAGCTCCCACCCTCACCTCTGATGTGTCAAGTTCCACTGTGAAGGGAAGAGATACATCAGGCTGTATTAATACAGGTGCTGCAGTGAAGCATTTTTTAAGACAGTCAAACTGGTGTAAAACACCCTCAGACCAGTTAGAAAAGTCCGTACCTTTTTTTCGTCATGTCACTAAGAGATATTCCTATGGCAGAGAAATTTTTAATAAATGTTCTGTAATAATTTGCAAATCCCAATAAATATTGCAGTGCCTTAAAGTTCTCAGGATGGTCCTGTAACTTAGAGGGATCCATCCTAAAACCAGAAGTCGAAATTATGTAACCCAAAATCGGACATTCCTGAACAGCGAATACACACTTCTCTAATTTTCCGTACAATTTGTTCTCTCTGAGTATCTGTAAAACCTTATTAACATGTTTCAAATAAGACCCAAAATCCTGTGAATAAATGAGGATGTCAATCAAGTAAATGATAACAAATTTCCCCAACAGGTGAGCAAATACATCATTCCCAAAGTGCTGAAAAACTGCAGGCGCATTGGTGAGATCAAATGGCATCACTAGATTTTCAAAGTAAGTGTCCCTCTCATGTCGGAACCAAATCAAATTATAGGACCCTTGAGTCTGGAGAACCATTAAGCACGAGTAATCTGGTTAAATAGGTCCAGAATGAGTGGCATCAAATACAGGTCACGAACCGTAGTCTGGTTAAGCTCACAGAAATTCAGGCACAGGCACAATCCACCATCCTTCTTTTTGACAAATAAGAAACCCACAGCAACAGGGCAATCTCTCCATTAAGTACTCCTTGAGAGATTTTCTCTCAGGACCAGACAGATTATACTGCCTGCACTTGGGTAACATGGCACTTGGCTTCAACCTTATGCTGCAGTCATAGGGTCTGTTGTTGTGAATGTCATCTGTGTGGATACTGTTTTGGAGCTCCCTCTGGTGGCCAGGAATGGTAGTGGAGCTGAATCTGAGCCTGTGAGTCAGACAGGTGTCAGCGTTAATTGGGAATTGGCGAACTCTTATTGCAGACAAGTCTGGTCTATATAGGAGAGCACTTTCTGTCCTGCAGGCGCCGGTGATAATTGTATATTCCTCTGTCTCTGTTCCTGGCCTGGAGATTTGTCCTTCCCTGTATCCCTGAGCAAGACTTCTGCAGATAAGTTTCAGTTTTTGCCTTGCTTCCTGGTTTACACCTTAGGGTGTTGTTTTTCCTTGTTTTCCTTTGTATCTGTTTTCTTGAAGGTTAAGTTCTGTTTCAATTGTGTTGTTAGCATGGGGTTTCCCCCTGTGTTAGCTCTCCTGCAGGAAAAGGGATTTTATCCCTGTCAAATTTGATTATTTGCTCTTCTGTATTTTGTGTTCTTTTGGTATTTTGTTCTCCCATTATTTACAGGAGTACCTGATATACTGGGAGTGAGGTCTTATGACCTCCAGGGCCATTGTTACTATCAGGAGTTTGGTATTTTTCTACAGGGATTTTGTCCTGATCACAATCAGTTCCTTTCCTTTGTATCGGGCATTGCCTTTGCTAAATCTATTTTTTCTATCTGAGTATTGTGTTTTCCTATTTCACCGTAATCTTTGTATGTGGTGGGCTATCTACTCCTTTGGAGACTACTCTGAGGCAAAGTAGATTTTCTCATTTAAAGCTGTGAGGCGTAGCTAGTTTCTCAGGCTGAGACGTGGCGTCTATGATTTTAGGAACGCTCCACAGCTACTTCTAGTGTGGTCTGATAGTCAGGGGATTGCGCTCAGCCCAGGTTCCAACTACTCCTGTTTTCTTGGTGTTTTTTCACCAATAAGAGTTTCTTGTATTCTTTCACGGTTACTGGATCATAACAGTCCGTGCAGCGACAGCTCCTGACTCTCCTTTTCAAAGAACACATCACCAAAATCTGAGAAAGGATCCAGGATACTACTGGTTATCGCCGAGATACAGGTCCCTAGACAGTGTTCATTACAGTGAGAGCTTCATTTAATTATGTCCTGGGTCTTCTTGTCAACTACAGGGTTATGTAATGTAAACCAAGGGAAGCCTAACACAATTTGTGCCAGAAGGTCTTTGAGCACATAGCATGTAATGCACTCTGAATGGAGTACCCCTATGTGGAGTTCCAACCCCTTTACACACTCCCTAAAAACCCCATGGGAAAGAGGTGAAGATTCAATAGCAAAACTCCAGGCAGGACCAGATAAGTCGTTCACCCTTAACCTGGAGGAGCAAGCAAAATGTTCATCAGTTATATTGGCTCAGAACCACTATCTAGAAAAACCTTAATAGTGATGTCCTGGTGTCACGCAACGAGCGTAGCGAGCGTGTTCATACCAACTGAGTTCTGACGCACAACGAAAAAACACCTAAACAACACCACAGACAAGGGGGAAATACGTAGGACACAATAACAATGGTAAGCCCTGGCACTAGTGAAAGGGTAGATGGTCACATCCTAACCTCACCTGAGCTGTCCCTGCTCTCCTAACCAGTCCCTATACAAGTTCCGCAACTGTCGCCGAGCAGCATCCTGGGTCCCTAAAAATCCCTATAGAGGCCCTGATTGGTGAGAGTCAGGTGAGGTACACTAGACCCACCACTGCACTAAAGAGACAAAAGGGTAGGGAGACAAACAGGGAGTAAAGAACCAACAGAAGAGAGGATACGGCTTCAAGACTATCTGCAGCAGCTTCCTTCTTCCAAAGCAGCTTTCCTACAAATGATATGTATAGTCAGCAAGGCTTACTGGGAAACCTGGTTATTTACATACAAGGAGGTGTGACTACAAAACAGGTGCATCTGACCTAAACTGAAGGAGAGCTGTAAACAGAAAAACCTTTTATTAACTACTTCAGTGCCAAAGGAACCTAAATGACATTTAAATGCAGAGCCCTAGAGATAAGGGGCTCCAGACCTCAAGCTGCCACGAGTCTCCAAAAACAAAGAGACAATCATGACACCTGACCCTTTTTTTTAATCCTGGCAGACACAATGGTGGAGGAAATAGGTAGACCCAGGTTGGAATCCCCCACCTCCCCAGGTCTAACAGTATTCCAACTGCCAATCTCTCATGGACACCAAGGGACAGGCACTAATAAAGTGTCCCTTGTTGCTGCAATAAAAGCAAACACCTTCCTTTTAGGAGTAAGGGAATTTCCCCTCACATTAGAGGTCCAAGCTGCAAGGGCTCGGGAGAGGCCTCAAGAGGTAATGTCAGGGCCCCCCATAGCGACCTAGCTTGGGGGTCACATGGTCGCATAGACCCCCTCAGTTATTTTGTTCCTGGTTATTTAATTAAGTAATTTGTATTCATTTTGGTTTGGGAAGGAAAGGGTTAATGAGTTTTGAGGTATGCTGTGGTATTTCTGCCACGAACTGGTTTTATCCGGTTTTGGCCAGTTTGTATTTGAGCAGGCTTTTCTATGAATTTCATTGGCTGTCAGTAAAAAGTGCGGGAAAGAGGACGCTATTTAAATACCTGGATACGGCGTCAGCTGGTATTCACCGCAAGACGAAGAAGAAGCACCGGCCCTCCCATCCCGTTGGAATGAACTGTTAGGTATTGTCATGTTGTTTATTAGTGGGATAATCGCCCAGTTAGTTCTGGGTGGATTTGGACATTAAGTTTATGGTAATGGCCATTGTGTTTTTATGAATTTATTTATTTATTTATCTGATATTTATTGGAATTTTTAGTAATCCCTTAATACTGTAAACACCACGGCCTATTTCTTCCAATATTATTTGTGTCTTTGTGTCTTTATTTTTATTTAGAGGGGACTGGGTCTTGTGCTACCATGTAACCCCTTTCCAGAGAGCCTTGGTTTTATGAGACCTCTGATGAAACTGAGGATCAATACAGATTACAAGAGATATGAAAAACTTAAGTGAAGGATGAGTCTCATACATGATCAATGCCTCCTTTACCCTTTCGAACAACAAAAGAACCCTGGCACACAGTTCGGTAAAAAACTGAGTAAGTCAATAAGTTTGTTGTATGCTCGTGATTTATTCAAAGTTGTAAAGGTGATAGGCAAATGTGAAAATTCACATAGAACGGCTCTGTCCAACGCTTCGGCTCATAAAAGAGCCTTCATCAGGGACACAATGATACCGTATGGTAAGTATTGGAAATAGGATCCTATAAACACATGTAAGAGGAAGATAGGTATGTCACATCCTTTATATAAAGAATGGATGGGACACCAAGTGTGGGTCAAAATTGATAAGGAAAGAGGGAATTCCTAACAGTATACAAACTGTATTTGTGTGGGAAGGCTGGAGCTCACAATTAGTATGCTGTAGATGAGTCACAATGGTATGGTGGGGCCTGAAATGGTCAAAATGGGTATGCAGAATCGGTGACCAATGATTAAGGGGAAGGAAACCCCCATACAATCAAAAGTGGCAAGACTAAGGCTGACAGAGTATGGGTAAGAGTACCAAGAGGAAGCCTATCACCAGGGGGGATGTGGAATCAGGGAGCCCACTGGGAGTCCACAGACGTACTGCGTGGAGACAAAAGGGATGGGATCGACTCAGAAGATGTCACCTATAAAGGTATCTGGATGTAAATGATTATTTGTGATATTGCCTGCGTCTTATCAGTATTGTGGTTCCTGTATGGTCCAGAGTCTGATAACAACAACTCACAGCATCTCCTTACCATTGTTAAGGACAAGCTGGGAGTTGTAGATTCCGGGCATCTTCTGAGCCTTCCCCTTGATCTGCATTGTAAAATACAGAATGTTTTCCGAGTGGAAAACACCAGAAGAATGGACCAGTCACTTCTTTTAATCACTTGGTGGTTTTAGAAACCTGAAGTGGGTAAAAGATGCTCAAAAACCTAAACCTGTGCACAGCGAGTAGATGCATATGGTCATTCGAGTATTTTCCATAGTAGTTTCCATGGTGGGATCTGTCCCCCAAAAGTTTCATTGCGTATTCCCTAAGTGGTATGTGTCCAAAATTATCAAAAGTGAAAACAATAGCTTCCCTGATCACCTATCCATAGAATAGGTCATCAATATTAGTTCAGGGGGATCTTATTTTGTATCCCTGCCTATCAGCTATGTGACTGTAGCATTGTGTGGAGAGCAGAATCCTCTTCATTATCTGCGAGACCCAGCTCTGTAGGGAAAACAGCGGCTTCACCAGGTCCTGCTACTAAGAGCAATAAATGGGCCTGAGCTGTAATACTGGACGTAGCCGCGACTGCATGTTATATAGTCGTGTTACACAATCTACAAGTGCACAAAGATATTACACATTCACCATGCAAAAAGTGGACCTGTGTACCTCCAAATGCCAGGGCTGAATTTTAGTCCCAGTCCGGCCCTGTTTTTACCCTAAGGTTTAGTGGTGTCTCCTTTATCCACGTCGACTCTCCCTGTTCCTCCTGAATATCTCTAATGGGGAAATGGGAAGAATTGGGAAGAGTACAAAAATAGAAATATAGAACTTATCTGAATAAGTGGATGTTGATCCTAGCTAGCTGCGAATGATCCTCCAAGTTCCTCTGTGGTTAGAAGCTTATGTTTGTCTCGTCTCAACGGGATTCCACCCTGAAAAAATGTTCTGGGTTCATCAGGACACCTATTTGGGACCATGGGTACAATGACCCTATAGGTAGATAGGATATGTAGATAGGATAGGTCATTATGTTTAGCACACTTGGTGAATTCCATTAGTGAGTCTCAACTGAAAAATACTAGTGCACCCTGCACATGGACTGACACTCATCTGAACTTGCCCATTTACCAACATTGGTCTTTGTGCTATCTATTTTGCTAACAGACAGCACACTCACTGAAAATTACCATCTAGTCCCAGTCTATTCCTTCCATTTCTCAAACCATGGTACGTTACAGCATAGCTGACACAGTTACTTTATAGAAATTCTAGATGTACCATACTGCATTTACCCCAAAAAATGTTTATATAAACCCTTATTCTATATATACGGTCATGAGAAAAAAGTAAACCCTCTTTGAATTTGTTTTTTTACGTATCAAGACATAATAAAAAAAAACAACTGGTCTTCAGAAGGTATTAAAATTAAGCAAATAGAGCCTCAGATGAACAACAGCTCATGCCAAACTGCACTATGTGAATATTGATTTATCAAAATCTAGGCCAAAATGCAGAAGCAGCATGTGAAAAATACACCCAAGAATCAATAGCTTGTAGAATCTTCTTTAGCAACAGTAACCTATAGTACTTGTTCTCTGTATGACCATTAAGGGTGCTTTACACGCTGCGACATCGCTACCGATATATCGTCGGGGTCACATCGTTAGTGACGCACATCCGGCACCGGTAGTGACATCGCAGCGTGTGACACCTAGGAGCGACGATCAACGATCGCAAAATCGTTCAAAAATGGTGATCGTTGACACGTGGCTCCTTTCCTTAATATCGCTGCTGCCACAGGTACAATGTTGTTCTACGTTCCTGCGGCAACACACATCGCTATGTGTGACACCGCAGGAACGACAAACATCTCCTTACCTGCGTCCACCAGCAATGAGGAAGAAACAAGGTGGGCGGGATGTTACGTCCCGCTCATCTCCGCCCCTCCGCTTCTATTGACTGGCCGCTTAGTGACACTGCAGTGACATCGCTATGACGTCGAACGCACCTCCCCCTTGAGGGAGGGATTGTTCAGCGGTCACAGCGACATCGCTGACAAGGTATGTGAGTGTGACGCTGCTGTAGCGATAATGTTTGCTACGGCAGGGATCAAAAAATGTCGCACGAGCGACGGGGGCGGGTGCTGTCTCGCTCGACCGAGATGTTGCAGCGTGTAAAGCAGCCTTTAGTCTCTCACATCATTGTGTAGAACATTTGCCCCACTCTTGTTTACGTTTCTACGTTCATTAAGGTTTGTGGACATTGATTTACACACAGCTCCCATAATATGGGACGGGTTTGCTGCCTCTGAAACTGTAGGCCATTAATTTGTTACAGGAACAATGAAAAGCATTAGGAAAGAGTGTCTTTAAGAATATCCTCGGAATATTCTATATATTTATTTTTATACTTTTTTGTATTTTTTTTTTTAATAATGGCATATATTTATAAGTTTATTCACGTATTCAGACATGCTATTAGACAGTTACACTTATTTCTGAAGATATTGGCCTCGTAATAATACATATCAAATAATGTTGACCATAACTGTACATACAATATATGACAAAAATAAGTACACCCCTCATATTTTTGTAAATATTCAATATCTTTTCAATGGACAACACTGAAGATGTTACATTTAATACAATGTAAAGCAGTCAGTGTACAGCTTGTATAACAGTATAAATTTGGTGCTCTATAGATCACTTAATACACAGCCATTAATATCAAAACTGCTGGCAACAAAAGTGAGTACACCCCTAAGTGAAAATGGAACAATTGTGCTCAAAGTGTCAGTATTTTGTGTGGCCACCATTATTTTCAAACACTATCTTAACACTCTTTGGCATGAAGTTCACTAGAGCTTCACAGGTTCTCACTGAAATCCTCTTCCATCCCCAACAGAGCTGGTGGATGTTGGAGACATTGCACTCCTCCAGCTTCCATTTGTGTTTTCCTCACAGATGCTCAACAGCATTTAGGTCTGGAGACTCTTAGCCACTCCAGCACCTTTACCCCCAGTTTCTTTAGCAAGGCAGTGGTCGTCTTGGACGTGTGTTTGGGGTTATGTTGGAATACTGCTCTGCTGCCCAGTTTTTAAAGGGAGGGGATTGTGCTTTGCTTCAGTATGTCACAGTACATGTTGGAATTCATGATTCTCTCAATGAACTGTAGACCACACAACCAGAAGCACTCATGCATTCCCAAACCATGACACTCCTACCACCACACTTGACTGTAGGCAGGACACACTTGTCTTTGTACACTTCAGACTACAGTACATGGTTCCAGTTATCCATATCCTTAGTTTGCTTGTCTGCAGCAAACTGCGGACTTTCTTGTGCATCTTATTTAGAAGAGACTTCCTTCTGAGACGATAGCCATCCAGATCAATTTGATGCAGAGTGTGGGATATGGTCTGAGCACTGACAAGCTGACCCCCCACCCCTTGTATCAAAGAGTCACATCTTCAGTGTTGTCCCATGAAAAGATATAATAAAATATTTAAAAAAAATATGACTGGTATACTTACTTTTGTGATATACTATATAATGATGAGCAAAAGGGTGACAATGTTTTCAACTTTTGACTTACAGGCTCAATATCTCACCACAGAGTACAGCCTTGATTGTGAAAATACCTTCATGTTATAAACAATCATCTTGGCTATCTCATACATAAATTTGGCTTACAGCTATTTAGCATATAATTAGTTATGCAGATTTTTGTCATGCCACTGTATTGTTACTGTCTTGGTCCTGGTGGTGGAAAAATCTTTTTTTTTCCTGTATACTACAAATTACAACCTGTTCTCACATTCCCTAATAGCTCAGTATGTAATTAAATTGATTCCGAAGCAAAAGGTCACTGGATTGAATCAGCCAAGAAAAAGATTTCTAAAGAGAAGAAAAATAGCGTCATCCAGGTCACCAATAGTGGTCTCTTGGCCAAGAAAATTGCTAAACTGCATCATATGAGTGCTATGACAGTTGGAAGAATATGAAATGAAATGAAGTCCGTCCATCCATTCAAAAACCAAGAAGAGGACGTTAAGGCAAAATATCAGAGTCAACAAGTCGACTCATTACATTATGGTCAATTACATTACATGGTCAATCAGTTCTGTTGCAGCAAACACGGCAGTAGGGGTGGCTCGTATGCTTCATAATGGAGAGATCACAGGTATACTTGCAAGCCCCATGCAATGCACGCTACACTAGTCTGGTATGGTAAACCAAAAAAAAGTTGTAGAAGCCTTGATTCAATATCGTTATTAAAAGCTTTGGCTTGAGTTTGCAAAAAAGTATGAAAAATGGACAGTAGAAGACTGGAAAGTGGTGATTTGGAGAGATGAGACAAAAAGCCAATAGACTAGGCTCTGATGGGTGCAAATGGATCTAGAAGAAACCAGGGAAAAAGGTGCAAATGGTTCCAGAACGTAAAGAAACTGTCAAGTTTGGTGGAGGAGTCCTGATGATATGGGGTTGTTTCATAGCCAAAGGAGTTAGATACTTGACCAGGATCGATGGGGGGGCTCAATGCTAAGCTATTTGTGAGTATCCTATAAGACGAGTTACTTTGTACACTCGAGTACTATGGGTATTAAAAGAACGACATAGTGTTCCAGCAGGACAACGACCAGAAGCATATGTTGAAATTGGCAACAAAATGGTTGAATGATAATGAAGTAGAGGTGCTGGATTGGCCCCTACTGTTACCAGACCTCAACCAAATTGAACATGTGTGGGTAGAGTTGAAGAAAAAGCTGTATACATCCCAGAGTCAACCAGTATGTACCAATATTGGGAACGTGTAGAAGAGATCAGAGATCAGATTTCTGTCTATATATGCTTAAATCTGTTCGAGAGCATGCCCACGAGGATTCAGGCAGTGTTGAAAGCCAAAGGTGGATTTACAAAATGCTAACAATATACAAAAAATTTAAATTTTGATTTTTTTGGAGTAAAACAGTAACAATGCAGTGACATAACAAGAATCTGCATAAATAATCATATGTTAAATAGTTGCAAGTCAAATATATGCATGAGCTAGCCAAGATGATTGTCTATAAAAAGAAGTTAATCTCACATTCGAAGCTGTAGTGGATGCTGAGATGTAGAGCCTAAAAGTCAAAAGTTCAAAATATTGTTACCCTTTTGCTCGTCAGTGTATATAGGGTTGATCTGCAGGTTAATAGCATTCTGACGACATGCACAATTTCAATCACTGCTCTGTGCATAGTGAGTGGCGGCTGTAACCATGCTCCAGCACTGAATGACAGATGACAGCCAATGCCAGGCGCAAAGTTACAGCCACCACTCATTACGCACTGAGCTGTAATTAAAACTGCATCGGCTGTGCCTAAGGCTGCCAGGAGGAATAAAGTTAATTTCCTCCTTGCTGCAGTGGCCACACAACATTAGATTGCTATTAACCTGCAGATTAACTCCAGATTTGTTCTCTTGCAACGTTCTACAGTACATTCTTCCTAAAAGTAACAAGAACATTGCTGAAGAAAAAGCAAGCGAAAACACTGAAAATATAGTGTAAAAATGGCATGTGTGACCATACTCTACTTATAGATAGGTGAAGAAATATTTGGACAGGGACACAAGATTTGTCATTACAGCTGTTTACTAAACCATATTCAAAATATCCTTGTATAATCAATATTAAATTAAAGTGCAGGCTCTTAGCTTTGATTTGAGGGTATTCACATCTTAATGAAGTAACAATTTAGGAATTACAGATCTTTATTATGTAACTGCCTTTTCTAAGGGATCAAAAGTAATTGGACAACTATGAGCTCTTTAATAGGCTGGATGGACTATTCCCTCATAACTGCATCATAAATTAAGCAGATAAAAGGTCTGGTGTTACTTTTAGGTATGGCATTTGCATTTGAAAGCTGTTGCTATGAATGTTAGGAGTGGTCAGATCAACAGTTGGTACATTCTGCAAAAGAAAGAACGCACTTGTGAGCTTGAGAACTCAAAAAGTATTAGACGTCAATGGAAGACAACATTAGCGGATGATAACAGAATCCTTTTCATAGTGAAGAAAATCCTGTTCACAACATCCTACTATCTACTATAAGAAAAGACTTCAGGACAGAAAATCCAGAGGGTTCATCACAAGGTGCCAAAAGACATCTAAAGACGCCATCCCAGTTCTGGAAAAGTATTCTTTGGACAGATGAAACTTGGATCAATCTGTACTAGAATGATAGGAAGAAGAAAGTATGGAGAAGGCTTGGAATGGCTCATTATCCGAAACTCATCACATCCTTTGTAAAACATGGTTGAGGCAGTGTCGTGGCCAGGCAAGCATGGCTTCCAATGGCCCTGAGTCACAAATGTTTATTGATGATGTGACTAAAGACAGAAGCAGCCGGATGAATTCTGAAGTGTACAGAGCTATACCTTCTGCTCAGATGCAACCAAATGCAGCATGGTTGATTGGACGGCACTTCACAGTACAGATGGATAATGACCCAAAACATACTGCAAAAATGTAAGAGTGGTGGACAATGAAGGTCACATTCCTGCCCCTGAAGACACATAGCTCATTGTTGTATTGTGGTGTTGCGTAATGGGAATTGAATTTTGTGTGACACCCCAGCCCTGTGGGGTACTCGGTCCCGGGCGTGTGTGGCACTCAGGGGGAGTCGTGGTCGCAGCCGATGCCTGGTTCCGTGACCCTGGGGGTCGGTCCGAATAAAAAGAAAAGGGGTAGAAATAAAATAAAAATAAAAGAGTTTGTGGACTACGTCACTTGCGGTGTGCTGCCAGATTTTTTGGGGCCGCTGCTGTAGGGTCCTGCTGGGGCTGATGGATTGGTGCAGCTTTATGTGTTTGTGCCCTCAGCAAGCAGGGACAGGCCACAGTGAATGATGGGGATTGTAGTGGGGAAGCGTCTGTGTGAGTGCACAAGGCAATAATGAAATAGTCCACACCAGTATTACAGTTTCAACTTGACTTGCTTTTATTTGTGGTTCTTGGACCCGCTGGTGCCGGGTCCAGGTTTTACCGCTCCCCTTGTTCTCCGTGCGAGCTGTGACCTGGTTTGGCTGTCCTCCGTGCACACTTATTGTGGTTGGACTCCTGTGGCCTAGAGCTATTTGGGAGTCCCTTCTCTTCAGTCTTGGCCCTAATGCAGGCAGCCTGGACTATTTAAGGGGTTCAGTCCCCGGTCCCCTCTTTGCTGCTTGTGCTTCAGACTTTTTGGGTTGGCGATGGACCCTGGAGATCTTCTTGCCCGGCAGAGTTAACAGCTGACAATAAAGTGTCCCACTGTCCTAGGGTCTGCACCCCGCCTTGTGCTGAGTCCTGTGAGCCTTGGTTCCAGACTTCCACAGGCGTCCCATGGTTCCTGGAGTCTTACACTTACACAGGTAACCCACAGTGCCTGGAGTCCTTGTGCCATACTCCACAGTCCCTCACTCCTTTTACAGTCTCTTCAGGTCTTTTCTGTACTTTTCACTTTCTACGCCTTCACTCCTCTCCTCATACTTTCCTCTCTGACATCTTCCTCCTCACAAACAATACTTCTCTAAACTGACTACTTCCTCGCGCCTCACTGGGTCTCTCCCTACAGATTGGGTGGCGACTATCCAGTCAGTGCCCTTCACTTTTACCGTGCTGGTGTACTGGCCGGCACAGATATTCCGGGTTTTGGGTTTCCACAGGTTACATTTGTGGCACCTGGTACCACAGGAGTGCTACACTTGCATCTTGCATCAATACTGTGATGTGAAGCATAATGAGTTGCCTTGTAGTATGATATGTTTCTGTATAGTTTATGATGTGATAGATATCGCATAGTATTATAGGTAATGTAGGATGTGATAAGATAGTTTAATCTATAAGATGAAGCAGAGTTGATAATGTAATGTTATGCCAGGTATACTATGTTATAATGCATAATGTTGTGAATATCATCAGAGATGGTGCTGTTGTCGAGAGTGTTTCTGGGCTCCCTCTGGATGCTAGTGCTGGTAGTGAGTCTGATTCTGCATCTGTCGCTCAGACAGTTGTAGGAGATGATTGCTGTTCCAGGAACCTATGGAGTCCAGCCTGCGGGAATAAAGGAAGGCATTTTCTGTCTAACCTTTGCCAGTGATAATTGTTTCTGCTCTATGAGAAAATGTCCTGAAGTTTGTCCTTCAGCCTTTAGGCTTTGGCCTTTCTCTATAGATTCTGTTTTTGCTTTTATTCTGCTCCTTTTTGGATTCTCCAGGAATGATTTTTATAGCATTTTTTTCATCCCTTTGCATCGGTTTTGTTTCCATGTCATCCTGGTCTGCAGCTATGCCTGATAAGTATTTTTGTTTTTTCCTTCTGAGATTTAATTAGTTCTCATGCACTTTTTGTTTCTTGCATGTGAATAAGAGTTCTCCCTGCATTATGTTTGGAGGACGATTTATTCCCAGCAAGAAAGGGAGTTTTGCTCCCTGTCTGATCTAAAGATTGTATTTTTGTATCTCCTGTGTTTTGGTAGTAAGATCTTTTATATTATATTTGCATTTTCTATTTAAATGTATTTGCACAAGAGTTCCTGATATAGTGGGAGAAAAGATTGTGTGATCTTTTATAGGAATTTTTGATTATCAGGTGTTGGTATTTTTAAGGGTTTTTACTGGCTGCAACCAGCAAATCTATCCTATCCTTTTGTATTTAGCTAGCAGGGCCTTACTTTGATTAACACTATGTTTACCATCTGTGTAGTTTTTTTTATCTTATATCACTCTTGTTATATGTTGGGTTTTTTTTTCTTTCATTTGGGGTTACTCTGAGGCAAGTCAGTATTTCTCATTTTATCTTTGAGGTTAGTTCTCCGGCGGTGACGAGGCATCTAGGTTGGTTAGGAACGCTCCACTGCTACTTCTAGTTGTGTTTGTGCAATTAGTGAATTGGTGCCAGCTAAGTTTCCAACTACTCTGTTGCATTATCTTCTATCATTTTTTATGTTTTTTTGCAAGCTCTTTTGTGGTCTCCTGACCATAACAGTATCACCGGCCACACAAAAAATAGGTACTCAAAAGAAGGAATTTTTTTTTTAATTCTGTTTATTTTACCTCTTTTTCTCTGGGTCACGTAGGATATCTTTTGTTATCATGGATATTGATCAGTTAGCTGATCGTGTTAGTCATCTTGCTGCTGAGGTTCAGGGAATATCTGCTTATCTTACTCAGAGTCCAGTTTTAGAACATAAAATCCCTATTCCTGAACTATTCTCGGGGATAGATCTAAATTTTAGAATTTTAAAAGTAATTGTAAATTATTTTTTGCATTAAGACCTAAGTCCTAAGGGAGTTCCATGCAGCAGGTCAAGATTGTTATCTCCTTGTTGCGTGGTGACCCTCAGGACTGGGCCTTTTCTTTGGTTTCTGGAGATCCTGCTCTTGATAATGTGGATTCTTTTTTTCAGGACCTTGGTTTGTTGTATGACGAACCTAATGTTGTTGATCAAACTGAGAGGGCCTTCTTGGCCTTGTACCAGGGTCAGGATTCAGCTGAATTATTTTGTCAGAAGTTTAGAAATTGGGCTGTCCGCACTAGGTGGAATGATGATGCTCTTGCGGCACTCTCTAGGAAGGGTCTAGCGGATACAGTGAAACATATAATGGTGGGATTTCCTATTCCTACTGGTCTTAATGAGTCTAAGACGTTGGCTATTCAGATTGCTAGACGTTTGCGCGAGTGTAAAACTTTACAAGCTGATGTATTGGTTAAGGAACAGTTTTGTGAACCTATGCAGTGTGATAGGTCCCATCTAATGTTGAGCAACAGGTTTTTAGAAGGAGAAATAGGCTTTGTTTTTATTGTGGGGATACTTCTCATTGAATTGCTGTCTGCCCTAAGCGAGAGAGATCTGCTCGTTCGTGTAAGGTGGGTACCGTGCAAACTAAATTCCTGTTGCCTGTTTCTTTGCTTTGTTCTCTATCTTCGTTTTCTGCTATGGCCTTTCTTGATTCAGGGGCCGCTTTGAACTTGAATTTGCTAAAAGGTATGGCTTTTCTTTGGTGACTCTTCAAACTCCTATTCTTTTAAGGGGAATTGATGCTACTCCTCTTGCTAAGAATAAGCCCCAGTTTAGGATTCAGAGAACTATGAGGGCTGAACCAGGTCAACAGGAAGAATGCGAGTTTTTGGTATTACATAAAGTACTGTTCAAATGTTTGGGGTCACCCAGACAATTTTGTCTTTTCCATTAAAAATCATACTTTTATTTATCAAATGAGTTGCATAATGAATAGAAAATATAGTCCAGACATTGACGAGGTTAGAAATAATGATTTTTACTTGACATAATAATTTTCTCCTTCAAACTTTGCTTTCGTCAAAGAATGCTCCCTTTGCATCAATTACAGCTTTGCAGACCTTTGGTATTCTAGCTGTTAATTTACTGAGGTAATCTGGAGATATTTCACCCCATGCTTCCAGAAGCCCCTCCCACATGTTGGATTGGCTTGATGGGCACTTTTTGTGTACCATACGGTCAAGCTGCAACAACAGCTCAATAGGGTTGAGATCTAGTGACTGAGCTGGCCACTCCATTATAGATAGAATACCAGCTGCTTGCTTCTTCCCTAAATAGTTCTTGCATAATTTGGAGGTGTGCTCTGGGTCATTGTCCAGTTGTAAGATGAAATTGGCTCCAATTAAGCGCTGTCCACAGGGTATAGCATGGCGTTGCAAAATGGAGTGATAGCCTTACTTATTCAAAATCCATTTTACATCGTACAAATCTCCCACTTTACCAGCACCAAAGCAACCCCAGACCATCACATTACCTCCACCATGCTTGACAGATGGCGTCAGGCACTCTTCCAGCATCTTTTCAGTAGTTCTGTATCTAACAAATGTTCTTCTGTGTGATCCAAACACCTCATACTTCCATTTGTCTGTCCATAACACTTTTTTACAATCTTCCTCTGTCCAATGTCTGTGTTCTTTTGCCCAAAATAATCTTTTCCTTTTATTAGCCAGTCTCAGATATGGCTTTTTCTTTGCCACTCTGCCTTGAAGGCCAGCATCCCGGAGTCGCCTCTTCACTGTAGACGTTGACACTGACATTTTGCAGGTACTATTTAATGAAGCTGCCAGTTGAGGACCTATGAGGTGTCGATTTCTCAAACTAGAGAATGTACTTGTCTTTTTGCTGAGTTGTGCAGCGGGGCCTCCCACTTCTCTTTCTACTCTGGTTAGAGCCTGTTTGTGCTCTCCTCTGAAGGGAGTAGTACAGACCGTTGTAAGAAATCTTCAGTTTCTTGGCAATTTCTCGCATGGAATAGCCTTCATTTATAAGAACAAGAATAGACTGTCAAGTTTCACATGAAAGTGCTCTTTTTCTGGCCATTTTGAGAGTTTAATGGAAACAACAAATGTAATGACCAGATTATCAACTAGCTCAAAGGAAGGTCAGTTTTATAGCTTCTCTAATTAGCAAAACTGTTTTCAGCTCTGCTAACATACTTGCACATGGGTTTTCAATGGATTTCTAAACACCCATTAGTCTTCTAACACAGTTAGCAAACACAATGTACTATTAGAACACTGGAGTGGAGGTTGCTGGAAATGGGCCTCTATACACCTATGTAGATATTGAATTAAAAACCAGACGTTTGCAGCTAGAATAGTCATTTACCACATTAACAATGTAAAGAGTGTATTTCTGTTTCATTAATGTTAGCTTCATTGAAAAAAAATGTGCTTTTCTTTAAAAAAAAAAGGAAATATCTAAGTGACCCTAAACTTTTGAACTGTAGTGTAACTTACATGATGATTTGGTGTTGGGATTCCCTTAGTTGCAGTCCCATAAACCGGTCTATAGCCCGCTTTACACGCTACAATATATCTTACGATGTGTCAGCGGGGTCACATCGTAAGTGACGCACATCCGGCATCGTAAGGTACATTGTAGCGTGTGACAGCTACGTGCGATTGCGATTGAACGTTAATGCACGTCGTTCAATTCCTAAAAATTTAAACGTCAGATTGTTCATCGTACCCGGGGTAGCACACATCGCAGTGTGTGACACCCCGGGAACGATGAACAGATCTTACCTGCGTCCTGCGGCTCCCGGCCAGCAATGCGGAAGGAAGGAGGTGGGCGGGATGTTTACGTCCCACTCATCTCCGCCCCTCCGCTTCTATTGGCCGGCTGCCGCGTGACGTCGATGTGACGCCAAACGTCCCTCCCACTCCAGGAAGTGGATATTCGCCGCCCACATCGAGGTCGTATGGACGTGTAAGTACGTGTGACGGGGGGTTATTCGTTTGTGCGACATGTTCAACAAATTGAACGTGCCGCACATACGATGGGGGCGGGTACGATCGCATACGATATCGTATGCGAAATCATAACATGTAAAGCAGGCTTTAGATTGGAGATCTTTGTCTGTTGCTAATTGGGGTTGTCAATGTATGCATAATGACCTCTCTGTTTTGTCTATTTCTTCTAATGTAAGGAGATTCAGGTGTATGGAGTTCTGGACTGAAAGTAGTTGTCCAGGGGTTCCATCGTCTAGAGTATCTTCCCATATTATTCTCTCTAACAGCTAGGTTAAATTCGAAGACACTGTGGGTTGACACCCTATCTATGACCTCCGCTAATGTGGGAATAGTTTCTTTTCGCCATCTTGAAGCTAATAAAAGTTTAGTGGTTAAGACAATATGACAAACAATATGCTGAAATTTCTTAGGGATTTTCTCTAGGCCTATTGATAATATTATGAGTTCTGGTTCTAGTTTTAATGACAATTTGGTAATTTGAGATAACAGTAACTGGATGTCTCCCCACAAATTTTTCAATTTTGGACAGAAATAAAATATATGTGACAAACTCCCAACTTTTTGACATCCTCTGCAACACAATGGCGAATTAGAAGGGGATATGAAATTCAATTTTTGGGGAGTGAGATACCATCTCGAGATCATTTTAAAGTAGGATTCCTGAAGAGAAGAACAAAACGAGTTAGAATAGGTAATGTCCAGTGCGTTTTCAATTTGTGTCATCAAATGTCTTGCTAAGTTCTTTTCCTCATGCAACCAAGACAGAGCCCCTGTGGACATCCTTATCCTTATTAAATTCACTATAAATATTACTTGTTTTCCATACCGCCATATTCTTTGAGTCATGTAAGAAGTTAATAATAGTCCTTGGGAATTTGAACACAATCTCTTTCCTATGATTGAGCAAGTGATCGACACTATTCCACTTAGTAAGCTCCTCCTCAGGAGGATCAAATCTCTTTTGAATCTCTGGGAAGGTGTCCGATGGTTCACCGGACATTATACTATCCAAGTCAGAGATCCCTTTTTCTTTCCAATAAGATAGGTCTAGTTTAGGATTTATTATTTCAAGAACTTCTAGCGGAATGTTTTTTAAGGGTTCACATGGTGATTTATCTTTTGTAATTTTTAGAAGAGCTCTCCATATTTTAACAGTTGATTTAAGTAGAAGTGGTTTGGGTAAAGGCCGCTTCAGGTGGGCTAAGTTAGCAATGATTAGAGATCTCAAAGATCTATTTGAATTTTGAGACTTCTCTATAGTGACCCAGCTTGAATCATTTGGATCAGACAGCCATTTATGACTAAGTTTCATGATACATGCCGAATGGTAAGCACAAATTTTAGTAACCCCAAAACCTCCTCTTCGTTTATGTTTAATGAGTGTCTTTCTAGATATCCTGGGCTGCTTGTTCTGCCAAATAAATCTTGTGATTTGAGTTTGAAATTTTTGAGACCAAGATTTAGTGACACATATCGGAATTGATCTAAAAATATATAATAGCTTACGTAAAATCATTGTTTTAACGGCTACTATCCTGCCCAACCAAGAGGCCTCAATCTTGGAAATATTTTGCAAGACGTATTTGACAGAATTATAGATATCACCTAAATTTTTCTCCACTATCTTATTTAATGGGTTTGTAATTTTTATTCCTAGATATGGCATGCTCTCTTTTTGCCACCCGAACCTGAACTTTTCCTCCATTTCTAATTGCTGTTGAGGGTTTACATTAAAACTTAGAATTTGTGATTTACTTTAGTTAACCTTATAGTAAGACACCTTTGAAAATCGTTCCAGAGTGTCTACTGAATTTCCTAGAGACAGAATTGGGTCAGTCAGTGATAATAATATGTCATCTGCAAAAAATGTTGATGTATATTGTTTAGAGTCTAAAGTCACACCTTTTAATTTGAATGTTATTCCTTAACTTTTCGGCTAAGGGATCAATGAATAGTGTAAAAAGGGTTGGCGAAAGGGGACAACCCTGGCGGGTACCATTTGATATAGTAAATTTTTCTGAAAAGACATTATTAACCAATATTTTAGCTGACAGATTTGAGTAAATAGCAGATATCATTCTCAAGATATCTGTCACGCTTCCCGGTCCCCTGGCCCCGCTCTCCGGTCCCCGGCGGCGTCCCCTGCTCACCACTCTGGTCCCGGCCTCCTCTTACCCGCCTGCGGCCTCCATGCGTCCAGCTCCCCGCTCCCGGCGCTCCTCTGCGACGTGGGACTTCCAGCCAGGCACCCCTGCTTCCTCCGCACCGCTCCCTGGACTGGCTTCTGGTACTCAGGCCTCGCGCATGCGCATTAGGGCACGCGCGCAGTCATTGACCCTTTCTTAAAGGGCCAGCACCTAGAAACAGGAAATTGCATAGACAGGTACAGGGTATTTTAAGATGCACTTTCCTGGTGGGCGGGGCCTGTTCTACGTGTTTAGCAAGCTAGTGTTCAGGTCCCCGTATTGCTTTGCCCTGTGCTTTGTCTTGTATTAACCCTGTCTGTCTCGCAGAGCCTGCCCTGCCACGCCAGTCGCTCCGAACCAAGTCCATCCCTGGACCCTGACGGTGACTTCGGCGGATGTTCCACCACTTCTGCAGCTCCGCTAGTCTCCAGTCCCTGGCTCCGTTCAGTGACCCGTTCCATCGCTCAGCAGGTTCCGGATCCCGCCTGACCCTACAACCCGGCCTCGGACCCTGAGCTTCGTCACCCGGGCTAAAGTCCAGAACTTTGTGTGCTCTGCGCCATCCACCTTTCCTGCTCCTCTACGGACTGTCCAGCTACCAATTGTGCTTCGGCTACCGTGCATCAGGACACTCTGGCGGGGTGACCGGCCTGGCTGCCTCCTCAGGGGAAATCGGTATACGGTCCAGTGTTTCCACCACCCAGTCGTAACAATATCACCTTCAAAGCCAAATTTCTTTAATACTGCGAGCATGAATCCCAAGTGCACCCTATAAAACGCCTTTTCGGCATCTAACACCACTAAGATAGAGGGAGTTTGTTGTTGTTCCACAAAAAAAAAAATATTTAAAATCTTTCTTGTAGCATCTGATGTGGTTCTCCCTGAAATTAAACCAACCTGGTCTCTGTGAATCAGTTTAGGTAACATTTTTTGTATTCTGATGGCAAGTGCCTTCGTAAATATCTTTCTATCTGAATTCAACAAAGAAATTGGTCTGTAATTAGTTACCTCTTCTGGATTCCCCTTGTCTTTTGGTATGACGGTGACTATCGCTTCTAGCATTTCTGTAGGTATTGTTCCTGAGAATCGAATATTGTTGAATAGCTTTGTTAAATGTGGTACTAATAAGTGGGAGAAGGATTTAAAGTATTCATTTGAAAACCCGTCAGGACCTGGACTTTTTTTACTTTTAAGACCACTAACTATCTGTGTGACATCTGACTCTGTAAATAAGTGATTAATTGTTTTAATATCGTTAGGATCAAGTTCTGGTAAATTAATAGATGACAAATATTCTTCAATTAAATCTTCAGTGGGTTGGGGAATTCCTTTATCATTTTGTAGATTATACATTTTTTGTAGTATGCTGCAAAGGTAATTTCTTTGGGGTGTTTTGTGGAGATGTCTGTGGATAAAGGGCGGTAAGCTTTCTCTGTCATGAGCTCTCTACTCAATGATGGCCCAGGTAACCCATCGACTGTATCGACAGTTCTAAGTGTGCTTTGGTGGACAAGGTATGGGTGGCACCAGGGTTCAGTACCCAGGTGGCCAGATTGCGGCTGATATACGGGAAATAGCCAAAATAAGGGAATAATGGTTACAGGAACATTACAGAAATAAGAACTCATGGTGGGAAAAAACATTATCTGACTTGAACCAGCTAATTATTTCAAGGGTTTAAGTGACTTTCAAGGATAACACACCAGTTTGTAATTGATATTGTCTTATTTGTTGGCATATATAGCCGTAAAAGTGCTACTCTGTGTTACTGAAGGTAATCGGGCCAAGGTGTAAAGGAAATCCTGTCAAAGAATCCCTGGTGGTATATTACAGAGGTGTGAAAACGGACACCACACATACTGGAGACCTGGAGTTGTGAAGGAGGCCTTATAGCCAGGAGCTGCTTCTACCAATCGCGGGTGAAGCTCTGAATTAGACTTTTATCTTGTTAAGGGGAGTCTATCAGCACAGAATGACTGTTCACACCAAGTGCAGGTGCTCATGCATCATGGCAGGGCTAATAATCTAAATCCACCTTCTCATCTACTGATTTTCTATCTACCTCTGCCTGTCTCTGACTCTAGGAAGCCAGGTCTGTCAATCAAAGAATAGGGGAAGGTGGAGATAGAGGGAAACCCAGCAGGTGGGAAAATAAATTTAAATGCTTAGTCCCGCCATGATGCACAAGCCCAGGTACTTGGTGTGAACAGTCATCCTATGCTTATAGAGTCCCTTTAAATCCAGCTGTTAAACTCTGACAGTGGCATTTAACATGCACCAGCATGGGGGTACGCCATTTTAAGCACCCATGGGCGCACCTGTGACATGCTCATGGATTGCTATGACAGCAGGGGTCCTGTGGCCGGGCTTCAAAGGAGACTGTGATTTTCACTACATGCAGAAATGCTATAGAATTGCTTTATATAGCACTATCGATCATACGATCGCAGCTTCAAGTCCCCTAAGGGGCCCATTAAAAACAGTGAAAAGTAAAGAAAAAATGTTTTGAGAAAATATGAAAAAAAATAAAAAACCCATAAAAGTTCAAATTACCCTTCCCATTTTGCCTCATTAAAAATAAATCTAATAAAAAATGCACATATTTGGTATTGTCTATTTCAGAAAAGTCCGATCTATCAAAATATAAAAAATAATAAAAATAATAAACTCGATTGGTAAACAAACACTCTAAATTAAAAAATTAAAGAACGTCAAAATTGTGTTTTTTGTTTGCTGCAATACCACAACAAATTCTGTAACAATCAATCAAAACATCAACTCTATCACAAAATGTTATCAATAAAAACATCGTCTCATCCAGCAAGAAATAAGCCATCACTCAGCTCCATTGACTGAAAAATAAAAACGTTACAGGTCTTGAAAAAATGGCAACACAACCCCCCAAACTTCTATTTTTTCTCCTCTAAAATAATTACAAAAACTAAATGTTTGGTATCGCCGTAATCGTAATCGATGGGGAGAATCTTATTGCAAAGTAATTGTTACAACAAATTTTACACCTTAAAAACAATTCACAAAAAGAATCAGAATTGTGTTTTTTTTTTTCACAATTTCTCTCTATTTGGAATGTTTTCCCTGTCTTCCAGTACACTATTGTTTAAAATGAATGATGTCATTCAAAAGTACAAAGAAGACCTACGTCTATGAGGACAGAAAAGTAAAAAAGTTATAGCTGTAGCAAGAAGGGGAGGAAAAAAACCGAAACAGAAGGGGTTAAAGAGATCTGTCAGCAGGATTTTTTAATATAAAGACTTGGCTGTAACAATGCTATAATACAGATTAAACTGATATATTTGTTATAGATATCTGCTTTATGATTCTTTTTAATTACCATTTGAAGTTTTTTGATAATTTGATTTCGGTACATCAAGACCGGAGAGTGCACAGGGTCTACCCTCCACCTTCTTCAAGTCTTTGAATGACCAGCCTCCTCTGTATGAATTCTCAGCAGTGACCTCTCATTCACAGACCAGAGGCAGCGGAGGGTCTGGGGAATCACAGACAGGGAGGAGAAGACCCAGTGCACAGTCCGGTCCCCAGTGTACCGAAATCTAATTAGCAGAAAACGTAATAATGATTAAGGAAGAACCACAAAGCGGATTTCTTCACCAAATCTATTAATTTTAATAAGTATTACAGCGCCATTACAGCCATGCCCTTACTTTATATTACGAAATGGTAATTTTTTTTATTGTTGAGAACTTTGTTTTATAATTCACAGACTTTATTTTCAGGTTTAAAGTAAAGAAAACAATGTATCTATTAAAAGCTTTCCGAGCTTCTATTTCCCGCCAATGATATTTCTGAAGTAGACGCTGCTTCGAACTACAGCTCGGTTTTGTAGTGTTTCTCCTGGCAGATTATAACTTTTATAGTCTGTACAAGAATTGGACGAGTCAAATGGAGTAGTTTTAAGTAAGACCTTATTTTTTGTTATTTACCACATGTGCACTCTAGTGCGCATAAGATTATCACTATGGACGCTGTGAATGCCTTAGCTGTGCAATTGAAGTCCCTAAAGGCCCCGTCACACACAGAGATACATCTTTGGCAGATCTGTGGTTGCAGAGAAGTCATGGACATATTGTTCCATTTGTACACAGCCACAAACCTGGCACTGATTGTCCACAATTTCACTGCAACCACAGATCTGCCCCAGATTTATCTCTGTGTGTGACGGGTCCTTAACTTTGGAATTAGTTGGTATTAAATAGCAAGAACATGCACTCATCACCACTGAAGAGGTTTTGTCCCATCCAAAGGTTGACTCCGAACCTAAGGGTAGATTTACACGCTACGAGATCACTAGCTAGAGATCACTGGCGCCCCTATCGTTATGCCGATATGTGAAGATCGCTGCCGTAACGAACATTATCACTACGGCAGCGTCACACGTACTTACCTGCTCGGCGACGTCGCTGTGACCGGCGAACCGCCTCCTTTCTAAGGGGGCGGTTCGCTCGGCGTCACAGCGACGTCACTAAGTAACCGCCCAATCAAAGCGGAGGGGCGGAGATGAGCGGAACGAACATCCCGCCCACCTTCTTCCTTCCTCATTGCTGGCATGTGGCAGGTAAGGAGAGGTTCCTTGTTCCTGCGGCGTCACACAGGATCAACTTCGCCCAAGCGACAGCAGCGATAATTGGGAGAGGACCCCCATGTCAACGAGGAGCGATTTTGGACGTTTTGGCAACGATCCAAAATTGCTCCTAGGAGTTACACACAACGAGATCGCTACAGTGGCCAGATGTGCGTCACAAAATCCGTGACCCCAATGAGATCGCTGTAGCGATCTCGTAGCGTGTAAATCCCGCTCAAGGTAAAATTGTCAGACTGCTTCAACGTGGATCATAGTAAGTTTTCCATTTTTTTACAGTTTTGTGTAAACTGTATTTTCGCCTCTGTCCAGTGTTTTCTGGCGGGGGGGTCAGCATGTAGACATTATTATGTCTTTGTTTCATGAGGATTCTCAGGCTTGGGCTTTTTCTTTGACTGAGGATTCTCCAATATTTACCTTTGTAGACAATTTATTTTCTGCGCTGGTCTCATTTACGAAGAAGAACCCCAATAAGTTTGCAGTGGCTGAGTCAGCGATTCACAGGTTGGTTCAGGGTAATCATAAAGTGGAGGACTATTGCTCACAGTTTAGTCATTGCGCAATAGAAACCAAGCTCTCCAGCTCTCTACAGTCAGTTTTGTCAGGCACTTTTTAGCAAAATCAGAGACATGATGGCTTATGGTCTCTCCCCGTTGTCACTGGAGGAGGCAACGGCTGGCTGTAAGTTTAGACAGATGTCTTATGGATAAGGACACATTTATTTGTGTGTCAGTAACTTCTTAAGGCCCAGTCACACACAACGACTTACCATCAATCCCGATAACGATACGACTGATAAGGATCGCTGGTAAGTCGCTGGGAGGTCGCTGGTGAGATGTCACACAGTGAGACCTTACCAACGACGCAGTAACAATGAGCGACCTGTATAACGATCTCGGCGGCGGTGGGACCCTGTTAGGAGGTCGTTCTAGGCGTCAAACACAGCGATGCGTCCTGCCCAGCAGGTCATCGCCTTTGAAGAAAATGGTCTGGACCATTCGGCAACGACTAGCGATCTCACAGCAGGGGCCTGATCACTGGTAGGTGTCACACATAACGAGATCGCTGGTGAGATCGTTGCTACGTCACAGAAACTGTGACTCAGCAATGATCTCATTAGCGATCTCGTTGTGTGTGATGGGGCCTTTACTCTCATTCAGCAGAGTTGGGAAAATCTATGCAAATTGGGGCCTGCTGAGACACCAAGGAACTGAACTGGAAATCCCTCCTCATTTTTGCTTGTAGTGTGGTCGTACAGGTCATGTTATGATTCAGTATTTTAAGCACAAGAATGAATTTCTAAAAGAAAAAAACAAAAAGGATTGACGGTGTAATGATACAGGTCCTAAGAGTCTGAAATGATCCCTCATGCATACATCTGGGTTTTCCCTAAAAGTGTCCTTGGGTACAAAATCTGGGTTTATTGCCACCTCTGCATTTGTAGATTCAGGCTCTGCCTTAAGCCTGCTTTACACGTTGCAATTTTGCATACGATATCGTATGCGATTTGCAACGCCCCCAGCGTATGTGTGGCACGTTCAATTTGTTGAACGTGCTGCACAAACGATTAACCCCTGTCACACGTACTTACCTTCCATACGATCTCGATGTGGGCGGCGAACGTCCACTTCCTGGAGTGGGAGGGACGTTCAGCATCACATCAACGTCATGCGGCAGCCGGCCAATAGAAGCGGAGGGGCGGAGATGAGCGGGACGTAAACATCCCGCCCACCTCCACAGCCGCAAGACGTAGGTAAGATCTGTTCATCGTTCCCGGGGTGTCACACACTGCAATGTGTGCTACCCCGGGTACGATGAACAATCTGACGTGCAATTCTAGAGAAAGGTACGATGTGTATGCGATGAATGTTTTAATGTTCAATCGCAATTGCATGTACCTGTCACACACTGCAATGTAACTTACAATGCTGGATGTGCGTTACTTACGACGTGACCCCGCCGACACATTGTAAGATACATTGCAGCGTGTAAAGCAGGCTTTAGACTCATTGACAGTGATTTTGCTATTGAGTGTGGGTACAGTGTTTCCACTCTCAGGTATCCTATTCAAGCATCAGCAATTGATAATTATCTCCTTACCCAAAGTCATGTTACTTCAAAAGTTGAGATTGTGTGCATGAAAGTGTGAGAATTACAGAATTCACACTCCTGGTCCTTCCTTCTTTACCTGCTAACCTGATGTTAGGTATGCCCTGGTAGGTTATAACACAATCCTACCATTAATTGGGAAATTTGGGGGACATTTGTTCCTCTAGTTGTTTAACTAAGTCCTAGGATCTTTGAGACTTCATCTTCCTGGATTTATTCAGAATTTTGGGGATGTGTTTTCTGAGACTGAGTGTGAATTTCTCCCTCCGCATCGGTCATATGGTTGGACAATTTAATTCCACCAGGTGCTAAAATGCCTGTCCTTTCTTTCTAGACAGAGAGGCCTTGAAAGAGTATACGAATATTCAAATGAGTCTGGCCAAGGGGCATACATGGCCATCCACCTCTCCAGTATCCGTGGGTTTTTTCATTGTCAAGAAAAAGAATGGAGGGTTGTGTCCATGCTTGGATTTTAGAAAGATTAATAAGATCATGGTCTGTAATCTATATCCTTTACCCATTATACCTGATCTGTTTAATCAACTAGTTGTAGCCAAATGGTTTTCTAAACTTGATCTAAGGGGGGGTGTATAACCTCATACGTATACAGCAAGATGATGAGTAGAAAACCTCTTTCAATACTTTGAAAATTTGGTATTGCCGTACGGTTTGACTAATGTTTCAGCGGTTTTCAGAACTTCATTAATGACATTTATAGGTTATTGATCTTGAGATTTGTGGTGATTTATTTGGATGACATATTACTGTACTCACGTTCTTGTGATAAGCATCATAAGCATGTTTGACAGGTTCTTCAAATTCTTTGTGACAATCATTTCATTGCCAAACTGGAGTAATGTCAATCTGAGGCTCAACAGGTATATTTTAGATGGACCCCGTTAACGTACAGGCTCTGTTAGATTGGGTACAACCTACTAACCTTAAAGCTATAGAGATTCTTAGACTTTGCTAATTACTATTGAAAGTTCATTAAAATTTTCTCAATTATTGTAAAGCCTCTTACTGATATGGCCAAGAAGTGCACTGACTTTTCCTCCTGGTCTAAAGAGGCTGTTGAGGCCTTTGCTGCTCTCAAGATCACCTTCTCTAAGGGGTACTTTACAAGATGCAACATCGCTGCCGATATATTGTCGGGGTCACGTCGTTAGTGACGCACATCCGGCGCCGGTAGCGACATCGCAGCGTGTAAAACAAATGAGCGACGATCAACGAGCCCAAAAACGTGCAAAATCGTTGCTCGTTGACACGTCGCTGATTTCCATAATATCGGTGCATTCGCAGGTAAGATGTTGTTTGTCGTTCCTGTGGCAGCACACATCGCTATGTGTGACGCCGCTGGAACGACAAACATCTCCTTACCTCCGTCCACCGGAAAAGGAGGAAGGAAGGAGGTGGGTGGGATGTTCCGGCCGCTCATCTCCTCCCCTCCTTTTCTATTGGGTGGCGGTTCAGTGACGCTGCTGTGACGCCGAACCCACCTCCCCCTTAGAAAGGAGGCGGTTCGCCGGTCACAGTGACGTCGCAGAGCAGGTATGTGCGTGTGATGCTGCCGTAGCTCTAATGTTTGCTACGGTAGCGATCACCACATATCGGCCGTGCGACGGGGGCGGGTGCTGTCGCGCTCGACATTGCTAGCATTTGCTAGTGATGTCGCAGCATGTAAAGCACCCCTAAGCCTCCATTCCTCAGTCAACCTGAGGCTGATTTGCCTTTTGTGGCCGAGGTTCACGCCTCTTCTGTGGGCATGAGTTAAAAATGTGCTGATGCTTTGTCACATAGCTTTGTACGGAGTTGAGGGACGAAATTCCGGTTAAGATTCTTAGTGAAGCAGTGGTGGTGGGTGTTCTGTGGATTGATCTCAGACAGCGCATTCAGAAAGCTCAGGATAGTGCACCAAAGGAGTTGCCTGTGAACAAACTTTTTGTACCATCCTCTTTATGCACAAATCTTTTTAATGAAATGCATGATTCCGTGTTGGTTGGTCACCCAGGTTTTTCTGCCACTTGGAGAGCTATTTCAAAGGACATTTAGTGGCAGAATGCTCATAACGATGTTGATAAATATGTCCGTAAATTCAGAGTTTGTGTTAGGGCTAAAGCTTTATGCTAGTCTCGGCGGGTTTTCTCTGATTTAATGAGGTCCTGTCTCAGCCTCAGACACAGTTGTCCAAGGATTTCGTCACTGATCTACCTAATGCTAGTGGTATTACCACAGTGTGGGTGGTGAACCGTTTTAGCAAGAAAGTTCATTTGGTTCCTCTTCAAAGATTGCATACTGCTAAGAGTCTAGCTGCATTATTCATTTTGAATATTGTGAAATTACATGGAGTGCCTAAGCACATTACTTCCAATAGAGAGGTTCCGTTTTTGGCTAGCTTTTGGTGTAGGTTATCATCCAGAGACCAATGGACAAACAGAAAGAATAAACTAAGAGGTAGTACAGTATTTAAGATGTTTTATTTGATCTAATCAGGTGGACTCTTGCAGAGTTTGCTCTCAATAATCGCACCTCTACAGCTACCAGTACCTCGCCTTTTTTCTGCAGTGGGGGTTTTCATCCTGTGTTTGGAATTTTTTCTGGTTTGCCGTCCTCTGTACCAGAGAAAGGGAGATTTTCTTCACGTTTAACTAAGGAATGGAGGGAGGTTGAAGAAAAGTCTTATTGTAACTTTTGACCGAACCAAGAGAACTGTTACAGTCCAGATGATAACTCTTGGGTTATTGTGGAAGATCTGTATGCTGCTTAGTAAAAAAACATTTACCAGTGACATCAGAGGATGGGGGTATTTTCATACCTCAGATTTGATCTATCAGCCTCCTGTGCTGTGGTTCACTTCCCTCTCCACTGAGCCACAGTCAGGTTCAGTCATTGCACTGGTTCTGAAGACTTTTGCTCTGTGTGGACACTTTGTGTGCTGATTGCCTTTCTGCCAACAAGTGTTTGCTATGATGTAATTTAGTCTGCCCTATCACCCAGCAGGTGTAACTATTTAAAGCTTCCCCAGGCTTCCATTTTACCTTTTTTCGTTATTTACCATGTGTACACTTTAGTGCGCATACCAGTATTCAATGGTAACTTTTCACTGAGCTAAGAAGAATGGATCTAATCCAGCAAGGATGCACAGAAGTAAAAGGAGCGCTTGGCTGCAGTTGCTGCATTCTACAGGATAAGGAGCTGAAATGAGACATTTAAAAAAAAGTTGAGTGTCATTTAATGCTTGCCAACATGGGGCGTGTCATTTCATAGCCCATCGGTGTGCCCACGATGTGAATTCCATTGGGTTGCCATGACAGCTGGGGGTCTGCTGAAAACCCCCTTGCCTGTTATTACCTAACTTCTGTGAAAACCAGCCCATGGCTGTCATTTATAGGAGACATGACTTTCGCTATACGTAGCAGTGCTGCAACACTACTATGTATAGCACAAGTGATTTGATGATCACAGGTTCAAGTCCTGTAAGGCTAACAAACACAGTAAAAAGTAAAAAAAAAGATGTTATGAACAAATGTAAAAATAAAACAATAAAACCCCTAAAAGTTCAAATCACCCCTTTGTTTCCCCCCCAAAAAAATTAAGAAAGAAAAAAATAAAATAAAATACACATATTTGGCATTGCCGCATTAGTAAAAGTCTGATCTATCAAAATATAACATAAATGAATCCAACTTGTTAACGATGTAACAAAAAAAAGTAAAAGTGCCAGAATTGTGGACTTTTGGATGCTGCAATAACAAAAATAATGTAATGACAGGCGATCAAAATAATGTATCTACCCCATGATGAAATCAATAAAAACTTCAGTTTGGAGTGCAAAAAAACCAAACCTTCACACAGCTCCATATCGCAAAAATTGAAACTATTACGGCTCTTGGAAAATGTCAACACAAGCAAAGATTTTTTAAAATGTTTTTTTTCCATACGATTCTTAACAAAAAGCAAACAACGACTCACAAGGTAGTCTTTATTGAGGAGGGGGGGGGGGCAATGTATTCTACTGTATGTATTCTGCAGGCTTGTTGGAGATATACTGCACATCAAGAAGTTTTCCTAGCATATATGACGTGCCCAAGGGGTCTGGGGGGTTACTCGTCACCTGGTTGGTGTAGGGGGTTGGGATGTCACAGCAGCTAGGCCCAATTCCGTGACCCTGGCGGTGTCAATAAATGGGGGAATGATGATGGGGATAGTAGTTATTCGTGACGCCTACCTGTGGTGTGCGGCTATAATAAGAGCCGCTGCTGCAAGAGGTTTCCTCTGAGGGCCGATGGTGGTGCAGCTAGGTTGGTACAGCTCTCCACAGGCAGAGCTCGGGCCCACAGGGAGGCTAGGAGTAGCAGTAATCTTTCAGCGGAGCGTAGGGCGCGGAAAGGATTAGACGACACAGAGGTTGCAGTTAAAGTTCTTTACTCACTGAGATGTCACCACTTTTGGACTGCTGGACTCCGCTGTCTTGGGCTCCAGCCGATCCAGGATAGTTTGGAGGTCAGAACCGGTGTTTCTTTCTGTGAGTCCTTCCTACTTGCGCTGTGTTGTGTGAGTCCCTGAGGCTTGAGGCTACGCTGGGACCCGAGTCCTTGGATAGGCTCCGTTCCTGTCCCATATGTCAGGCAGCGTGAGTCTGATACTGGTGCTGCTCTTTTGTCATGACTCCTGGCTTTATATGCTGCTGTGGCCCGGGCACTTTGTGTGGGCCAGAAGACTTAAGATCCTCTGCCCGGCGGATTCTGCTGGCGGAACATGCAGTGCCCACCAGCCTAGGGCTCCGCACCCTGTTCTGTGCGCTCTGTCTTGAGGGAGCTATGGCGCAGCTCTCCCCTCAGCGACCGTGTTCTCCCCACGTCTCACTTGTTCCTTGGTCTACGCTAAACCGCAACTGACTTGATTGTTTGTGTATGAGTGTCAACCTTACTCCCCGTTGTGTAGCTCCACCCCACCAGGTTGCTGAACTAGTGGGTGGGAGGTCCCATCCTTGTGGTGACCGTTCAAATGACCCTATCCTAACCCAGTCCCGGTGGAAGGGACACTAACTGTGTGTTTTGGTTGATTGTGGTGGTTTACCGGCAATGACCTCCTCCTTACCTGGGATGAATACGGCACCTCTGGTGAGGTGCAGTACCCTGTGGTGACTGAAGCCTCAGGGGCACCACATATATTTCAAAGGAAAACAATTAATATGATGTAAAATGGTTGAAACCGTTAATAAAATAGATCATAACATGTTGATAAATGATAGAGATGACACCAGTACAACAAAGCCGCGTGGTACACAACTTCACTACTGTACGTCATGGTTGTGCAGTGTGTGTGGACAACTTTTGGGGTGAAGTGGTTATCCCACCTTCTCAGTGCAAGTGTACTACTCGGGACTAACCGCTGCTAGACCACGCAGTGATGGACGGTAACCAGGGCAACAAGCAGCAAACAAAAAAATTAAAATTGACAATATAAGGGGCAGGAAGAGGAGTTTTAATAAACAGTAATAATCCAAAACATGGTTGTTTTTACAAACACTATCCAACAATACCCATCAAGTAAGATCTGCATAACCCTTAAAAAGGATTGTCTAACTGTAAAATATTTTACAGTTAGACAATGGCATGGATTGGTTAAAAATGATAAACTGGGGTATACCCACCTTTGAGAATCCCCCACAGATCCAATATAGGTCGCTGACTAGAATGGTGCGTCATCGGAAGTTTCTCTGATAATGAGCTCTTATAATCATCTGACTGCTGCAGGCAATTACTGGCTGCAGCGGTGCTGTGACTTCCAGATGGGGTAGAGATCACTACTGGAGCTGACACAGACTTCTAGAGCATCCTACTCTGAATCTGGGAGGCGCTGGAAGGGGAGAATACCTCATTTTATCTTTTTTAATTAACACATGCCTAAAAAATAATTATTTTACCGTTGGACAACCCTATTGGGAATTAAAGTGCTTAAAATCGTCAGCACTATCTACGACAACCGCAGATTATGTGCAGATTGTAAAGTGTAATTACACTTTAATGAAGGTAAAAAAAATTGAAAAGAACTGTTACATGGTGACGTGCAGTGAGGCAGTATGGAGATGTGCAGTGAGGCAGTATGAAGACGGGCAGTGAGGCAGTATGGAGATGTGCAGTGAGGCAGTATGAAGACGGGCAGTGAGGCAGTATAAAGACGGGCAGTGAGGCAGTATGGAGATGTGCAGTGAGGCAGTATGAAGACGGGCAGTGAGGCAGTATGAAGACGGGCAGTGAGGCAGTATGGAGATGTGCAGTGAGGCAGTATGAAGACGGGCAGTGAGGCAGTATGGAGACGGGCAGTGAGGCAGTATGAAGACGGGCAGTGAGGCAGTATGGAGATGTGCAGTGAGGCAGTATGGAGACGGGCAGAGAAGCAATATGGAGACGGGCAGTGAGGCAATATGGAGACGGGCAGAGAAGCAATATGGAGACGGGCAGTGAGGCAGTATGGAGATGGGCAGTGAGGCAGTATGGAGACGGGCACTGAGGCAGTATGGAGACGGGCAGTGAGGCAGTATGGAGACGGGCAGTGAGGCAGTATGGATACAGGCAGTGAGGCAATATAGAGACGGGCAGTGAGGCAATATGGAGACGGGCAGTGAGGCAATATGGAAACGGGCAGTGAGGCAATATGGAGATGGGCAGAGAAGCAATATGGAGACGGGCAGTGAGGCAGTATGGAGATGGGCAGTGAGGCAGTATGGAGACGGGCACTGAGGCAGTATGGAGACGGGCAGTGAGGCAGTATGGATACAGGCAGTGAGGCAGTATGGATACAGGCAGTGAGGCAATATGGAGACGGGCAGTGAGGCAGTATGGAGATGGGCAGTGAGGCAATATGGAGACGGGCAGTGAGGCAATATGGAGACGGGCAGTGAGGCAATATGAAGACGGGCAGTGAGGCAGTATGGATATGGGCAGTGAGGCAGTACAGATATGGGCAGTGAGGCAGTATGGAGATGGGCAGTGAGGCAGTATGGATACGGGCAGTGAGGCAGTATGGATACGGGCAGTAAGGCAGTATGGAGATGGGCAGTGAGGCAGTATGGAGATGGGCAGTGAGGCAGTATGGAGATGGGCAGTGAGGCAGTATGGATACGGGCAGTGAGGGAGTATGGAGATGGGCAGTGAGGCAGTATGGAGATGGGCAGTGAGGCAGTATGGATACGGGCAATGACGCAGTATGGAGACGGGCAGTGATGCAGTATGGAGAAAGGCAGGGACGCAGTATGGCGATGGGCAGTGACGCGGTATGGAGACGCAGTATGGAAATGCACAGTGACGCAGTATGGAGAGAGGCAGTGATGCAGCATGGAAACGTGCAGTGAGGCATTATGGAGATGCACAGTGAGGCAGTATGGAGATGCGCAGTGATGCACTATGGAAACAGGAAGTGACGTAGTATGAAGACGGACAAGGATGCAGTATGGAGATGGGCAGGGATGCAGTTTGGAGACAGGCAGTTGCACAGTATGGTGGCGTGCAGTGACTCAGTATGGAGACACACACACACAATATGGCGACAGTCAGTAACGCAGTATGGAGACGGGCAGTAATGTAGTAAGGAGGCTGGCAGTGACGCAGTATGGCGACGGCAGTGGCGCAGTATGGAGATGGGCAATGACGCAGTATGGTGATGGGCAGTGACGCAGTATGGCGATGAACATTGACGCAGTATGGAGACGGGCAGTAATGCAGTAAGCAGGCTGGCAGTGACGCAGTATGGCGACGGCAGTGGCGCAGTATGGAGATGGGCAATGATGCAGTATGGTGATGGGCAGTGACGCAGTATGGCGATGAACAGTGACGCAGTATGGAGACGGGCAGTAATGCAGTAAGCAGGCTGGCAGTGACGCAGTATGGCGACGGCAGTGGCGCAGTATGGAGATGGGCAATGACGCAGTATGGTGATGGGCAGTGACGCAGTATGGCGACGAACAGTGACGCAGTATGGAGACGGGCAGGGAGGCAATATGAAGACGGGCAGTGAGGCAGTATGGATATGGGCAGTGAGGCAGTACAGATATGGGCAGTGAGGCAGTATGGAGATGGGCAGTGAGGCAGTATGGAAACGGGCAGTGAGGCAGTATGGATACGGGCAGTAAGGCAGTATGGAGATGGGCAGTGAGGCAGTATGGAGATGGGCAGTGAGGCAGTATGGAGATGGGCAGTGAGGCAGTATGGATACGGGCAGTGAGGGAGTATGGAGATGGGCAGTGAGGCAGTATGGAGATGGGCAGTGAGGCAATATGGAGACGGGCAGTGAGGCAATATGAAGACGGGCAGTGAGGCAGTATGGATATGGGCAGTGAGGCAGTACAGATATGGGCAGTGAGGCAGTATGGAGATGGGCAGTGAGGCAGTATGGATACGGGCAGTGAGGCAGTATGGATACGGGCAGTAAGGCAGTATGGAGATGGGCAGTGAGGCAGTATGGAGATGGGCAGTGAGGCAGTATGGAGATGGGCAGTGAGGCAGTATGGATACGGGCAGTGAGGGAGTATGGAGATGGGCAGTGAGGCAGTATGGAGATGGGCAGTGAGGCAGTATGGATACGGGCAATGACGCAGTATGGAGACGGGCAGTGATGCAGTATGGAGAAAGGCAGGGACGCAGTATGGCGATGGGCAGTGACGCGGTATGGAGACGCAGTATGGAAATGCACAGTGACGCAGTATGGAGAGAGGCAGTGATGCAGCATGGAAACGTGCAGTGAGGCATTATGGAGATGCACAGTGAGGCAGTATGGAGATGCGCAGTGATGCACTATGGAAACAGGAAGTGACGTAGTATGAAGACGGACAAGGATGCAGTATGGAGATGGGCAGGGATGCAGTTTGGAGACAGGCAGTTGCACAGTATGGTGGCGTGCAGTGACTCAGTATGGAGACACACGCACACAATATGGCGACAGTCAGTAACGCAGTATGGAGACGGGCAGTAATGTAGTAAGGAGGCTGGCAGTGACGCAGTATGGCGACGGCAGTGGCGCAGTATGGAGATGGGCAATGACGCAGTATGGTGATGGGCAGTGACGCAGTATGGCGATGAACATTGACGCAGTATGGAGACGGGCAGTAATGCAGTAAGCAGGCTGGCAGTGACGCAGTATGGCGATGGCAGTGGCGCAGTATGGAGATGGGCAATGATGCAGTATGGTGATGGGCAGTGACGCAGTATGGCGATGAACAGTGACGCAGTATGGAGACGGGCAGTAATGCAGTAAGCAGGCTGGCAGTGACGCAGTATGGCGACGGCAGTGGCGCAGTATGGAGATGGGCAATGACGCAGTATGGTGATGGGCAGTGACGCAGTATGGCGACGAACAGTGACGCAGTATGGAGACGGGCAGGGATGCAATATAGAGACAGGCAGTGACGCAGTATGGCGACTCGCAATGATGAAGTATGGAAACGCACAGTGACGAGGTATGGAGATGAGCAGGGACACACTATGGAGACAGGAAGTGAAGCAGAATGGAGATGGGCAGGGACACAGTATTGAGACGGCAGGGACAGTATGGTGATGTGCAGTGACTTAGTATGGAGACAGGCAGTGACGCAGTATGGAGACTCGCAGTGATGCAGTATATTGCCTGCAGATACGCAATATGCAGACGGGCAGGGACTCAGTATAGAGATGGGCAGGTTAACAGTATGGAGACGAGCAGGGACGCAATATGGAGACGAGCAGGGACGCAATATGGAGACAAGCAGGGATGCAGTATGGAGACGGGCAGGGACGCAGTATGGTGACGGGCAGGGACGCAGTATGGCGATGAGCAGTGACGCAGCATGGACACGGGCATGGACACAGTATGGACACGGGCATGGACACAGTATGGAGACGGGCAGGGACACAGTATGGAGACGGGCAGGGACACAGTATGGCAAACAGCAGTGACGCGGTATGGCGACATGCAGTGACACTGTATGGTGACGTTACACTGCAGCACAATCGGAATTATTGGGACCCCCAAACTGTAATATGTCTTTAGCTTTGGATTTAATACGTTTTTTGTTTTAGGCGCAGTTATGGCAATTTACCAGTCAGAATGTGACCATATTCCCTTCTGTGACACCGCGGTGCAGCATTATACATCTATCATTTTAGAATTTGGGCTTATTCATAATTCAGAATTTTTAGTAAAAATTGTTCTGCCAATGACCAAGAGGAAAGCGGCAGAGAGTGAGGGAAAGTGAGGAGATAATGGTGAGGAGGATGAGCAGAGGAATGGGAGGAGATGACAGAGGAGGGAATGACTGGGAAAGCTGAGGCAGGAGAGGAATAATGGAGCCGGTCACACCCAGGCAGGGAGGTTCCCGGCAGGAAGGCAGGCACACGCCGGGAGCACAGCTCGCCATACACTGAGCGGAGCACACGGCGAGCAACGGAGGGCACCGGGGCACACGGACCATTCCCGGCAGACAAATCCTGGCTAGCGCCGGGAGGGAGGACGGAAGGAAGGGCCTGCCATCTCCTCCCTCACCCCCTCCTCCCGGGGCCGCCGTCACTGAGGGACGCTACAGGCCGCCGGGTGTCCGCGCTGCGCCCGGGAGCCGCACCGGGAGATCGTCAGGAGGATTCCGGGGCTGTGACTACTTCGCTGCCGAGGTGAGAGCGGGCTGTGGGCCGGGGCCTGGAAGGAAGGAGTGCGGAGGGATGTGCAGGGTGTGGGCACATGGAGGTGTATGTACGGGACCGGCCGTATTGTACGGGCACCATGATGTCATCCATGTACGATCGGTGGATCACACATGGGGCCATCACCTGCTGCGGGAAGGATCAGCATGGGGGAGCCGGGCGGGATGAGGCCAACAGGGCGACCAAGTTCTGTAACCCCGGCTCCACTGCACACCGGTCACACACACGGGGCTAATCGGCGGTGCCGGTCCATGTGAGCGGTGCTGAGCTCACAGCAATGGCTGCCATCCTCCTTGTGTGGATACATGTGTGCACTGAGGTGACCGGGGGTCTGTGTCTACGGTGACCGGGGGTCTGTGTCTACGGTGACCGGGGGTCCGTGTCTACGGTGACCGGGGGGTCCGTGTCTACGGTGACCGGGGGGTCCGTGTCTACGGTGACCGGGGGGTCCGTGTCTACGGTGACCGGGGGGTCCGTGTCTACGGTGACCGGGGGGTCCGTGTCTACGGTGACCGGGGGGCCCGTGTCTACGGTGACCGGGGGGCCCGTGTCTACGGTGACCGGGGGGCCCGTGTCTACGGTGACCGGGGGGCCCGTGTCTACGGTGACCGGGGGGCCCGTGTCTACGGTGACCGGGGGGCCCGTGTCTACGGTGACCGGGGGGCCCGTGTCTACGGTGACCGGGGGGCCCGTGTCTACGGTGACCGGGGGGCCGTGAATTCATGTACAGTGCTGTGCACCAGTTTTAGACGGGTGTGGAAAAAATGCTGTCAGGTAAGAATGGTTCCAAAAATGTTTTAATAGTTAATTTTTATCAATTAACAAAATGCAAAGTGAATGAACAAAAGAGAATCAATGTCTGGTGGAGTCATGTTCCAAACATTTTAGAGAACTAACCACAGATCTGGGGTTACAGACTTGTGCAACTCCTTCTCTGTTCAGGTAATCCCAGACAGGCTCCGTGATACCGAGATCAGGGCCGGATCATCACTTCCAGGACTCCTTGTTCTTCTACACTGGCTGTATATTTGGGGTCGTTGTTCTACAGAATAAATTTGAAGCCAATGGGACACTTTCCTGATGATACTGCCTTATGAACAAGTATCTGCCTGTATATAAAGCATTGAGGACACCATTAATTCGGACTAAATCACCAACTCCATCCAAGTAGCACGAAGGCTCGCAAGGAGCCTCCACCATGCTTTACTGTTCCTGCAGATGCTTATTGTACTACTCTAGTCCTCTTGCAAACAAGCTGCTTTCTGTCCCAGACAAATATTTCACATTTTGACTCATCAGTCCATCATTTTCCTGCACCTCAGTCTCTATGATTTTGTGCAATGTTTAGTTGCCTGGCCTTGTTTTCATGTTGAAGGTACAGCTCTTTGGCGGAAATCCTTCCATGGAGATCACTTGTGGCAGTCTTGTCTGAACAGTAGATGGGTGTAGCTGGGTTCCTCTGGTTGCTGCTATTTTGGATTTGCTACCATTACTGGACATCATCTGATTTTGAAGGGAAGAAGGTTGTGTATTTCATCTGCTGCACTGTTTCCTTGTCAGATCAATGTGTCTACAGTCCTTAACATTGCCCATTTATTGGTGTCCTCAATGCTGAGAAATACCAGCAGATACTTCTCCATCATGCAGTACCATCGGGCAGGCATCCGATTGACACCAATGTGAAGAACTAACTTCAGTGCAAAGATCAAGGAGTCCTGGAGGTGGTGATATGGCCTCCACAGAGCGCTGGTCTCAGCTTCATTAGATCTGTTCAGAAATGCCTATAATCTACAATGACCTCACCGCCCCACCACCGTGCGGAGCTGCCGCCCCACCACCGTGCGGAGCTGCCGCCCCACCACCGTGCGGAGCTGCCGCCCCACCACCGTGCGGAGCTGCCGCCCCACCACCGTGCGGAGCTGCCGCCCCACCACCGTGCGGAGCTGCCGCCCCACCACCGTGCGGAGCTGCCGCCCCACCACCGTGCGGAGCTGCCGCCCCACCACCGTGCGGAGCTGCCGCCCCACCACCGTGCGGAGCTGCCGCCCCACCACCGTGCGGAGCTGCCGCCCCACCACCGTGCGGAGCTGCCGCCCCACCACCGTGCGGAGCTGCCGCCCCACCACCGTGCGGAGCTGCCGCCCCACCACCGTGCGGAGCTGCCGCCCCACCACCGTGCGGAGCTGCCGCCCCACCACCGTGCGGAGCTGCCGCCCCACCACCGTGCGGAGCTGCCGCCCCACCACCGTGCGGAGCTGCCGCCCCACCACCGTGCGGAGCTGCCGCCCCACCACCGTGCGGAGCTGCCGCCCCACCACCGTGCGGAGCTGCCGCCCCACCACCGTGCGGAGCTGCCGCCCCACCACCGTGCGGAGCTGCCGCCCCACCACCGTGCGGAGCTGCCGCCCAACCTACACCCCACCTACTGTCTCCTCCCCAAAATCCTTTAGGATGTAAGCCCGCAAGGGCAGGGCCCTCTTCCCTCTGTGCTAGTCTGTCTATTGTAACGTGTATATGTATTCTGTATGTAACCCCCTCATGTACAGCACCATGGAATCAATGGTGCTCTATAAATAAACAATAATAATAATAATAATAATAATCTGTCTAGAATTAGGCTATGTGCGCACTAGGCGTTTTGCCGCGTTTTTAGCGGCGTTTTTTACCGCGTTTTTGTGCTGAAAACGCAGTGACATTGCTTCCCCAGCAATGTCAATGGGTTTTCAGAAGTGCTGTCCTCACACAGCGTTTTTTTTTAGCTGCGTTTTTGTGGTGACCACAAAAACGCAGCATGTCAATTATTTCTGCGTTTTCCACTGCGTTTTTCACTCATTGAATTCAATGAGATGTTAAAAACGCAATGAATAACGCATATAGCCGCGTTTCTATGACTAAAAACGCAGCTATACACGCAAGGGGTGGGTACTACAGTGACGTGTACAGGAAGAGGATTCCTTCTGTTGGTAAACACAGAAGCATGAATCCTCCCGGTACCGTCACCGCTGCCTCCACCTCCCGTCCTGTGCATGTCAGCTCCGTGCGGCGCCATGTCTGGGCGGGAGGTGGAGGCAGCGGCGAAAACCAAAGTGAACAGTAGAAAAAAAAAAAAGTCATATACTCACCTGTCCGCAGGGTCCCGGTGCCATGCCCGCTCCCATCTCCTCCCGGTCCCGCCGCTCTGTGTGCAGTCTCCCCGGGGCAGGACCTTGCTTGCAGGACCTGGCGCTGATCACCTGATGCAGTCACCTGACGCATCAGCTGATCGTAGTCTCGCCGGCTTTTTCGGCCGGCTATCAGCTGATCCTGCCGTCAGGGGACTTCATCAGCTGATTACCGGCAGCTCCGGCAGCGATCGTATAGGATCAGACTCCTGTCCAATCGATCGCTCCAGGAGCTGCCGGTAATCACCACAGCACATAAGTGAGTATTATTATTTTTATTTTTCTACTGATGCATCAGCTGATTGTATAATCGGCTTTTATACAATCAGCTGATGTGTGATGGGATTCAGGCACTTGATCCTGACACATCATCTCATCGCTTTGCCTTCCAGCAAACCGATCAGATGATATTGGATCCTGATTGGACGGCGCGGGACCCTGACCCAGGATTACTGCGGAGGGGGGTTTATTTCAATAAAGATGGAGTCACTAATTGTGTTGTGTTTTATTTCTAATAAAAATATTTTTCTCTGTGTTGTGTTTTTTTTTTATCATTACTAGAAATTCATGGTGGCCATGTCTAATATTGGCGTGACACCATGAATTTCGGGCTTAGGGCTAGCTGATAATATACAGCTAGCCCTAACTCCATTATTACCTAGCTAGCCACCCGTCACCAGGGCAGCTAGAAGAGTTGGATACAGCGCCAGAAGATGGCGCTTCTATGAAAGCGCCATTTTCTGGGGTGGCTGCGGGACTGCAATTCACAGCGGGGGTGCCCAGAAAGCATGGGCACCCTGCACTGTGGATTCCAATCCCCAGCTGCCTAGTTGTACCCGGCTGGACTCAAAAATTGGGCGAAGCTGACGTCATTTTTTTTTAAAATTATTTCATGAAATTCATGAAATAATTTTAAAAAAAAGGGCTTCCCTATATTTTTGGTTCCCAGCCGGGTACAAATAGGCAGCTGGGGGTTGGGGGCAGCCCGTACCTGCCTGCTGTACCCGGCTAGCATACAACAATATGGCGAAGCCCATGTCATTTTTTTTTTCTTTTTGGGCAAAAAACTGCATACAGTCCTGGATGGAGGATGCTGAGCCTTGTAGTTCTGCAGCTGCTGTCTGCTCTCCTGCATACACTAGTGAATGGAGGATGCTGAGACTTGTAGTTCTGCAGCTGCTGTCTGCTCTCCTCCATACACTAGTGAATGGAGGATGCTGAGACTTGTAGTTCTGCAGCTGCTGTCTGCTCTCCTGCATACACTAGTGAATGGAGGATGCTGAGACTTGTAGTTCTGCAGCTGCTGTCTGCTCTCCTCCATACACTAGTGAATGGAGGATGCTGAGACTTGTAGTTCTGCAGCTGCTGTCTGCTCTCCTCCATACACTAGTGAATGGAGGATGCTGAGACTTGTAGTTCTGCAGCTGCTGTCTGCTCTCCTCCATACACTAGTGAATGGAGGATGCTGAGACTTGTAGTTCTGCAGCTGCTGTCTGCTCTCCTCCATACACTAGTGAATGGAGGATGCTGAGACTTGTAGTTCTGCAGCTGCTGTCTGCTCTCCTGCATACACTAGTGAATGGAGGATGCTGAGACTTGTAGTTCTGCAGCTGCTGTCTGCTCTCCTGCATACACTAGTTCTGCAGCTGTCTGCTCTCCTGCATACAATGAACATTTTGAAGAAGGAAATGACATCAGACCTTTTTTTTTTTTTTTTTTTTTCATCAACAATCTTTAATGGCATTGTGCACTGATTAAAAACGCAGTGAGCAAAAACGCAGCAAAAAACGCACCAAATCGCGGCAAAAACGCATGCGTTTTTGCCGCGTTTTTTTAGCCGCGGGTGCGTTTTTTAGACAAAAACGCACATAAAAACGCAGCGTGAAAAAAACGCCTAGTGCGCACATAGCCTTACATGAAAAGACAGATTTGCTCTGGCCTACACTACCGAAGATCTGTGGTCAGGTCTCCAAGATGTTTGGAACAACCTCCTTCAAAACCTGTGTGCAAGTGTATCTAGGGCGGTCACCTCAAATATTGATCTGGTTTAGAGTTCACTTTTGTTCATTCATTTTGAATTTTAATAATTGGTAAAAATGTACTATCAACACTATTTTAAGCCCTTACTTCCCGGCATTTTTTCCACACCTGCCTAAGAATTTTGCGCAGTCATGTACCATATATATTCCTGGCAGTAACCACAGCTGTGGATACCTGTAGCCTCATGACAATAACCAGGGCAGGACGCATCCACAAATCATCTACTTACCCAGAACATTTGGGCTTTTCAGTTGATGTCAGTGGCCACTAAGGTGTGCAGCGTTTTTGCCGTATTCCATGGCACTGAACATACTCAGGATATTTCTTTGTGAGAATCTATCCCGGTAATGATCTGCATTGCTTGTAATAACCGCTGTTATGACTGTAGCGATAAAGACCAGTAATCCCGGAAGATCTCCAGTCGATCTAATCCATTCTCCGATCAATAATCCTTTGATCTCCAGAATGGAAGTGCGCTAACGTGGTGTTGTCTTATTCTGTATTACTTTTATTTATTGGGCTATGTAAATGTTGGCTCTCCATGATGTCTTGCCCTGGGGATACGGACTTACAGACTGGACTGATTATACTAATGGCCATCGCCTACTCTCTTAGGGGAGTCTTCCAATTCAATTTGAGCATTACCACCGGCCCTCCAGGGCATGCATTGTAGAAGCGTTTGTGGGCCTATGTAAATTACGCTTCATACCCCCTAGGGAAACAAAGCAATTAAAAATACACGTAGACAGTACTTGTGTGATTCAGCACTTAGCATTTTATTGAAGCGCTCTACTTGTTGTAACGTGTAAGATCTGAGTAAACCTTTAGTCAAACTGGAAAGTATTGGTTTTACTTATAACCGCGGGTCATATATTATCACGTGATTAATGTTAAAGCTTGACGATCTCCCATCCTGCATTTTCCAGGAGAATCGGACATAACCGTGATAGAGGTGTTGCAATCTGCTGGGTTTCCAGACCGCTGGAGGTCGGTGATAGGATCCTGCACCGCTCTGACATAGATGAGAAGAAACCCAGCTTCTGGATTCAATCACTCTCCCAGGCCTCAATTATTAGTTCTCTAGTGCACTACTTTGCTCATGCCTGTGTAACATTGATATCAGACCGTAGTTCTAGTGTTAGCTTAAGGCCACGTCTCACTAAGCAATATCGCTAGCGACATCGCTGCTGAGGCACGACTTTTGTGACGTAACAGCGATGTTGCTAGCGATGTTGCTGTGTGTGACATCCAGCAACAACCTGGCCCCTGCTGTGAGGTCGTTGGTTGTTGCTGAATGTCCTGGGCCATTTTTTGGTTGTTGCTCTCCCGCTGTGAAGCACACATCGCTGTGTGTGACAGCGACAGAGCAACAACTGAATGTGCAGGCAGCAGGAGCCGGCTTCTGCGGACGCTGGTAACCAATGTAAATATCGGGTAACCAAGAAGCCCTGTCCTTGGTTACCCGATATTTACCTTCATTACCAGCGTCCTCCGCTCTCACGCTGTCAGTGCCGGCTCCCTGCTCTCTGCACACGTAGCTGGAGTACACATCGGGTAATTAACCCGATGTGTACTCTGGCTAGGAGTGCAGGGAGCCAGCGCTAAGCGGTGTGCGCTGGTAACCAAGGTAAATATCGGGTTGGTTACCCAATATTTACCTTAGTTACCAAGCGCAGCATCGCTTCCACACGTCGCTGCTGGCTGGGGGCTGGTCACTGGTTGCTGGTGAGATCTGCCTGTGTGACAGCTCACCAGCAACCCGTGTAGCGACGCTCCAGCGATCCCTGCCAGGTCAGGTTGCTGGTGGGATTGCTGGAGCGTCGCTTAGTGTGACGGTACCTTTAGATAACTTTCTGTTGATTTTTGGGTTTTATTATGATGGAGTACAGTGCCTGAAATATTTAAATTAGATTAACAGCTTATGGGACAACATGCGCACGTCTCCTAGCTGTGGGTATGGTTGCACTTAGTTTTTTCACATAAATTTCGGAGCTGGAAAACCCCTTGGACCGACTCAAAAATGTTTCCGCAACAGGTTTGAGAACAGCTTTAGCAATGTCGCATTCACAAAGCCGTGTGTCACAGCCTTCGTTTGGGCACTGATGTGCAATGGCCGAGGGACCCCGACACAAGCTTAACAGCCTCATAGGATCCTGGAATAGACAGTGATGGACGACTGTCCATGGGGCCCTGAAACAAGCTTGACAGCTTCATATTGTCCTGGAATAGACAGTGATGGACGACTGTCCGCAGGACTCTGACACAAGCTTAACAGCCTCATATGGTCCTGAAATGGACAGTGTGATGTATGGACTGTCCATGGGACCCCGACATAAGCGTGACTGCTTCATATTGTCCTCGAATGGACAGTGATGTAGGGACCGTCCATGGGATCCCGATACAAGCTTGACAGCTTCATATGGTCCTGGAATGGACAGTGATGTACGGACTGAATGCAGGACCCTGACACATACTTTCAAGCCTCGTATGATCCTGAAATGGACAGTGATGTACGGACTGCTCGTGGGATCACAACACAAACTTGACAGCTTCATGTAATCCTTGAATGGACAGTGACAAACACCTAACAGCCTCATATGATCCTCCAATGGACACACGGACTGTCCACAGGACCTCGACACAAGCTTAACAGCATCATATGGTCCTGGAATGAACAGTGATGTAGGGACCGTCCGTGGGTGGAACTTCTGACCAAAATATAACACCTAATAGGCATACGTGAGGTTCTCTAGTTTGGGTTGGGGTCCTGTAGATACTCCGTACGTCAGTGTTGGTACAAGGACTGTGATACGTGGATGTGTGAACGCAGCATTAGTGACATTTCCCTAAGTGAGTTCCATCCTGAAACTGTGGCAGATTTATAGCGTCACAAAATGCAGATCTGCCTACAGAAGAATGAGGCCCAGCCTCGGATTTCTGCCGAGTACCACAAGTACACAGTGGAATTTTCCACAGGAGAAAACATTTGTGACCATTCCCTGAAGAGTATTCTCCCCTAAACTCATAACGCGCCCTCCGTTGTGTCCTTGTGTCTGTGCTTCTTGAAGAGCTGATTGCCATTCTACACGGCTGCTGTCCTAACACGTACAAAGGTTTCCCAGACCCCTCATTGATGCTTGTGCATAGTTGTTGCAGTAATACACCCCCCACCTTCATTTCATTGCATAAATAGGGCTTTCAGGAGCCTGGGAAAACTGAGTCACTACTCCTGTGGAAGCTGAATTGGCAGCCATATTGGTTGTTTGCCAGGTTACCCAGAAACCAATATGAGAACAAAACCCCACTCATTTCTGAAGGCTTGAAGAAACACTCTGGGCAAAACGGTTACACCTTGTATTGCCAAGCGCAGGACCTGTGCACCATGACACATGGGCTGAACGAAAACCCGAGACTCCCAGCGTCACACTCCCCCTCCGGCCCCAGCACTCGCTATTACACCGGGCGGGTACCACACGTGCCCACACAGTGTCTGTAAAGGGAGGTAAGGGTTAAACAGATCAGCCCAGTAAAACATTTATGTAATTTCCATTTACGTTACTGGAAATTCATTGATTTTTCTTTTTCATTGCAACAAAGCCTCCTGTCTGTAAAGCTACATACACACTATATACATGTCGGCAATCTCCCATATATACAGGTGGACTGTACCCCTATGTCTGAGGTCAGGGAAGATTGCTGTACCCCCTAAGATGAGCCCTGGGGAGGCAGCACAGATTCGTGCTCCGCCGGCGCTTGTTTGTGTAAGCTTTATATAGCTGGTCATCAGTCTTATGTTAGAGACTGGTCCCAGTGAATGTCCCATCATCCAGCTGCCTTCATTAATGTCAGCGTATGTGTGATCTGACTCCAGACTCCCCTCCGACAGATGAGAAGTATTCTCCACGTTGATTTCTGACTACAGATCCTTTTTGTTTCTTGGGAGATAAGCTGCTACCAAAGGAGTGCCGCAAGAACTCCCTCATATCAGATACATGGGCGCTCCTCCGAGCCAAGTGTCTCTGTTTGGGGACTCCGGAGACATAGCTGTCAGTCACACGATTGTTTCAAGACCACATTCTCGTGTGTACGGGTGGGCTGTAGGGTCAATATCTCTCTGTGATGCTGGCATTTACAACTGATTTGCTATCGTTGGGCTAGGCCATCAATATTGGATCGGTGGGGGCATAGGCCAATGGACAACACTGCAATACCGCTGTTAAATGTACCGCTGGCAGCCTGATGTAATGTCACACAGCTGATCACCGGCGGTGCGGAGATTCTGCCAATCATTGAACTATTGATAGCCCATCCCCCGGACAGGCCGTCAATTTTAAGAGGTTTTTTCTCTACACATTAAACTGAAGTTGGCCGAGCCGTTTTCACCAGAACTTTCTGACCATCTAATGTGTATTAAACATCCCAACTCTGACAGATGATAGTGGGGGGTAAGGGCGGATCATTTGTGTTGGATTTCGGTAGCTGACCCTTCTGGAGTGTTTGGCAGTGACCCCCCCCCCCCAGTGATTTACCTGCTGCAGCTCTCTAGTCCTCTGACTGATGAGCTTTGTAGTCTTGGGCTTCATGTGCCCCCTCCATTATGACTGGCAGATTTCGGCTATGCCGTGCTGCATGTGGGATGAGAGTGAGCTGCAGTCATTTTTATCAAAAGTACCGCAAGAAGTTGGTCAGTGATACGAGACTGAAATTTAGGTATTTTTTTCAATGTTATGATATCCTCAAAATTCAAAGCAAAAACCCTTATTCCAGTTTCTCTTTAAAGGTAAATGGATGGTGTATTTCTAGCAGAGAAGCCATAATCTGCAAACATCCTCTGAAAACAGCCCCTTATAAATGAAGTCTGCTTCATGTCCGGTCTGATGACATGTTCAGGGTTTGTGCAATGGTCTCTGGACTCCATTGATGGACTCCAGGCTGCCACATACAGAAGCCATTAGTCTATAGTACTAGCCCTGAAGTGTGTGCAGGCGGCTAAGCGTACAGCACACGTTTCCGTGTTGTATACCGCGCTATTCTAGTAGGTGCATTCTGTGAGCGGTGGACGTCTTCACATGGCTGTCGCCCTATTCCAGTGTCATAAATGTGTATTACGCCCTGCCGATCTGCAGACACAATAGAGGAGGCTGTCAATGGATGGGGCTTCTTGCTATGAATGGGTGAGCCCGTAATGCGGTGTGCAGAATTAGATTATGTCTCTATGAAAGCTTCCTATTGTAGTGTTTTTTTATGACTTTGACTTAACATGATTATAGTATTTTCGGCTTATCTCGGTGCGGAGGAGGGCGCCTCCTGAAGTAGTGATGGCCCTTGTTTGGGCCTCCAGTTTGTGCCTTCTGTCTTCTGCAGAGAATGCTAATAAGTCCATCTTTTGTATGGCCACTTTCTAGCACTTCCTGGCTGCCCGGCCTTTGATGTGTCTGTAAGGGCTTTGTTCTCTACATAGCATCTGAGTTTCACGACTAATATAAGTGGCATCACCATCCGTTATCCTCACAGATTCACTACAATGGTGGGTCAGCGGACTGCCGGAACAAGACCTTTGTGTCAACTTGAAACACATCCCCCATCAAAATGCATCGCAATGTGGATCTATTTGGCCCTGACATGATCGGTTCTGTTCGGTACTTACATGGGATGTTTCAGCTTTTCATCTGATTTTCTTCATAAAATTAACTAATAAATATTCATGACTTTATACAAAGCAGCTGAAGCTGTGACGTCATCTGGCCCGGTTGTCAAACAGAACCATTTAATCTTCCAAACCGCACTCTTATTGGGTTGCGTTCACACTCGGAGGTCACGCTGCACTCAGTCTACTGCAGTCTTTTCACCATCAGTTATGGAGGGAAACGGCTTCTTTTTGTGCTAACACCCTCAACACCATGCGCCCGTTACAATTGGCTACACTATAGGTGAACAGGTGTACCCTGCATGATTGAGCGGTTGTGCCGGAAAGTAGTGACAAGACAGCAGGTGGCACAGGGCCGTGGCGGATTTTGGCCGTAGAGCAGCAGCTTTATGTTCTTGTATTCCTGCCTCTCGATGTTGAGCAGGACCTAGATGCAGAAATTCACCCATCACAGAGGTGGGAATAATGAAGGCCAACTGTTGTCTTCCTGTATCCACGTCTGCATACAGACGGCGATGCCAGACCGGCCATTGGTCTCCCGAACCAAACTCAACAGTCTCATAGGAGTCAGAAGAATTCCTTCCGCAAAACGCTGAAATGTAAATCCGAATAGTTAAATATTTATCTGGCAATTTCCAGCCATCACTTGATTGTCTTTATCAATGTGTATGGTCCAAATCATCTGTTGTGAGTGACTGCAGTAATTGTCATGAAATTCATCATTGGGCTCCGGTGTCCAGCCTGGTCCTTCTCTGCTCAGACACCAGATGTACAATGAATCCTACTGTTACTCTGGGATCTGCCAAAAGAAGAGTAAATGTCTATAGGCCCCGTCAAAAATCATATTAATATGTCAGAAAAGTGATGTTCCTCTTGGTGTTTTGACCTGACCTGCTCTTTTTAGAAGATGGAGCCTCAGCCATCCCCCCCCCCCCCCATCTGGGACCCTCGGCAGCACTCAGTCCAAATCAATATCATAGCCATTGATTTTTAAGTGATGTGAATCACTAACCAAAGCAACATGTTGGGGGTTTGGGCACATGATTTTCCACTGGTGTAAACGCTTTGTTCTGCAATGTCACCATTGTATCATATTAAAGAATGGTGTAATGCAGGTATTGTAAATATAAAAAAGGTGATAAAATGTAAACCTGTGTGTATTGGGGTTGGTACATTCAAGAAGGAATTGAACTAACTCCGAAACGAGTTGTTTTAAAATTTGCCATAAAATCCATCTTCATCACGGCTCATTGATCCTTACTGTCAGCGCCCGGACAGCAGAGCTTACACAGCCTCCTCTTCTGGATCCAATATCTTCTCTCCTCCCATGGATGTGAGTGTAGCGGCCGGACAGCAGCCATTTAATATTTTTCATTTAACTTGCATTGGAGTTGTGCCGCACACAACTCGCCCAGGTGAGGAGCGACCCACATTCAGCCTTCTTGTTGATCGCTCTGCGGTATCACACAGTGAGCACTCCCTCTTTTCGGCTTTTACTGTTAGGATGGTACAATGGATTTAAAGGGAATCTGTTACCAGGTTTATGTTATGTAATCTGTATGATGCAGGGACAGAGACCCCAATTCCAGCGAGGTATCACTTAGTTTACTGAGAGCAGCAGTTGTGGTAGAATCACGGTTTTCTCTGCTGCAGATTTGGCTGAGCTCTGAATGCTAAGCCCTCTATAATGCCATCCACACCACTGGTTGGCAGCTTTCTTTCTTTACAATGTGTAGTGACAAAAAGCTGCTAATTGGTGCTATGGGCGTGGTTGGACTAGGAGGTACAAGACACCTAGTTCTCTAGTGATAATCTCCTGCTGATAAAACACTGTTTTTCCTTTCCCCCCCCCCCCAAAAAAAAACACAGCCCAGTAAGTGACACATCGCTGGAATGAGAATCTCAGCCCTTACATACTCTCAAATTACATAGCAAAAACCTGCTGACAGATTCGCTATGTAGTACTACTCCAGTGTTTTTTGTTCGTTTTTGTTTTTTTTATAAATAATTTCAGCGCTGGAGGAGTGCCTTAAATGTAGTCCCCTGCCCCTTGTCTTATACTCACCTGCTACCTCTTTCATCTATTTCCAGCACCGCTCCTGTCGGTCTCCTGTGATTTGTGACCTGCCGGCAGCTCGAGTGTTTCATGGAGCACACTGGAGGTCACAAATCAATACAACTCTGTGAGAGCCTTGTTCTTGCTTTTGTAGACTTGTATGACCTGTGACATAATTTCTGACAGAAGTTACAGGCACAAAATGGCGTTGTAGGACTGGAGTCATGAAAACCCCGAAGGGGTAAGTATAATACCAGGGGCAGGGAACGTAGATTTAAAACACTCTAGGGATGGGGGGAAAAAAAATGCTGGAGTGGTGTTTTTAATATTTTTTATTTATATAGCACCAGCTTCTAAAATAGTAAAGGGTTCTTTCCAGTTAGAGCAGTCACTGTGGAATAATGTCCAACCCTGAGAGGTAGTAATGGCAGACACTATATCAATATTTATAAATGCACTAGCTGCTTTTCTCACTGCCCGGCATTGAGTTGGGGTTTCATTCTATCTAGCTGTAACATACTTTATAGTGTTTTCTAATTGGACACACAACAAATCGGGAAAATGTAAACTTGTATTAGGAGAAACGGTTTCTTATTTTGTGTATTTGCGGAGTTTCTCAGTGGTAATTGGCAGCTCACGTTTGGCTCCGATGCTGTGAGGCATTTATATGATGGACACTAATTTGCACTTATTTCCAGATGAACACATTTGAGCGAGGATTTCTTGAGTGCGGCCAGAGAGGTGGTGCCGACAGTAGGGGGGACGTAGGGAAATGATATGTTTATTGAAAATTAACAAGTCATTATATTACCTATTGGCCAGGAAGCAATGGTGGAATGAGATCCTCAGCGGGAGAGTCAGCGGGGTGATCTGTGACCAGTTGCATGGCAGCCAAATTGTGAAATCATCCTCTCCTGGATGAGTCTGTTCATTTTATTCTCTGGATGAGTAGATTTTGGAATTTCTCTGAATTTATGCGTCTCACACATCTGATTTTTGTGCACGCTGAAGGATAATTATACCTAACAGTAAACGTAGTGAAATCCGTTCTGCAAACATTGGGTCAGAGCTTGGACTCCTTTTAGGCTGGCCACACGTCAGTGATTGCAGGTCATCATTTTCTGCACAACTGGGCTTTTATGGTTGGATTGTGAAGGCTTTTATTGAAGGGATGTTGATCTCTTGGTCGGCATAAACTACTTATCAATAACTGAATGAATGAAGTCCTCTATAATTGCCACCAGATCACCTCTTCAACAGATGTTGCCTTATGTCGTCACATGTTCTGCTTCTTCATTCCAAGAAAGTACTTTTGTTCTACAGAAAATGATCTGAGATGATCGTCTTGGCTGTGCTCTTTAATATCAGTAGGATGAGGTTCACACTTGAGTACAGAGTTCTATCTGTTGCAGTAGATTTCTTCCAATAGTGGTCCGGTTTCCATTAGGATGAAAACTATGGGAATGTTCAACAGTGGCTGAAACCAAGTATGAACCCATCCGAGTCACGAATGTATTTTAAGAATCTTTTTATTAAAGGGAAGTGTCACTGTAACTGATTTAAGCATTAGTTTGTTTTCTAACGAGGGTGTTCTATTTTTTTGTTGTTGCTCCTATCACTCTGTATTAAAAATAATAGCAATATTGCAGTGTTCACACCCGGTACTAGGGCGGTTCTGGACTCATACGTCATGTTCTTTCAGGAAATCCACATTAGTAGTAACTGACTCACACCGGATCTTTTATATGGAAGTATTTACGGAGTGTGAGCAAAGGTCATTGTGAAGGGAAGGGTAGCAGCTGTGACATCGCATATTGCAAATTGTGCATTTTCTGTTATCAGCTGTTGCATGTCCATTTGTAATCCTGCCTCTGATGATAATGAGACTTCTGAAAACTTCCTGAAAGGACAGAAAATAGAAGTCTAAAGAAAGCCTCAGTTGCCAGTGTAGAAACAATGGATGTTAAATGTGTGAATGCAGTACTTGGACAACCCCTATTCATTCCACTTGTTTGCCCCATAAAACGAAATAAGTCTATGCTCTCCTCCGTTGCAGCTGCGGTTCCAGTGATGTCTGAAGTAGTTTTCCTGGGGCCCATGTGACATTATGACATGCGGTCCTCGCGACCAATCTGTGCTCGGCATCAGTCCTCCCGCCGTTGGACAGTTGAGCAGGAAGTCAACGCAGCGCTCACATCCTACTAAAATGTCGTAAGGTGGGGAGACAGACTCTGGGCGCTGATTGGTCGTAGGGTTCACGTGTCCTTTAACAATCAATGCCAGCTTCCTTCACTCCACCCTAGGACTTTCGAGCAGGATGTGAGCACTGTGCTGACTTCCTGCTCAAATGTCTGAAGACGGGATGAAGGAAACCGGCGCTAATTAGTTGCGAGGTTCGCGTATCATAACAATGTCACATGGGCGCGGGAACGTGACTTCAGACATCGGAGGAATCACGGCCGCATCGGATAGGAGTATAGACTTATTTATTATTACAGGGGCGAACAAGGGGAATGAGCAGGGATTATCCCGTGGACCACCCCTTTAAGGTGCATTCAGAAGGATTGGTTCATCATTTCAGCTGTGGTACATTTTACGTATTGTGTATGGCTGTATAATTGGGCGCTTGCTTTGTTCGCTTTTCTGGCATACCATAGTTCTTGTGGATATAATCACATAATGTATCTCATGCTGAATTTTGATCACTGCTGGTTATGCAGCAAGAAATGTGCTGCACCATGAAACAAGTGACCAGACCTTCTTAAGATAAACCTTGCCAAAGTGTCTGTGAAGTCACAAGCCCCCGGTCACCTGCGGGCGTCCGGGGAATCAGGAGCCGGTAATGTGCGGTGCCCTTCACCCAGTCTCGCAGCTGCTGGTCCCTGTGATCTGACTTCCAGGGCATAGTGCACCATTGTTATTCCACTGCAGCTGAATGAGATAAGGTGTGGTAAGAATGCCGATAATTTCCCTTGTCTTTGCTCTGCAAGATTTCCATGCTTTTCATAGAAATATGGAAGATCGATGGCAAAAGAATTACTGTGGTCCATCTCCAATACTTAAATGTCACTGCATTGGGGGTTAGATACTCAATGTGCAATGAATTTTTTTTTTTTTTTGTGACTAGATGCAAAAAAAAAAATGTAACAACAGTAAGGCTGCGGAAAATGCGCGGATTTTGCCGTGGATTTCTCGCGGAAAAGCTGCGGATTTCCCGAAAATCTGCAGGAGCGGCACTTCCCAGCCATTTCTATGGCTTTTTGGAAATGCTGCGCCCATGCTGCGGATGTTTCCGCGGCGGATTTACCGCAGATTTTGATCCGGAAAAATCTGCAACATGTCAATTATTGTTGCGGATTTTGATCCGGATTTTGGCTTCAGAATTAGGGAAAAAAAAAATCCGCGGTAAATCCGCACCTTTGAAAAGGTTCGGATTTTGCGGGAAAGCCGCGGATTTTCATGCAGAAAAATCCGCAGCAACATTCTACCATGGACACATAGCCTTAGGCTGTGTTCACACACTGCGTTTTTGGTGCGTTTTTGGTGCGTTTTTGGTGCGTTTTTGCTGCAGAAATTTCTTGAGAAATTCTTGTAACCTTTCTGCAGACATTCCACAGCCAAACCTATGGCAAAAAAAAATTAGCTGTGCGCACACTGCGTTTTTTTCTTAAGAAAATTCTTTCAGTAGATTTTCTTAAGAAAAAGAATGAGCATGTCACTTCTTTTCTGCAGCTAACTGCGTTAGTTACCATAGATAATGGCACAATAACGCAGGGAGCAACCAGCGGTAAAAACGCACCAAATCGCGGTAAAAATGCAGGTGCGCTAATCCTTCACTCAAGAAATTTTCTTAAGAAAAATCCTTTTACTAGTGTGCACATAGCCTAATACTGCAAACTATTGTGCTAAAGCTATTTTAATAAGCCGCACTGCTCACTTGCTGTTAATTACTTAACCGTACGAAGGCGGAAAGAAGGAAGTCTGCACTGATTGGTCTTGGGGCTCACATGTCCTACTTTAACATGGGCCCCAGGAACGCAAGCTCTGACATCACTGGAACCGTGCTGCCACTGGAGGGGAGTATATGGGGGCACACATAGGGAATGAGATGGATGGACAACCCCTTTAAATTAGACTTCAAAAAGGCACAAATGGAAAAATAAATTTGGTGCAAAAGAAAAACCCAACACAAATGCAATAATGAATCAGGCCCTTAGGGCTCTATCATGCCCCTGTTTTGTGTGCAGCCTTTATAGGGCTGCTATAGAAGTATTTGAGCCCTCCCCGACCTCACTTAATGCTCTGATTTCCATGGAGGCATATGTAATAGAGGTTTTCTTTTTGATTCTGAGGGGAAAAAAATGCTGCGATCTGCTGGATGTATTCCTTAGGGTTTTCTCACATCTGCGTATAAATACGCTGAGTGCAATGTGATAAAATCGCATTGCACCCTGACAAGTCAATGAGGCAGTGCTGATCTGTGATTTTTCGTAGCATGCTGCGTATGGCTGGGTTAAAGGGCTGAGACTCGCTAATGCAAGTCAATGGGTGCAAGAAAAAAACCCGACATTACGTGGACCATCCGTATGGTATACTATACCAGCGTGCATGGCCCTGAATAAGCACCTGAAATGACCTTTTCCTAGGCCTCGGCAGCAGGGATTGCTATACTCCATGTATATAAATGGCTGGCTGTGGCCCTTTTCTGGACGGTCTGGTCTGTGCATCCTCTGCTCCGTGCTGTGATGTCGCTCATCAGGATGCATTGCTGCACCTACCGCTTGTCTTTGCCCTTTTCCGTGTCACTGCTATTTTTTTCCCAACATGCCGTCTTGATGAAAGAAGACTTTTAGTGCGTGATGCTTTTACAAGTAGACGGTTGCTGGCAGGAGTGTCAAACCTCACAGATCTGCCGGAGTGTCGAGAATCTCATGTCATGTTTTATTTAGCTAAAACATTCCTTCTCCCAAACAATTCCTTGTCCTCCTGCCTCATCGGAAACTCTGGATTGGAGGGGCATTCAATTTGGGGGGGAGGGGTTAATATAAGAAATAATTCCCCCTCCCCAAAAAAAAGATCCTAATAACCAGTTAACAGCACTGTAGAGAAAATACAAGGGGGTTTATATAAAGCCTTTAATACATTCTTCAACTTTCTGATACACTTTGTGCATGAATTCTTCACTATTTTCAAGATCTCTGCTTGGCGAGTGAATAGAAGTATTTAAATCCCCCCCCCCAAAGAAAATGTGAAAATTGATACAGACCTAATACCAAGAGTTTTCTGCCGTTTTATCCAGAGTACATTGTGTGCAGAATTATTAGGCAAATGAGTATTTTTATCACATGATGATTTTTATACATGTTGTCCTACTCCAAGCTGTATAGGCTTGAGAGCCAACTACCAATTTAGGCTAAGTTCACACATCCTGTGTTTTGCATCAGTCACAATCCGTCGCCTTGGGGAATTACGGTACCCTGCAAAATTTTTTGCAGGAATCCTGTATTTCCCCATAGACTTATATTAGCGACGGATTGCGACTGATGACCCTGCGTTGCATCCGCTGCGTCGCGGTCCGTCGTTTTTGACTGACCGCTGAACGGGGAGCAACGCAGAATGTAACGTTTTTCGGGCCGTCAAAATTAACGCGCCGCGCAGGAATCCGTCGCCATCCGCCACACTTGCAATGTATGTCTATGGTGCAGGATTCCGTTGTAATCCGTCTTACAACGGAATCCTGCGCAGGATTCCGTCATGCTCTACTGAGCATGCCCAGCATGCTTGGCACGCCCACTGGGCTGTCCCAAACACAGACGGATCATGACTGATCCGTCAAAAAACGGACGCACAGCGGATGTAACGGACGCAACTGATCGGTTTTTTCACAGGATTCCTGTGAAAGGAATCCTGTGAAAAACACATCAGTTGCATCAGTTGACATCTTGAAAATGACTGATCCGTTGCTGACGGACCTGACGGATTGAAAACACAGGATGTGTGAACTTAGCCTAAGTAAATCAGGTGATGTGCATCTCTGTAATGAGGAGGGGTGTGGTGTAATAGCATCAACACCCTATATAAGGTGTGCTTAATTATTAGGCAACTTCCTTTCCTTTGGCAAAATGGGTCAGAAGAGAGATTTGACGGGCTCTGAAAAGTCCAAAATTGTGAGATGTCTTGTAGAGGGATGCAGGAGTCTTGAAATTACCAAACTTTTGAAGCGTGATCACCGAACAATCAAGCGTTTCATGGCAAATAGCCAACAGGGTCGCAAGAAGCGTGTTGGACAAAAAAGGCGCAAAATAACTGCCCATGAATTGAGGAAAAACAAGCGTGAAGCTGCCAAGATGCCATTTGCCACCAGTTTGGCCATATTTCAGAGCTGCAATGTTACTGGAGTATCAAAAAGCACAAGGTGTGCCGTACTCAGGGACATGGCCAAGGTAAGGAAGGCTGAAAAATGACCACCTTTGAACAAGAAACGTAAGGTAAAACGTCACGACTGGGCCAAGAAATATCTTAAGACTGATTTTTCAAAGGTTTTATGGACTGATGAAATGAGAGTGACTCTTGATGGGCCAGATGGATGGGCCAGAGGCTGGATCAGTAAAGGGCGGAGAGCTCCACTCCGACTCAGACTCCAGCAAGGTGGAGGTGGGGTACTGGTATGGGCTGGTATCATCAAAGATGAACTTGTGGGACATTTTTGGGTTGAGGATGGAGTGAAGCTCAACTCCCAGCCCTACTGCCAGTTTCTGGAAGACAACGTCTTCAAGCAGTGGTACAGGAAGAAGTCGGTATCGTTCAAGAAAAACATGATTTTCATGCAGGACAATGCTCCATCACATGCGTCCAACTACTCCACATCGTGGCTGGCCAGTAAAGGTCTAAAAGATGAAAAATAATGACATGGCCCCCTTGTTCACCTGATCTGAACCCCATAGAGAACCTGCCGTCCCTCATTAAAATGTGAGATCTACAGGGAGGGAAAATAGTGAAAACCCTTTAAATTAAATTTGTATTGTGTACTCATACACTAGAAATGAATTGTATCTAATATACACAAACTAAACCATCGCCCTTGAAATCAAACAGGAAGACTGCGGACGATTTGCTGCCCTGTTACTGTTGATAATGAGAAGTGGACGCCCAGATAAAATCACATCATTAATATAGACTTTCATATTGAACTTTATACTATTATTTCTGTCATTTATCAAATATACGTCACACGCAAAATTTCAATTTTTAAGTTTTTTAGAATTTGCGGCTAATTAATATTTTGGATCGAGATGCACAGCAAGAACGTGTCCAACAATAAATAAGTAAATAAAATTTAAATTTTGAAGCATTTTGTGATGATTAAGTTATTTTTGTTATGTTTGTTATTAATTGTTACAATTTCCCACTGTCTGTGTTGGATATCGGATTTATTTATCCTACAGTTCTATAAGGGTTTTCAGTGTAATAAGTGTAGATATCCCATAATACTTTCAGTGGAAATTCTTTCAATTCAAGGCAGAAAACACTATAGACTGGGGCACTAATTATTTGATAGCACATAAGTAGTCTTTGGTAAATTTTGTGCTTGTGTTTACAGGGATTATCGGTAATTTTTGGACTAGTAACCGTGATTATCGATAATTTTTTGACCAGTAATAATGATTTTTGGTAATTTTTGGGCAAGTGATAACAGTGATTATCACTCTACTCCGTTGGACACTATACAAATTATTAATTTGATAAGTCAGGCATTACTATTCTCCTTGTCATCATGGCAGTGTCTGCACTGATTGGATAGTAGGCACACACCTCCAAATGGTCACTCCCACTTGTCAGTTTGCGGATTTGTCAAATGTGTGAGTGTGGCACTGTGATTGGTAAAGATATACAAATACATGTGCGTTTTTCCCTCTTTTCTATACATTGCACGGTGTGGACTGATGGTGGTCCTGGTGCTGCGCCTTTTCTGTATGATTAGTGTTTACTTGCTGAATGAACGCTCCTCTAGACTCAGCCGGAGTTATGCCGGGTTTGTGGTAACATGTCAGGGATCGCCCTCTTCACATTTTTAGTGCTGTTGAGACCTGCATGGTACAGGTTGTCATTTCTTAGCTATGTGAGGAGCCAAGTCAGCAGCCTGGTTGTGCACGGCTCTCATGGATGCCGTCCTTCACATATTTCAGTTCTGTATTCTCTATAGCACTGTACATGCTTTTTCACTGACCCGTTGGCTTGTATTGGCCCTTGTTCTTGCTGCCGAGAAAAGAACGGACTTTTGGAAAAGTATATATATTTCAGACGCCTGTACAGGCGGCGTGGGCAAGGTTACGGTTATTATTCATTCTTATCACATTGTTCTCGTCTTCTCCTTCTGGAGAAATATTTCGGCACCATTTGTTTGATTAAGTTGCCGTTTTTTAATCCACTTCCTAGACTTGTTTTTTTTCCTAGGTGTAAAGGAGTGCAGGGATTTTTGGCAGGAGTCTGTTTGTTGCCACTAAGGTGTCTGATAAGTGAAGATTGCAATCTCCTCCTGTAACATATGCGCATATTTCCAGTAGCATATGTGGTGCTGAGTGCCAGGCTGCCCTCCGTGCCTCTGGCATGTGCTCAGTCTGGAGCGGAGAGCAGCCCCCGCTGACTGTGTGTATGGAAAGCTGAGACTATGAGCGCTGATACCGGGCAGCACTTCTAACAACATAAGCCCTGATTTACGTCAGTAACCACCGCACAGAGGTATATTCAGGGGACTCCAGCCATTTTACACAGCGCGCTCTAAAATATCAACACAAGTTATTTGCTTTATTTCTTTTTTCTCTCTTTAAAGTTGGGTAGCACCAGTACTATAGCTCCCATACCCATTAGCCTAATGTCGGCCAAACCCGTTAATACCTATAGTTCAGCCGACATAGTCTAGTGTGTATGGAGACACCGCCAACTGGTCATCGGGAAATATGTCGATGGGGCAACGCTGATCACATTGTTCTGTGAAGATAAGCTACTGCCAGACATGTTGGACTCCGGCTTTGTCAGAGCGCACAGAAGCGCTCCTGTGTTTGGGTAAAGCTTGCTGAAATGGCTGAGATTGCCGACAGTAATCTAATGTGTATTGCCGGCATCAGAGATTTTCACCTGGCCATGTCTTTCAGCCAGTAAATGGGTGGTCTCAGACAGCTGGAGCCAATGTGGTTTTCTGTAGGTTTGGCAAACAGCTGATTTTGCCAGGGAAATTTGTTGTGGCTAGTGATGAGCGAGCACTACCATGATTGGGTGTTTGGTACTCGTATCGAGTAGTCGGACGCTCAGATGGGTTCGACACCTGTACGGAGTATAATGGACGTCAATGGGGAACTCTAGCATTTTTCCGGAAGATCTCCCATTATACTGGGTACATGAGTTGAGCCCGTGCTAGCGTCCGTCTGCTCACCTGAGCATGGTAGTGCTCGCCCATCACTAGCTGTGGCCTAATCCTTTCCATGAACAACTATTTGGCCTGAGCCTACTAGAGTAAGGCCTCACTCAGACGTCCGTTTTTCATGGATAGACCTTGTTCCTCTGTGGTCAGCACCAAATAGAGACATGTGCGATTTTGGTCTGAGTCACAGATCAAACTTTCCAGCTCAGGTTTATGGGTCTGTGAAATAATTAAACGTCTCTCAGAGGGCATCTGAGTGTTTTCGTTTTTTCTTTTTTTCACATGAGAAAACTGATGGTAAAAGCGGACACTGAACTGAAAATTGTATCAAAACACAGCTGATGACGCTCCGGTCACTGTGGGCATCTGAGAGAAATCACAGGCTGAATAAGTGCCTGGTCCACATTCAGATCTCCGTGCCTATCCTTACAATTGGGGAAATGGAGAGATTATCTGTTTATTTCTCATCTGCTTGTAAACTGCGAGAAGTTTTATTTATTCATTGACTCTTCGCAATGGATGGAAATCTGAAACACAGCCTTGTGTATTCATCCATGTTATATGGATCTCTGTAGATATAAATGGCCGTGTCTGATCTGCAAAACGGAGGAGAGTAGGACGAGCTCTGAGTACAGGCTTAAGACATGAAGACGTTCTAAACTGATGTGTGTATGGATCAGTGACACTCTATGGGTCCGTGTGAGGGAAGAAAACAGGAGCGCACCTGGACGAGTCACACGGGTGTGTATATAGACTAGGAGCCACTCCTTGTTGGGGGTGATTCCTAATGCAGGACACCTATGATGCCTATTTGTCATAATGAGCTAGGCAGATAGGACGCGCCTCCTGGATTAGTGGCGTCATGTTTAGATGACAGATCCTGGTCTGTTTTATTGTTTCCACACTTGCAGTTGTTAGGGGTTGTAGGTTGGGCGGTTTGTGTTTGGACACCTGTGTAGTACATTGCTGCGATATGTGCGGTTTCTTGAATAACTGTCAGCACACAGGAATGCCTTTTGTTTTTCTCATTGATGGCCTCTCTCCTAAAACTATGCAGCACTTGTGACAATTACCCCTGGGGTTAACTAATTCTGACCTTGAGAGATGCTGTCTCCAGTGTTACATGTGCATCTCCTACAGGAGCTTTATACAATAAATGACCAACTTGGGGGGGGTGTCAACAGTCAGTTTGGGGGTGTGCCCCCGCGGTCAGTGTCGGGGGGGGGGGGGTGTGTAGTGCCCCCGCGGTCAGTGTCGGGGGGGGGGGGGGGTGTGTAGTGCCCCCGCGGTCAGTGTCGGGGGGGGGGGTGTGTAGTGCCCCCGCGGTCAGTGTCGGGGGGGGGGGGGTGTGTAGTGCCCCCGCGGTCAGTGTCGGGGGGGGGGGGTGTAGTGCCCCCGCGGTCAGTGTCGGGGGGGGGGGGGTGTGTAGTGCCCCCACGGTCAGTGTCGGGGGGGGGGTGTAGTGCCCCCGCGGTCAGTGTCGGGGGGGGGGGGGGAGGTGTGTAGTGCCCCCGCGGTCAGTGTCGGGGGGTTCTTGTGATTTTGGCAACAGATGTTTGCAACAGCAAAAAGGCAGCGTTTTACAGTACAAGCAAAGTGGATGTGATTAATAAAAATCTTATGTCCGCTGTGCTTCTTTTTTTTGCTTAGTAAACTCGCCTGTGGAGCGTTCTTCCAATCTGCAACATGTCAATTTTCTTTTTTATGGTGTCACTGCGTTTTCTGTGAGGAATTTCCCCATAGACTTGCATTAGATGCGGATGCTCCACAGGTAAAACGCACATGCATTTTTAGTGTTTTTACGCAGTGGAAATGCATGAAAAAGCGCATGTAATGTGCACCAAATGATGTCAGTACCAGGAAGTTTAAAAAACAAAGCGGCTTTATTTAAAGGATGACCCAGAAAACTGGGACAAAAAGTGCAGGGTCAAAAACTGATGGAAAAAAATGCAAGTAAACTAAGGTGCTGAGATGGTGCAGAATTCTGCAGAGTCAGAAACCCAACGTGGGAACGTAGCCTAACCGTCACACTTGTGGCCTTGGTGAGATTGGATCTGAAGATTCTGATTTTGTTTTGTGTGATTAGATATGGTGCCTTTTGCAGAGATGTTCTGTTCTTAATGTTACTTAAAAAAAAAAAAAACAAAACCCTCATTCATGTTAAAGGGACGGGTACGAGACAAGTCTTTATGCATATAGTGTAAAAGAAAAAAAATCCAGGAAGGTTGTTTCTAACAGAGGCAACTACCTGCCCATTGTACCTGGCGCCAGCACACAGCTGTCACTGACTGCTCCTGCCAGCGATTCAGCCTCCACTCTGATAATGTGACGTCAGCAGAAGACGCTGAATTGCCTGCAGGAGAGGTCTCTGCCAGTGGAGAACGGCACCAGCCACAACAGGCAGATAGTTGCCAACTATCTGCCTGTTAGTTCTTAGGGTACCTTCACACTTAGCGATGCAGCAGCGATCCGACCAGCGATCTGACCTGGTCAGGATCGCTGCTGCATCGCTACATGGTCGCTGGTGAGCTGTCAAACAGGCAGATCTCACCAGCGACCAGTGAACAGCCCCCAGCCAGCAGCGACGTGCAAGCGACGCTGCGCTTGCACGGAGCCGCCGTCTGGAAGCTGCGGAGACTGATAACTAAGGTAAACATCGGGTATGGTTACCCGATGTTTACATTAGTTACCAGTGTGAGCAGGGAGCAGGGAGCCGCGCACACTGAGCGCTGGCTCCTTGCTCTCCTAGCTACAGTACACATCGGGTTAATTAACCCGATGTGTAATGCAGCTACATGTGCAGAGAGCAGGGAGCCGTGCACACTGCTTAGCGCTGGCTCCTTGCTCTCCTAGCTGCTGTACACATCGGGTTAATTAACCCGATGTGTACAGCAGCTACATGTGCAGAGAGCCGGAGCCGGCACTGGCAGCGTGAGAGCTGCAGAGGCTGGTAACTAAGGTAAATATCGGGTAACCACCTTGGTTACCCGATGTTTATCTTGGATACAAGCTTACCTCAGCTGTCAGACGCCGGCTCCTGCTCCCTGCTCGCTTCATTTGTCGCTCTCTCGCTGTCACACACAGCGATCTGTGCGTCACAGCAGGAGAGCGGCTTTGAAGAAAACGAACCAGGGCTGTGTGTAACGAGCAGCGATCTCGCAGCAGGGGCCAGATCGCTGCTCATTGTCACACACAGCGAGATCGCTAATGAGGTCACTGCTGCGTCACAAAAAGCGTGACTCAGCAGCGATCTCGGCAGCGAGCTCGCTGTGTGTGAAGCACCCCTTAGACACATTGTAAGAAAAAGAAGATAAAGTACTGGATATCACCTTTTAAAGGGAACCTGCCACCAAGTTTTTCCCTTATGAGCTGCTTCCACCACCAGTGAGCCCTTATATACAACATTCTAGAATACTGAATATAAGAGCCCAGGCCGCTGTGTATGACACAAAAAACACAGCTGGTGGTCTGGTCCGATCGGTGTCGCTGCTCTCTGGTCCAGCGCCTTCTCCATCTTGTGGGATTGACGCCCTCCTGCCCAACCCCGTGTTCATGACACGTCCTGCGTCATTCACAGAGAGACATCCAATACGCTCCTGTGCAGACGCACTTTGTTCTGCCCTGCTGACCACAGATCAAAGTACTGTACGCAGGCGTAAGAAAAGGTCAAAGACCACCCACACATGCGCACTACAGTGCTTTGATCTGTCCTCAGCAGGGTAGAACAAAGTGCGCCTGCGCAAGAGCGTAATGGAGGTCTCTCTGTGAATGACGCAGGACGCGCCATGCACATGGAACTGTGCAGGACGACTGTGATTGCTACAGAGAGAAGGCGCCAAACCCGCGAGCTTGAACACCCATCGGACAAGACCGCCCCTTGAGTATTATAAAGGTGTTTTTACATTATACAGAGCAGCCTGGGCTCTTATATACAGTACTAGCTGTACTACCCGGCTTCGCCCGGGTTAATAACTGCTGTTAACAAAATAGAATGTATTAACAAAAATGTATTCTGCACAGAAAAACCACAAAACAAATAGAAATGTAATTATTAAATTGTTGCCTATATTAACCAATCAGAGCTCAGATTAATTAACTGTAGCAAAATTGAAGCTAAGCTGTGATTGATTGCTATTGGCAGCCTGATAAATCTCCAGGCAACCGAAAGCCCTCCCCCTGACAGTATATATTAGCTCACACATACACATAATAGACAGGTCATGTGACTGACAGCTGCCGTATTTCCTATGTGGTACATTTGTTGTTCTTGTAGTTTGGCTGCTTATTAATCAGATTTTTATTTTTGAAGGATACCAGACTTGTGCGTGTTTTAGGGCGATTATGTGGTGAGGTTGGTGTATGTGTGGTGAGATGTGTGCTGAGGGTGGTATATGTGTTCAAGCACGTGGTAGTGTGTGGCGCATTTTGTGTGTGTGTTCATATCCCCGAGTATGGTGAGTATCCCATGTCGGGGCCCACCTTAGCAACTGTACGGTATATACTCTTTGGCGCCATCGCTCTCATTCTTTAAGTCCTCCTTGTTCACATCTGGCAGCTGTCAATTTGCCCCCAACACTTTTCGTTTCACTTTTTCCCCATTATGTAGATAGGGGCAAAATTGATTGGTAAATAGAAACACGCGGGGATAAAATTTTGCCTCACAACATAGCACCCAGCGCTGCCCAGGATAGTAACTGTCGCTCTGTTTCTCTCCCATTTTCTGTCTGCCTCCCCCTCTATATATATCTCTCTGTCTCTCTTTCTATCTCTTTGTCTGTCAGTCGCTTTCCCTGTCTGTCTCTGACTGTCTCTGTCTATTTCCCTGTCTGTTTCCCTGTCTGTCTATCTCTGTCACTTTCCCGGTCTGTCACTTTCCCGGTCTGTCACTTTCCCGGTCTGTCACTTTCCCGGTCTGTCACTTTCCCGGTCTGTCACTTTCCCGGTCTGTCACTTTCCCGGTCTGTCACTTTCCCGGTCTGTCACTTTCCCGGTCTGTCACTTTCCCGGTCTGTCACTTTCCCGGTCTGTCACTTTCCCGGTCTGTCACTTTCCCGGTCTGTCACTTTCCCGGTCTGTCACTTTCCCGGTCTGTGTCTGTGTCACTTTCCCTGGCTGCATTGTGACATGCCAACATTCCATATAAGGGCGTGGCTGCGCATTCTTCTGCAGTTCTGGCTGCACTGTGGCTCCCAGCTCCATTCGCTTTAATGGAGGCAGGTCTTTTGGTGAATAACTGTAAAGCGTGGGGTTAAAATTGCCCCTCAAAACATAGCCTATGACGCTCTCGGGGTCCAGGAGTGTGAGTGTGCAAAATTTTGTGGCTGTAGCTGCGACTGTGCAGAACACACACACACACACACACACACACACACACACACACACACACACACACACACACACACACACACACACACACACACACACACACACACACACACACACATTCAGCTTTATATATTAGATTCTAGAATAGAATGTGCTATATAAGGGCTCACTGGTGGTGGCTGCAGCTCATAAGGGACAATCCTGGTGACAGGTTCCCTTTAAGTACTGTCTTGTGGGGTGCAGTCCTCTAAGGCATTTGGACAGTTTGAGCCTTCTTCTGGTAAGTGAGTGACCCATATAGACAAACTGGTCCAGGCCAGAAAAACAATGATGGAGACAGAACTATTACTGATATGTTTACACGGGGTGATGTGCTTCCGATAATGATTGTTAGCACACAGATGAAAAAACGTTTTGCCGGTGCAGACTATTTAGGCAGACCAATAATTAGGACTGACCGTTCCTGTGGATGCTCCTTCCCTAATGATTGGTTTGTATAAATGTCCCATAAGTCTTCATCCGTCCACAATATGGGCTGGTCGTATACGAGTCTGCATCAGTCCACAGTATGGGCTGCTCGTACACATGTCTGTATCAGTCCACAGTATGGGCTGCTCGTATACAGGTCTGTATCAGTCCACAGTATGGGCTGCTCGTGTACAGGTCTGTATCAGTCCACAGTATGGGCTGCTCGTATACAGGTCTGTATCAGTCCACAGTATGGGCTGCTCGTATACAGGTCTGTATCAGTCCACAGTATGGGCTGCTCGTATACAGGTCTGTATCAGTCCACAGTATGGGCTGTTCGTAAATGAGCTTTATTTACAGCCACATTCTCATGACACTGCTTTGGTCTCTTCAGTTTGTGAAGCCCATGACCAGCAAGGGGTCTTCAGCACAGCAGGGGGGCACTGGTTCCAGTATACTTCTTCGCTCTGTGGTTTCCACTTCTGATTTTGGCTTAGAACTACGGCACTACGGTCAGACACTACGTGTCCTGGGTGAAGCTTTATGTGCAGGATCATCTGTGTGCAGGCAGTAATGTAATGTCATAGCGAATGTGAGCTGGTGTCATTAGTGCAGGCATCTCCGCTATCCGGCCGTGTTTTATGACTAAGTGATTTGTAATCTCCTCGTCGCCTCTTGAAGGGATGGTTCATTGATGTATAAATGTGTTTGTTGGCATCTGTGAGAGATCAGGCGTCGCGGCCCAGACGTAGCATGTTATCATTGCCTCCAGCTCTGTCTGTACATAGATATACTACAATGTGAGGCCAGTAGCCAGGGGACACTAATTCCACCGATCAATCTTTAGGGCTGCTATAATGTATAGCTAGGACGGAGCTACAGATCTAATCCTCCATAAGCCGACAGTTAGTAGATGACCCTCAGAATTTACCTCCTATTCCGATAAGCACTGCCCTGACATCTGCATTTTATATTTTTACTTTTTTGTTCCTTTTCAAAGGAATATTCATGGTTAATATATAGATTAGTCTGCGAGTTCAACATGATGGAGCAGGGGAAACGGAACAGATTAATGTCTTTTTTTTTCGGTGGGGGGTGTAATACTGAGATAATATCATGTAAGGGTATGTGCGCACGCTGAGGTTTTGGTGCAGAACTTTTCTGTACCAAAATCTGTACGTTTTGGTGCATTTTTGTTAGTGAAATCAATGGGTGGAATGGCTACAAAACACAGATTTATTATCTGCACCCAAAACTGCGAGGAAAAAAGAAGCCATGTGCACAGCACTTCAGAAGTCTCACTGCCTTTACTGGCATAAGGATAGACGTGCAGGTCTGGGCAGCAAACTGCACCAAAAAACCGCACCGTGCTCACCAGACCTAAAGCACCTCTTTTCCTTTATTTTTTTTTTCTTTACCACTGGAATGGTCTTTGTAATCTACCGTAAGTCCCCTGCCCCGGTCTTATAGTCACCTGCCGCTGTCTTTAGCCGCAGCTCCCATCTGCCGGATTCCAGTGTCTCATGCACCCGACTGGAGGTCACAACTAGTGATGAGTGAGCACCACTGTGCTCGTGTGCTCAGGACTTGTAATGAGCAGTTGGATGCTCTCATGGGCTTGACTCGGATAGCAAAGTGTAATGGAAGTCAATGTGGGGGGGGATCAATCATTTTTCCAGAAGATTTCCCAGAAAAATGCACAAGTTTCCCATTGACCTCCATTATACTCTGTACTTGGGTCGCGTCCATCCCTGCGTCCAACTGCTGGTTACCAATACTGAGCACCCTAGTGCTCCCTCATTACTAGTCACAACTCATTTATTGTGACATAACATCTGACTTTCAGACATGGGACTGGAGCGGCGCCAATAAAAAAAAAGAAGACGCATGAGGGGAAGTATAAGACTGGGGGTTAGGGAGCGTAGATTAAAGAATCACTGCAGCACTGGAAAATAACCCCCACTGTAATGGTGCTTTATGTATGTACTTATTCTGTCTTGCCAGCCCACTTGGTCTTCTCATTGATGAACCGCCCTTACCGTGATTGTCCGCAGCGTTAGCTGTCAGTCACTGGGTAGGACTGCGTAATAACTGTAAGCTGCTGTGGTTTTTTTGCAGTGTCAATAACTCATTGTGATTTTTAACCTTAGGCCGTTATTTGTGCAGATATGCGGGGACTTGGAGGAGGATGTTCCTCCTATTTCAGTAGCAGCTGCTGTTTTGAAGCCGATCGTGGTAGACGTCTGCCCCAGACCGGAGCTTGTATCCTGTCACTGCTCAGCAGCTGCAAACATTTATGATGAGCAAACCCATTGCTGCACAATAAAAAAAGCCCAAATTAGTGTAACGCCAAGTAAGAGGGTTATCTCATTATAGCCAGATATGATCCGTCAGATCGGCCTCACTGAGATATCTCATTATCGGGGGTCCTCGGTGTTGGTGCCTTCACACTAATGATGAATTAGACAGCGCTGACTTTTCTGGAAAGCTGAGGGTGCAGCTTACCTCTCCCGGTCATACATGGAGGGCTGACAATCACCAGCTGACGATTTAAGTGAACTATTTTTACGTGGTTCTTAAATTAGTTTTTTAAAAGGGATTTGTTTCTCCCGGTCTTTTTTGCCCTCATATAGGACTATTTATGATTAGATGAGAAGAAATTGATTTGTTTGTTAGATCTATTCCTCTCATATACATTTGACTACCAGCCGCAACCGTCGATATTGACAGGTTTGGCAGACACTGATGTGTTTGGGGGCACCGTCCCACTGTTCGTCAGGGGAAATGTTGATCGGGCATGTCTGATTTTTGGCTGCTGATCCCTTTGGTCTCCTGTAGACAAGCCACAGAGATGTCTTGAAGCTTCTCTCCCATGGAGAACCACATGAGCACTCCTGTATATTGCAGTCGAGATGGCTGATGACTCAATGATTAGTCAAAGCATTGTTTGGCTGACAGCCATCCATTGTGTGTATCTGGCGTAATGTGATACCTGCTTTGACCACAACACTGCACCTGATCCTATGTTTGGTGAACCCTGGAGTCCCAATGAGTGATGAGCGAGCACTACTATGCTCGGTACTATCCAGTGGATGCTCATATGGGCGCAACTTGAGTATAATGGAAGTCAATGGTGAACTCGACTATTTTTCAGACTGCCCTGAAAAATGCTTGCGTCCACGATTGAGTTCCATCATAATCTGGTACTCTTAATCACGCTCATCCGAGTGGCCAACTGCTCGTTATGAGTACCGAGCATGGTAGTGCTCGCTCATCACTAGTCCCAACAGACCACGTTGACTTATCATTGCGTTCATCAGCTCCCAGGGTATAACTCGACATTCCCCTTCAAATATGATGGAGTCTCCAACCCAGATATAAGCAGAGCCTTACTTGGATTGTACTGTATCTGCAGTGATATCACTATAAGTCATCACTTTGATTAGCGTTGGTCTAATGCTGGAACCCTCTAATCCACAGCGAGCAGGTGCCTTGCCGCACGCCCTATTCCAGTAATGGGCCATGAATACTTCGTGTAGAACAGTAAACCCCAATAAGCTGGCCGTGGATGACAAATAACAATCCACCTGTGAATGACAACCGTTACTCCTACATTTGTGGTCCTATAACGATGGCTGCCATCCAAGCTCGTAACATCTGTCAGAACTAGAATATGACTTGTTATATTTTTCTCTGTCTATAGTATAGTACTTTTGTCCAAGTAGTCTTGAAATAACAGCTGAAAATATTTTACAAGTTCTTGCCAACATTCCTGTTTCTGAGCCAGTAATAACGAGCGTCTGGAATATTATTATAACCTAGGAGCTACTTACAATGAACAGTCTTCAATTACAAGTATGCATCTCTTCTGCTGTTTATTTGCTCACAAGACACTTGAGGTTTTTCTTTTAAAGAGGAATTATCACTCTAACGTTTTCCATGTCAGAAGCTATGATTTGTGGGAGTCTGGAAGTGAAATCACCAGCCAACGCTGCAAAGGGAGGCATCAGCGCTTCTCCAAGATATGTTCTCCGAAGAACCAAATCTCCCAATAAAGTCTGAGCCTATCTTCAGTCTTCGAGGAGATTGTATCAAGTGATGGGGACTCTCGCCTAATGTCACTACGACATGTCAAGAGTTTTTCATATTCAGTGCTCTGCCCCACTTTGCAAAAAGTATTATTTAATGGATGTTTACAAATTGCATACAATTCAAAAATGCAAAAAAATTGCAATACGATTGTACAACATTCCCTTATTGCCCGTTTCCAAACTGTACTTGGTGACATTGTGACACTGCTGATTGTACTTGGCCTCACTGGAAATGTCATCATACTATACATCTTGTAAAGCCGATTTAAAGGGATAATTTCAAAACTGGAGACTATCCCCTTTCCTTGAGATGGAGGATACCTTCTTGATGGCTTGTGGTCTGACACATGGGACCACCACTGTTTCTGAGCACTGGGGCTCTGATGAGCCTCATGAGAGTGAAGCGATGGTCGATCATGCACACTCCCACTCTATTCATACTTATGGGAGTGCCATCGACCACTCCGGCTGTCCCAGTAAGAAGGAATGGCGTGGCAGTGCGCATGATCGGCTATAGCCCTATTCAAAAAGGGCTCTTCAGAACCCTGGTTCTTGAGATTGCTGGGGGTCACAGTGATCCCCAGCAATACTGGATAACTTTCAAATTTGACAATAGCCCTTTTAAGCTATATGTGCTTACTGTATCGGTAGATGAAAAAAGCTTAGATAGACCTAATCTTTCCGGTTTCTCTCTAATCTTAAGCTATGGTCCCCTCTAGATCACTGCTGTCTTTATAGACTATTACGCTCACTGTCGATGCTGTCACCCGTGTGCCCTTCATAATATATATTACTTCAAAGGAGCCAGGTTCCTCCGACACTTGATCTTGACAGCTAGAGTGAGGTTTTTATTAGGCGATGGTTGGCGTCCACACGATTGCTGTTTTGATCAGAGTCGTATACTACAGAGACTGACAGTGATGGCGGTGTTGCTGTCAGACACCCTGTATAGCAATCTATTCCTGAATGGTATGACCAGCAGAGAGCCATCACGTGGCATTTGTATGTTAGGATGAGAAAAGTGGCCTATGTCACAGTTGGTTCACATACAGTTAAATAGCAAATGAAGGAGTGTGCTATCAGATAAAACTATGCTAATAAAAAGTCAGCCCTGCCAGCAGGAGATGGGAGGCAGCCAAATCTGAGAAGATCTCGCTGTCATTTCACACTTCTCAAGAGATCCCAGCTTCCCTTTTGTCTTGGCTGTTTGTGCCGGGCCGGCCAGCCAGATATGTTCTGAATGAGCCCGGCCCGGTGTGTATGGCCGCCGTGTAGTGTGAGAAGGTGCAGCGCCGTGTAAGAAGTGGGCCTTCTCTCGTATGGATCTCGTTACTTCTCACATCCTAGTTTCTAGCTTTGTAAACCACATTCAGCTTTGATGTTTGAAGTTTCTCTTGTGTGTAGAAAGTTAAACTATGCCTATGTGGTCAGATGGGGAAATCAGATTGTGGGCCCCATGGTGGGCAGGGGCTGATCACTGCCTCAGTGGTGCATTTTCAGCATGGGGTTTGTCATTATCACCGGAGATAACTGTGGACTTTCTAGGTTTATCTGTAGAGCCAAACTGGCATTGAGAAGAACATGCCACCAGTCACCCAATGAACAAGAAAACTGCTTGGGTGAACGGATTTTTTACACTGGCAAACAAAATCATTGATGGCAGCACATATTCCATGTAAATGGGGTAGGCTGCTGACATAACCTGGTCTGTGGACATTATTGGCCCGTGTGAACAAGCGCTGATCCATTTCTATATGCTAGACTGGCTCTCGTTATGCACTTAGAGATTTCAACCAGGAGGATAGATTTTAGAATATTCTTGTTTGACAATTAGGCTATGTTCACACTTGGCATCTTTTGTTGCATCTTTGATGCATTTTTGGTGCGTTTTTGACATTACAAAGAGGCAGCAAAATGTATGCATTTCCTTCTTCCAGCAAAGTCTATGATATTTCTATTTTGTTGGCTGCATCTTGGCTGCGTTTTTGAAGATGCAGCATGTCAATTATTTCTGCGTTTTTGAGCCCTTCAGTCAATAGATTTGACTTAAAAATGCATTAGTCAAAAATGCAGAAAATACGCAATGCGTTTTTGCCGCGGTGCATTTTTAGTGCATTTTTTGATGCACTCAAGATGCACTGGCAAAAAAATGCCACATGTGAACAAAACCTTAGAGTCCTAAACTCAGAGAGGAACAGCTAATCCTTCGTGTTGGATGTTTTTGCTCGTTGTTTGGTGCAGTTCTTGGAAATACCTGGAAAGTCATATTCATGACAAATTTGGTCCAATATATAAAAGCCCAGACCTGGACAGAGATCACAGAGGTTGGCTAGTGACTTGCCGCACAGAGGTTGGCTAGTGACTTGCCGCACAGAGGTTGGCTAGTGACTTGCCGCACAGAGGTTGGCTAGTGACTTGCCGCACAGAGGTTGGCTAGTGACTTGCCGCACAGAGGTTGGCTAGTGACTTGCCGCACAGAGGTTGGCTAGTGACTTGCCGCACAGAGGTTGGCTAGTGATTTGCCGCACAGAGGTTGGCTAGTGACTTGCCGCACAGAGGTTGGCTAGTGACTTGCCGCACAGAGGTTGGCTAGTGACTTGCCGCACAGAGGTTGGCTAGTGACTTGCCGCACAGAGGTTGGCTAGTGACTTGCCGCACAGAGGTTGGCTAGTGACTTGCCGCACAGTGGTTGGCTAGTGACTTGCCGCACAGAGGTTGGCTAGTGACTTGCCGCACAGAGGTTGGCTAGTGACTTGCCGCACAGAGGTTGGCTAGTGACTTGCCGCACAGAGGTTGGCTAGTGACTTGCCGCACAGAGGTTGGCTAGTGACTTGCCGCACAGAGGTTGGCTAGTGACTTGCCGCACAGAGGTTGGCTAGTGACTTGCCGCACAGAGGTTGGCTAGTGACTTGCCGCACAGAGGTTGGCTAGTGACTTGCCGCACAGAGGTTGGCTAGTGACTTGCCGCACAGAGGTTGGCTAGTGACTTGCCGCACAGAGGTTGGCTAGTGACTTGCCGCACAGAGGTTGGCTAGTGACTTGCCGCACAGAGGTTGGCTAGTGACTTGCCGCACAGAGGTTGGCTAGTGACTTGCCGCACAGAGGTTGGCTAGTGACTTGCCGCACAGAGGTTGGCTAGTGACTTGCCGCACAGAGGTTGGCTAGTGACTTGCCGCACAGAGGTTGGCTAGTGACTTGCCGCACAGAGGTTGGCTAGTGACTTGCCGCACAGAGGTTGGCTAGTGACTTGCCGCACAGAGGTTGGCTAGTGACTTGGCCTTTTAGGAGAGGGCTCTGAAAAATGGCAATAATTGACTTGATTCCAATCCATTGCTTGGAGCTTAATGATTAGAGGTTATTGATCTTTGGCCAATTCTGACATGATCATTTGGATCTTTGTCTTAAACTCCAAGTGGCTGTTTGCATTTTGCTTTCTAGTGTAAGGGCCATTTCATTGAATATTGGAGCCGTTCCTGTAATACATTTGCTCTCTGCATGTGACATATGGACAATTAGCGATTTGGCTGACTATCATCCCTTTATACATGCCTTGGCTAATTTGATAGCATTGCTGGGGAACCAGTGAAGACATCATGTTATGTACTATCAGTCAGTTTTGTTCTATGCTTTTGTGATGATCGCTCAGATCCACTGAGACCTAACATTAATATTCCTTATGTTGAAAATGCTTAGTTTTGAATAATTCTTTTACATCGCACAACCTGGTGACTTCTGGTACTTCAGCTGGTTGTTCGACCGACAGCCATCTCTGCCAGCTCTCCCTTTCAAAGGAGCGCTCGTTTAGCGGCTTATCTCCAGGAGAAGGTGATCATCAGGCCAAAATCAGACGTGCCTGACCAATATCTCCCATGGCAATCCGTTCTCTGGGCCATCATATACAGTAGACTGTTGTCAGAACCTGCCGATATTGGTATCGCTGGCATTATATATGAGCGCCTCATACACAGGAATGCTTATTTGATGGGCGCACTATAGTCCTCTATGAGAGACCCATTGCTTGATATGTATGGTGGATCTCCGAGAGAGTAAGATTTGGAAATCCAAAATCTAATGTGGATCCTTAAAGGGATTTTCCTACAAAGCTAATTTGTAAAGTTATTAATCAATAGATTAGAATAGAAGAATAATAATCATCTCTACAATGTGATGTGATTTTAAAAAAAATAAAAAAAAAATATATATATATATATATATATATATATATATATATATATATATATATATATGTGTCCCTGCTATGTACTGTGTAATGGCCGTGTCTGACCATACCACATCTCCTGGGGGGAGGACACAAAAAAGAGTATATAAATAGCACAGCATGGGATCATAGCTGATTCTTTTTGTGAGATAAGCATTTTCCTGCCTCTTTTTAAAAAATATTTGACATCTAAAGAATAATTTGCGATTCCATGCTATATCTGTATTCTCTCTCTTACTTCCTCCCCGGCCCAGGAGATGGGGTATGATCAGACCATGGCCCCGTACGGTCAGACACGGCCATTACACAGTACATAGTAAGGACACATTTATGATTATCTCAGCAGAAGAACCTTTTTATTTTTTTATAAAAACATCCAATTGTGGAACTTATTATTCAAAGATTTATTGATTAAAATGAAGTTTATTTGTGGGAGAACCCATTTAACTCTCCTGAAAACCACCTGTCGGGGAGGGCCCATACACATAAGAATGCCAGGCGAACCTGTAGATATTGGTGGGTTTGCCCGATGTTAGTGTATGGGGGGGGGGGGGGGGCAGGAGAGCTGCATTCTGTGCCCTAAAGAGCCATATGAGGAGGAGAGTACTCACTTTGCTCAGAATGACCAAAAGCTACTAACAAAGATACAATCTGGCCTATCAACATATAACATGGTCAATCATTTTGAATAGCCTGAGCTGAATACATTACACTACTTTAGAAATGGAGATAACACTTCCTGAGCTGACAATATTGCACTTTCTGAGATCAGATCTATGGCAACTTCAATCTACAAGTGTCTTGCCATGATGAGACAAGCCCTTTAATTCCTGTTTCCAAAAAAACAAATATGCAAACCATTGGATTAGAGTTGTTCGGTTGAACATTTTTCAAAATTTTCTGTTTTGGATATGTGAGCAATCATCAGAGAAGTAATCATCTTGTCTTGTGACCACCCTCCCGGGGCGTAGGCATTGTACATCTCGATACGAGCAGTCCTTATAGTTACACAATCCATAAGTGATTGCTCTTTCTGTGTATATGTTACCGCCAATGTGTAAAAACAAGCATTCTATAGAATACCTAGGCAATGTATACAATGCAGAAATGGGTCGTCAAAGTATGAAATACATCAGATGTTCATACATATCCTAGTCGTTCTATAGAATACCTAAATGACAGACAGGCGGGGTGTAGAATACTACAGGGGTAGTCCGTCCAAAAGTAGGTGGACAGCGCAGGCAGCAGCAGATCTGTGAAACTGGCTCAGCTGCCCTTAGCATTAAAATGCCATTCTAGCCTCCCGTGCTGCGACAAATAGTCAGGAATGACGCTTCTGATTCCTTTTTTTTTTCCCAGCAAAGATATCCTGATCATTTTAATTTCTTCTTGACTGTTTTTGACTGTTACTAAAGACTAATAGTCAGGAGTGACACTTCTGTTTCTTTGTGTTTTTCCCAGTAAAGATATCCTGTTGTTTATTTAGGATTTCTTCTTTCATTAGTTTTTTGACTGTTTGTTACTAAAGACTGTTCCAATCTGGGCATTATATCAGACTTTGCCCTGAGCAGTTCTTGTCATTCTTTAGAATACCTAGACATTTTATGTAATGCCTAGGGAAAGTATAGAACAACACATTTCATACCTTGCCTGAAAACAACAGGGATTGTATACATTGCCTAGGTATTCTATAGAATGCCGGGTTTTCATACACTGCCTGTAACATATACACTACAGTTATCACCATAGGTTGGAAACAAACATATGAGAACAGTACTTGCCTATTGTCAGGAGCGGACATACCATTGGTGCAACGTGGACAACCACACAACAGCCCGGGGGGCGGGGGGGAGGGCCAACCCCTGCCTCCACAGCAGGCATTATAATGAGTTATAGGACTGGAGAGGGCCCATATACTGTTATTACACAGCGGCCTCGCATGTCCTCTCCTGCCTATTGTAGATGTCCAGTTGTCATTTGTCCCATGAATGGAACTGGTGGCCAAATATTTCAGAACCGCATCTGCCACATGTGAATACACCCCAAGAGTAAATTGACAAAATGTGGATTTGCTCAGGATTTATAAAGGAAAATCTTTTCACTTTCTTTATTAAAAATGCGGAATTACAACAGATGTGTGAGTCTTGTCCCTGAATGACACGACTCTGCTGACAATCGTCCAATCTACACAGAGAAGTGACATGCAGGAAAATAACAAAAACAAATCCTATTTCTGGTTCCCGGAGTATACAGAGTGGGCTAATACCTTGGAAATGCTTTCCTTCTTTCTTATTGTTTCTTCTGTGTGTATCCATTTGTTAATTTTTACATTTTTCACTTTAATGCACATTACGATGAGAAACGCACTTCTCATTAGTTGGGCTTTTATATTGTGTTGTCAAGAGAGTATCCTCTTCCCGCCTTTGATAAGTGCGCTTCTACAAAGCATTGCCTCTTCTCATGGCCTATTGATGCTTGGTAATGGGGGTATATATGTATATACATTTGTGTGGATTTGAAATTAATTTTTCACTTTTCATTATTTTACTTGTGGATTGAAAAACACTTGAAGGATTAGAATTGATTGAGTCCATTGTTACATTAAAGGAATACTAAACATAAAACACTCCAGCGAAAATATCTCAACACTTCCTGCCTCCATTCTCTCTTGATCCTAATTAGTCTGATGCAGCAAGTAAAATGTGATGTACTGAAGGCGGAAACCATCATTAACTGAAAAGTATATATCCGGTGTACCAGAGGATTAGCCATGTCCCTCCTCACGGACTTGTATATTGTTCTAGGGGTCGATAGACACTGCGCGATGTGCAGCGTTAACCAGCCACCAAGTGGCTCCATGTTTGCCGGGTGTTGGCCTTTTAAAGGGAACCTGAGCGCTGTTGTTTACTATGGATATGTGTTCACATGTCTAATAATCATCCTTTAGAATGGATCAAATAGCAATCAACTTTTTTTTGTCTGACTAAAAAGAACGGATTTCAACTGGATCCGTTATTTTAACATTGAAGTCAACAGAAAACAGAACCGTTAAAAAGACTACAGCAGCGCGTGAGCCCTAGACCAACCTCGCCGCCTCCTCTGATTAGCAGCTCACTGTCAATATACAGTGTACACAGAGGGGTGTGGGTGAGGTTAGCTTTCTGAGCTCTACTACATCTAAGAACTCAGATTGTGTCACAACTACTGTACGGATGAGCGGACCCGCTGAAATTCAGTTTGGTGGGTTCAGCCAGACTTTAGATAAAGTTTGGTTCTGAACCCGGACTTGACCTGAACCCCAATGGAAGTCACTGATTGGGCAGTTTGGGTCTCCGCCCACATATAGCCAGCCATAAACAGATCATTTCCAGTGGAGGGTAGGTGGGCTTTTTCCATATTATTAGTATTTTTTAAGTACAGAACACAGACTTTGCATTACCACCAAACTTTACTTTTCAGGTTCACTCATCTCTAGTTACAACTACTGCATCCACTAAACTAAGTGACACATCACTGGACTCAGGGTCTCTGTTCCTATCTTTATGCTGTTCTCAGATGAGATAGCAAAAACCTTGTGTCTGATTCCTTTTAATTCACAGCTCAATAATTTTGAATCACTTCCTGTTTCCCCCATTTAAAAATTAAAAATAAAAAATGTAAAAATACACAAATGTGGTATTGTCACATCCAGAATAGAGCAATCTATCAAAATATAAAAATAATTGACCTGGTCGGTAAACCGCATAAACAGAAAAAATGTAAAATGCCAAAAATATTTTATTTATATATTTATTTTTACACTTGGTTGCTGCAACACTGCAACAAAATGCTGTAAGAAGCGATCAAAATATGATATCTCTCCCAAAATCAGTGAAAACATCGTCTCGCTCAGCAAACAATAAGCTCCATTGACCAAACAATTAAAACATTACAGGTCTCAGAAAATGGGGACCCAATCGTACCACTAAAGTAATAAAATAACTGGACATCCTTGGTATTGCCATCATTGTACTGATGAGAGTCCTAATTCCAGGTAATTTTTGCTGTACAATGGACGCCCTAACAACAATTCCCCCCAAAAAAGTCAGAATTGTTTTGTTTTTTTGTTTTTTCTCAGTTTTACTGCAGTCTGAATTTTTTCTCACTATTTTCAGTACATTATGTGGTAAAATGAATGGCGCCATTCAAAAGTACAACTCGTCCCTGAAAAACACAAGCCTTCATACGTCTATGCAGATAGAAAAATAAAAAAGTTTTATGGCTCTTTTTTTTTAAAAGAGGAAAAAACAAAGGGTCAAAAAATGGAAATTGGTTAAGTTGGAAAGGGGCTAGTAAGTATAGTAATAAATAAAATGGCTGCCGCCAGTTCACCTGCCCAATGACCGAGCTGGGGGCAGCCCAGAAAAGCTGGGGCTTTTACTTCTGCCGTAACCACAATGAGTGGCCGATGGCTGATATTACTCATTTATCAAAACAGAATAGGAGAAAAATGGCCGTTCGTCATCGCTATCCGCCGCAGTATACAATTTAAATCCGCTATTCTGGATTGAAATGATCATTAGAAAAAAACGAGAGAGAACTCCCAAATGATCTATATAAACCTAAAATAAAAAATTCTGTATCCACGTCCTCAAAATATACAGTATCATTTTTATTACTTGCAATTTTAGGAAGTTGAGAGAAAAAAAAAAATGCAACCATGCTGAAAACATTTGGTACATTGCTACATCGGGTATCTGCAGCGAGCAGGCCTCCCACCGAACAATACAATGCGAAGAAAGGACAATGAGGATGTTTAGGCTCAGAGTAAATATACCGCCCAGTGTGATACAGCAGAACATTTGCAAAGAATAATGGCCCAAATACTAACAGTCCAAGAAATATATATATACAGCATATCACAAAAGTGAGTACACCCTTCACATTTTTGTAAATATTTTATTATCTCTTTTCATGGGACAACACTGAAGATCTGACACTTTGATACAATGTAAAGTAGTCAGTGTACAGCTTGTATAACAGTGTAAATTTCGTGGCTTCAAAATAACACAGCCAATGATGTCTAAACCACTGGCAACAAAAGTGAGTACACCCCTAAGTGAAAATGGCCAAATTGTGCCCAATATTTTGTGCCGCCACCATGCTTGGTCAGTCCAGCACATTTATCCTCAGTTTAGACAGGTAATGGTTGTCTTGGAAGTATGTTTGCGGTTGTTATTATATTGTAATACTGCCCTGCAGTCTAGTTTCCTAAGGGGAGGGACTCAGGCTCTGCTTCAGTATGTCACAGTACATGTTTGCATTCATGGTTCCCATAATGAACTGTTGCTCCCCACAGCTGGCAGCATTCATGCAGCGCCAAACCATGACACTCCCACCACCATGCCTGACTATAGGCAGGACACACTACGAGCCAGAGTATACAGCCTCCAACTTCTCTAAAAAATAGAAGAATTGAAAGCTGAGGTTGCAGTGGATTCTAGGGGAAAGTTTGGTAAATTAGGTGTCTGTGCCTGTGACATGAGGCTTCCTCGAAAGGTTGTACGATTCACTGTGTTAAGAAAAATTGTAAGTGACTCTACCATTATCATTCAAATGAAAAGACAGCAGGACACGGGCCGGTTAGGTTTGGCGGCTGGGCCGGTTAGGTTTGGCGGCTGGGCCGGATAGGCTTGGCGGCTGGGCCGGATAGGCTTGGCGGCTGGGCCAGTTACATTGGATCAGTCAGATATATTTTTTTTTTTCCACTTTTGAAATAATAAGGACAAATTGCGCAGCAGCTAGCCGACTACCCCAGATTTGCTTCACTACTTCACCTCCATATATGTGAATGTGAGATGATCCTATATATCCGATTCGCTCAGTCAGCTGCATATATAGGAAACATGTAATGCATCCTTGGGGATGGTCTTGTGCCCGTGCCATCATTTTCAAGCATTTGGGAAGAAATGTTTGGAGAGGTTTTCTTCCATTCTTCTTGTACTACTACTAGTAAGATCAGTGGGTTTTCGGCCAGCGCGTTGTCCAGCTGTTACATTATGACATAATGGTTGTGTTTAATGAAGGAGTAATTATGTGCTTCCTGTGTTCCCCTCCCCCACATTAGTCACTGTACAGCCATGGGAGACATCCTTTCTGATTATTAGCAGCGCTCCCGCTCTTCCTGCACAGAATGAGGCGATTCTGCTGTTGCTACAATTCTAGATTCTGCAACGAGTGGTGAAAATTGACCTCTTCTGGGGGGTTTCTGCCTCTTTGGAGCGTATTGATCACATTGCACTACCGATCATTGATTAGATTGCAGAAGTAAATTTCCTACATTGTTTTTACATCTGGAAAGGGAAATATTGTGATTTGTAATGCAGTTATGTTATTGTCCATTTTCTTATTTAGATTGTAAAGAGGATATATATTATATATTAAACTACACCTGCGAGTGCGTGTATACAGGAGAGCCACATGAATCCGTTATGTAGAACGGCCCCGGCGGCCTCACATTATAGCGGCATTCTGTGAGGTGACCCCACGAGGCAGCACATTCTCCTCTAAGCCACCATTGGTTTCTCATGAACCTCTGCATGGAATCAGATGGTAAAACATGGAATTCTAATATTTTTTTTTTTTTTTTTTTACACATGGACCCTGATACTGTGAATGAAAATTTCTGTCTCCTGGACATGGATGAAAGGTGTAGACCAGGCATTATATATTCACCTACACTTGTATATACTGTGTTTGTTTGTTTTATGGGCAAACCCCAAATATATAAGCGTTTGCGTGCTGGAATGTACAGTACAGACCATAAAACCTCATATTCTACCCTGTGACTTGTATCCTGGCTCCAGCCCTCTCCTCATGCTCTTTGCTCCCCCCAGGCTATTTTTACATTGTAAACTTTGCTCGCTGTATAATTGATGAAATGCCTGCACATATCTCATCTGGATATGTATAATACAGGCTTGTGTGCTTTATATTGAAAGGCCGGGAAATCCTAAAAGTAATTTTTGTTTCATTTTTGGCTTTAGCTTTCCTTAATTTTAAATGTAGTCATTGTACAGTCATAATCTTGCTACATCTGCTGATGAAAACCGCTGTTCTTCTCTGTCGTGCCTGGTCAGAATACCAGCACATCTGCGCACTTCTCCGGGGACTGTGGATCGGAGACAAAGCATTAAAATAAGGCACAGCATTTTCTACAGATGAAGGCTCCAGTTTTGGAATAAACAATCCCTCATGCAATGTTAAAGGGGTTGTTTCGGATTTTTAAAAAAAATGGACTAAGGGTAGGAAATGGTTGCAAGAAGCCAAGCCTCAAGAATTTTCTTTGGGAGTGCGTGGGGGTAAAGGCCTCAAAACACCTTTCTAAATGTTATCCCTTTCATGTTCCCAAGTGCTGTTAATTTTGGGCAGCTCCACTTTTTTTAATGATACTCTATAGATAAGCTGCACTCACTTCTGGAAATTAATTATTCTCCCCCGAATGTGCAGTGTGATGCTCACCCAGCTGCCATACATTAGTTATGGTCAACAGGGCATGTATTTTCTAGAAGTGTGAAAACTTACAAATCAGCTATAATCGAGAAGGCTGCCTAGAGCACATTATAATACTTTATTCTAGAGCCCCCCTCTGAACCTCCATACATGTTAGATAGCTATCGGCAAAACCATGTCTCCTGACTCTAAAGCAGGCTTTACATGCTGCGACATCGCTAGCGATAGCACCCGCCCATGTCGGTGGCGCGTCACGGGGAGATCGCTGCCGTAGCGAACAATATTGCTACGGCAGCGTCTTACGCAATTACCTGTTCACCGACTTCGCTGTGGCCGCCGAACAATCTCTCCTTTAAGGGGGCGGTTCGTTTGGCGTCATAGCAACGTCACTAAGCGGCCACCCAATAGGAGCGGAGGGGCGGAGATGAGCGGCCGGAACATTCCGCCCACCTCCTTCCTTCCTCATTGCCGGCAGCCGCGGGTACGATGTTGTTTATCGTTCCTCCGGTGCCACACATAGCGATGTGTGCTGTCACAGGAACGACAAACAACCTGCGTTCCAAACGAGGAACGATTTTTATAAAAAATGAACGACGTGTACACGACGAACGATTTGACACCTTTTTGCGATCGTTACTGATCGCAAAAAGGTGTCACACACAACATCGCTAACGAGGCCGTATGTGCGTCACCAACACCGTGACCCCGACGATTTCTTGTTAGCGATATTGTTGTGTGTAAATGGGCCTTTAGGCTGGTGTCCCAATTGCGAGTGCCTCGCGTGTATCTTGTTCGAGTTTCGCGGTGCATCATCCGTCACAGACTCACACTCTGCTCACAGGAGCGGGTCGGCTGCTTTTAGACATTTCTAGCCTCTTATCACTCAGTGAACTAAAGGATTGTCAGTCCAAAATCGGAAATACTGGATCCTAATCCCTCCCCCACCCCACAACATCATCCCACGTACATATTAAGTGTCAACCGATTTGATGGATCGACCAACATTAGTCTGTGTATGGGGTCTTGAAACCTGAGGTAGTTCACCTCCCCTCACCCATCTTTTTCCTATTTGTGTCAATCACGTTTCAGGAAGCTTAGTCCTGACGTTGCGTCTCTGCACTGCTAATTCTCTTTATGATGACCACTTCTAGAGGCAGTTGACAGATTAAAAATGTCCGTGTGCATGAGGCAGCACAACTGACCCCAGATATGTAGATTGCATTGTAGTTTCTGTCACCCGAGCTGTGCACGGGGCCCGGCCTCCCGTCATACGTTTCATGCAGCAGCCTGCGCTCGTGGGTTCGTGGTCAGGATTATCTGGGGAACGTCTTATAATTTGAAACACTCTGCTCATTTTGATATTTTCCATTCTTACACTGAATCCACATTTGGATTATAGCTGCAGCCAGGAATTACGTGGTGTGCCAGAGAATGAACTATTAATAACTTTGTCCTGCTGGAGGAGAAGCATTACTTCAGACAAATAATCCTCGTAGGCGTACTCACAAGAGAGTTGCTTAATAATGTGATATGCAGCTCTGTTCCAGTGCACTCTGCAGCTGCATTACCAGGAGGCCATAAGCTGGCCTGAATCTTAAAGGAGACCTTCCAAACAAAGTGTACAAATAAATTACCGTAGCTTATAAACTGTATTAATTTCCTTGTCATATGAGATCGTGTAGATCGTTATAACTACTACATAGTGAATTTGTCACTATTTGACTGCAGGATAGCTAAGGACAGGGGGCTCCTATACTGCTCCCTTCGCTAGGAGACCCTAGGCCATCCCTAACTTCCAAATTACCTCTGATGGTGGAGATGCTGGAGTCCCATGCCTTCCTATTCTCGTGTACAGAACTAAACTGCCCCCCCCCCCCCTGCCCAGCGAAGGAGAGGGCAGGAGTGTGATGGGAGCACAGATGAAAACCAAAAACGCAGACAAACTGCAAAAACACAGGAATAAACTGTAAGAAATGATGGAAAAAAAGCAGCAGTAGGAAGGCAGCACTAAAAGGACAACAAGGGTTGACACCACAACCACTCACAGGAATGGAGTACTACAACCACCAGTAAGTTTGGATCACACCTCACCAGACCAGTATAGAAAAGCTATAGCTGGTATTAATGGGATAGTCCAGCCAGCACATGTAGGAGGGGAGCGCATGTGACTGGCTTCCCCACAGCAAGTGATCCAAGGAGACTAAAGGCCACTTTAGGCCCTGTGCGCACTGGAAAATGGAATTTTCTCAAGAAAATTCCGCAGGTATTCAAAGATTACCGCACCCGCGGTAAAAAAAAACGCAGCAAACCGCACCCGAAAACCACATGCGGTTTGCCGCGGTTTTACCGCGGCATTGCCGCGGTTTTGCCGCGTGCGGGTTGGTATGTGCTTTATTGCATTCAATGCAATAAAGCACATTGAAGAAATAAAAAAAGTCATTTCATTCTGAGATAGAGAAATAGACAGAAGGATAGATAGAGGGATAGATAGAGGGATAGATAGAGGGATAGATAGAGGGATAGATAGATTCTATGTGAGCACACTCTGCATTTCCCACGGTCGGCAGTGAGTTCACATTACCGGCCGTGGGAAATGACCGGTAATTACCTCTGCTGTCTCGATGCAAGGCTGCATTCATTCAGCGCTGTGACAGTGTCAGTCGCGGCTGGATGTAAGCAGCGCAGGACCTGTGGATTATGCCGGAGCTTTGTTTCGGGAGGGGTTAATAAAAGGGTGAACGAGGCTTGTTTGTGTTTTATTTAAAATAAAGGATTTTTCGGTGTCTGGTTTTTCACTTTACTTACGGGTTGATCATGTCAGACGCTGCCATGATCAAGCCTGGAGTTAATGGCGGTGATCCGCCACCATTAACCCCTTGTATTACCTTGACTGCCACTGCTACACGGCAGCAAGAAGAGCCGGGGACACGCCGGTACTGCCGCATAATGCATGCGACAGTCCCGGGGCAGCTGCGGCTGATATTCTCGGCTGTGGGAGGGGGAGGGAGGCGAGGGACATTAACCCTGCCCCTCTCCCTCCCCAGCCTGAGAATACCGGGCCGCCGCTGTGTGCTTACCTCGGCTGGACGGTAAATATGCAGTGGAGCCCACGTGCTTTGTTTTCTATATGTCCGTTTGCTTTCTATGTGTGTTCTATGTGTCTGTGTTCTATGTCTGTGATGTCAGTGTCTGTGATGTGATGTGTGTGTTTACTCTCTGCTCCGCTTCCTCTTCCTGTAATTACATCACTTCCCTGCAAAACCGCAGGCAGCGATGTACATTACCGGAGGTAAACCGCAAAATACCGCAGGGAATAACGCAGGAAAACGCAGTGAACCGCACAGAATTTGCTGCCTGCGTTATTCCCTGCGGGATTTCACGATTACATTGGAGTCAATGGAGTGAAATCCCGCAGCGACGTGCGGAAAAGAAGTGACATGCAATTGTTTTTGCTGCGGGAATCCCGCAGCAAAACATGCAGCTGTCAAATTCCGCCTAGTGCGCACAGGATTTTTTTTGCCCATAGGTTTTGCTGGTGATTCACTGCAGAGATGTTATGAACATTTTCTGCAGCGAAACATGCATAAAATCCGCGGCAAAATCCGGTAAGTGCGCACAGGGCCTTACACGCAGAGATAAGTCTTTGGCAGATCTGTGGTTGCAGTGAAATCATGAACATATTGTTCCATTTGTACACAGCCACAAACCTGGCACTGATTGTTCACAATTTCACTGCAACCACAGATCTGCCGCAGATTTATCGCTGTGTGTAAAGTGCCCTTAAGGGTTTGATTCCACTTATGATTTGCACGGACAAGTGCAATCCAATAAAACATCGGCTTGCACTCGCACAAGTGCTAAACTATGGGGCAGTGTCCATCTGTGATTGATTTCTCATGCCATAGCGGCATGTGGAATGAATCGCAGCATGCTGCATTTGGCTGCGAGTCTCGGCTCACGCACCCCCATACCCGCTACAAGTCTATGGGTTTGTGTAAAACATCGCACTGCATTCACATGTAATCCGAGTGCAGTGTGATATACGCAGCGACAGGCAGCAGAGGAGATGGGAGAAAGTGCCCTCCCTCTTCTCCGTAGCTATGATCCGATCATATGACAGTTGCATGACTCTCGGCTGACACCTTCAGCAGAAGGTCATTAGCATATTGCTTCCGATTCTCTCGCATCAGAAGCTATACGCTAGTGGAACCGAACCCAAACAAGTAGCCCAGCAGAGATTAACTCCTGCTAGCCTGTCTATGACCTAAAGGTCTGTGGGTCAACGCCCTAGTCTGCCTGTACTGATTGCCTGCTAACTTCCCTGATGTCTGCAGAGTGCCAGAATCTATTCTCCAGAGATCCAGATGCTGCCATGACAGTCGGCGATGTTTGTAAAAGCCTCCTTGTGACAGATTTGGACTTACCGTAAATACTGATAACGCTCGTGATCCAGATCATTATGAACCCTTAGGACACTGTTTATTTGCCAGGCCACTGGACCAGATATGTTGCTGTTGGAGGCTGCAGACTTCTGATCCAGACTGAGTCCTCCATTTCTGCTGCCGTTTTAATTTGATTCTCTTCATTAATGAGATAAAATAACAGAAGTGTTTGTGTGCAGCTTAATTTTTACTCATGTCAGCCTTTCCCAGTCCCAGCTTAATCCTGACACTGATTTAATCAATTACAACTAAGGTGTCGGTGTTCCCGTAACCTTCAAGCTTCTCTGTGGGCCCACAGTGTACTGTAACGTGGAAAGTCATTCAGCCTAAAGGCCTTTACACGGGCCAGCGATCATCGAACAGGAGTTCACAGAGGCGCTTGTCCTTAGTTACCGTCCAGAGTAAACGTGCCACACATCACCCGACGAACGGATTGTTCAGCCAGCGTAAAAATAATTTTGGACAGCACATCACCCCTTGTAAATGGAGAATGTGCTGCTGACCACATGGCGCTGTGTGGGAAGAGAGCTGTCGCATTAAGGCCCTGTGCACACACTGCGTTTTTATTCCTTACAGGGTTTGCTGCAGAATTTCTGCAGCAAAAAAGAAGTAGCATGTCACTACTTTTCCGCAGGTACCTGCAGTTTTGCCATAGATAATGGTAAAAAAACACAGAAACCAACCCGTGGAAAAACCGCATGCGGATTTCGGATGCGTTTTTGGAGCGTTTTTTTGCCGTGGGTTCGGAATTCTGCCAGAGGGTGCGGATTTTACTTAAGAAACACAAATATATCCCAGTGTGTACAGACCCGAACGGTTCTTCTTACCCATACAGTTGTTTGTTGTTGGCCCACATGGACAAACCAACAAACGAGCATCCATCAATTTGCTAGTCTAATAGGCACTAAAACGGATTGTCAATGGCTGGAAGATCTAAATAGATATCTCCACGTAGGCACGGTGTATATCACTCAGGCTCATCATGTGCGGAGGCAGATTTACTAATCCAGTCTGTTGTAGACGGTGTAAGCCAAGATCTGACATTCTGACACTGCTCTAAGGCTATGTGTCCACGGTAGAATGTTGCTGCGGATTTTTCTGCATGAAAATCCGCGACTTTCGCGGCAAATCCGCGCCTTTTTTTTTACCGCGGAATTGCCGCGGATTTTGATGCAGATTTCCCCCCCCCCCCCCAATTCTGAAGCCAAAATCCGGATCAAAATCCGCAACAATAATTGACATGCTGCAGATTTTTCTGGATCAAAATCCGCGGCAAATCCGCCGCGGAAAAATCCGCAGCATGGACACAGCATTTCCAAAATGCCATTGAAATGGCTTGGAAGTGCTGCTGCAGATTTTCGGAAAATCCGCGGCTTTTCCGCGAGAAATCCGCGGCAAAATCCGCGCATTTTCCGCAGCGTGGGCACATGGCCTAAATTGATCTCGGTGGCCAATGCAGTGTAATATTTTATTTTTTTGTCTAACTTACACCCCTTCACCCCCCAGCGATTTTCTGTTTTTCATTTTTTCCTCCCAGTCTTCCAAGAGCCATAACTTTTTTTTTTACTATTTTTATTTTTTTTTTCGGCAATATAGCCATGTAGGAGCTTGTATTCAGTGGGAAGAGTTGTGCTTTTGAACAACACCATTCTTCTGCCACATATTGTACTGAAAAGCAGGGAAAAAAATTCCAAGTGCGGTGAAATTGCAAAACAGGTGCAATTGCAATTTTTTTTGTTCACTATATGTTAAAACTGACCTGGCGTTCTGATTCCCCAGGTCAGGACGAGCTCATAGATAAAAAGTAAAACTGTACATGTTTGGTATCTAAGAGATGGAAAAAAATGTAGAAGTTTGCCCAAAAAAAGAATTAACTTTTGTCGCCATTTTTCAAGACCCATAGCGTTCTCATTTTTCAGGATCTTGGGCTCAGTGACTGCTTTTTTTTTTCTCTGTCTTGAGCTGGTGTTTTTAATATTTTTGCGTATGTGCAATGTTTTCATTACTTGTTATTGGATTTTAATGTAATATGGTGGCGACCAAAAGAAAACCACGTTATTTTGGCGTTTGAAATTTCTTTACTGATCAGTTTACTTGATTTTATATTTTGATTGGGCATTTCTGAGTCCGGCAATACGAAACGTGTATTTATTTTTTTTTATTTTATTCTCAATGGAGCAAAAGGGGGGCAATTTGAACTGTTTTAGGTTTTTGGTTTTTTTCTTAACTTTTTTTATTTATGGTATTTATTTTTTACTGATTTTACTGGTTCCCCTAGGGGATTTTGATTGTGCTGATTAGAGTGGTGCTTCAACATCGCTCTGGTCAGTAGAAGTGTTTTGTTACTGTATATTCGGCATTCACAGGAAACTTGTCATGGCAGCAACAGGTCATCATCTGACCCCGCGCTGCCATGTCAGCCCATTGGAGCCCCGTGATCATGTCACAGGGCCACTGATGATGCTGTGGAACGGCTCGATCCCCGCCGAAGCATGTTAGTTCATGCTGTCAGAGTTTGACAGTGTGATCTAAGGGGTTAACAGGTGTGGGTGGATCAGAGATCCACCTGTGCCTGCTAGCTGCACATGTCTGCTGATCTAATCAGCAGACGTGTGTGGATGTCTGTGGGGGAGGTGACCTAGGATGTACATATATGTCCCTGGTGGTGAAGGAGTTAATTCACCCCCAGGATGGCTTTCTTTTTGCCCATAATTATAGTACACATTAATGTGTCTTAAAGGGAGCATGTAAGCTGATTTTTGCTACCTTATCTGAAAACAGCATGATGTAGGCAAATAGATCCTGAATCCAACTATGTATCACTTAGATTACTGGGTGCAGCTGTTCTGACACAATCAAAGCTTTTCGATTTTAGCATGAAGCAGAGCTGAGAAAGTTGTCCAGTCACACCAGGCTGTCAATAGTGAATGTACATTGACAGTGAGGTGTCAATCAGAGGAGGGGCGTGCTGGAGGGCCGTGTGCGTGACATTGTAGATCTGCAATGATCATCACTAGGTGACAAAGCCTTTAGTTTACGTAAGCAGCACATGTTCAATCTTAAAAGGACCTGTCACTTGTCCCCCAAAATCTAATTAACTATGTTATAAAAAAAAAACTGAGACCCCCTAATTTTGGGGCTCGCAGTTACCCCATCAAATCAAATGCCACGTCGGGGCCTCTCAAAGATTTGCAGGCTTCTCGTCTATCTTCTGGGTACTACTGCCCTAGATGCTAGTAAATCGATCCGCTCATGTCTAATGCCCATCCTTCTGAAGTTTTTAGCTAGGAAGATGGTCTGTAATTTATTATACAAGCCCATGGGAAAGCTCGGAAGATACTGACCGTCTTTCAAGCATGTTGCCATTATTTTTACTTTAAAGAACTGTAAGCAGTTTCTGTATCATCAGAGTGAAAAAAAATGGCTTTAAAATAACAATAAACAAACATCACAAAACCCATAGAAAGACGTTAAAGGAAAGAAAAGGTAAACAAAGACCAGTATTTCATGAAGGATCTTTGCTTGAAAACTTGTCAGGTTCACGTGGTATGCACAGACCCTTGTACTTTTTTATTATTATTATTACATATATACAGTAAACAAGAGAAGACTAAACTGCTGTGACTGCAGCTTGTGCCGCAGTGTAACATTGTGTCGGGGAGTTGCATTACGAGCTAATTATCTTACATTGTGTCATTGGCATCGCTCCCTGTCCAGTGGTGCTGCATTGCGCTGTCATGTTTTTTAAATGGGTTTTCCACTTTTGTATTCCTTTTATCCTAAATCGTTGGTTCAAGGAAAACAAGTACAACTTCATGTACTATGCGTTTTTAGTTCATGACTGTTTCTTTCTTGATTTCTGTCAAATTTCTGTTTCCCAACAATGAATGGGAACATCCAGAAAACATGTCGCGTCCTAATGGTTCTCACAGCTAAAGGTTCTCTTCTATATCCGTAAAAGGGAATCTAATAGGAGCAACCCTCCTGAGCCGTGTATATTGGCATCTAGGGCATAGGAGACTGAATAAAATGATACCTCGATATCTGCCATCTGATGTCTTATTCCAGAGAAACACACATTTTCTCAATATGTAAATGAGCTGTTCCAGGCTATGGACCGCACACAGATCTCCAGGAGAATCTGCCTCCAGAGATTATTGTATATGAAAGTCAGCAGTACCAGTGTGAGACATATAGAAGAAGAATAGACTGTCAGTCATTACATGTCTCACACTGCTAATACCCCTTTTCATTTATAATAATCATCTCTGGAGACAGATTATCAGTCAGATCCTATATCTGGCCCATAGACAGCTCATTTACATATTAAAAAACTTGGATTGCTCTGGAATAAGATATTGGATCGCAGTTATCAAAGTATCATACATGCCCATATAGACTGCTCAGGAGGGTAGATCCTACTGAAAATTTCACTTTTAAATAGCCAGTACTCCGGTATTATACAGTTTGTAGATTGGGGCTGATTGGAGACTTTTTTTTTTTCTTCTTTTCTTTAAAAGCAACTTTCCAATTTTACAGCTGCTGTCCAGAGAAATATTTTCATAACAAAGACATATTTTGGCCACACATTCCTGGAAGGCTTTAAGCCATATTTCAAAAAACTTCTCAGCTACTACGTGTGTCGCAATACAGCTGCAATTTGGTTTGGAAGACTACCAGAAGTGATGCCATATTGCTGGGATTACTGATATTGGGGGTCTGATAAATGAGCCCCTAAATATCCTCAGAATAACAAGGCTGCATTACTAGAGAAGGGTTGCAGCTCCTTCATAGTTGTTTCCTCTATAGCTTCAATGGAGCTGTACACTGCGGTGCCATTGTGCAGGGAGATTCCTGATATAGTTTTTATTCTTGGGATTAGTGGGTTTCCCGAGATCCATAATATATATCTAGATCATGGTATTATGGGTTATCCTAGTTATGTGCCATATTAAAGTCCACATTACCTTCCACTAATACATTGTAGCAGCAAGAGGACTTTATGGTCTTTAGCTCCTGTACACACAGTACATGTACCGCCTCCTTCTTTATTATATTTTTGCGCTGTAGTGGTTGCATTTCTTTTATGCCCTGATGGCATAGTGTACAGCAGTCTGAAAATTAGAGCTGACAATAGTCTAGACGTCACCAGGCTGAAATCTACATGACTGATGGGCAGGAGGCGATCTGTGCAGACAGGTAAAGAATGTGACCCTCCCGGTATGCCTGCTGTGTGTTCAGACTATTGCCCACGGCTATGTAGTCTCATTTACAATGTTGCTGCCTGTGGCCATATTTTCGATAACCTTGCATTGAGAGAAAGAGAAACCCTAGTCCAATTGGTATAGCCTTCTGTTGTAGTTTTTTTTTTTTTTTTTTTGCCATTAATCATTTTAGGTGACTTCATTTGCATGTGATGCAGCAGTTGTTAAATCTACATAGTAGTTTGACTTGTCTTTTAGATATTTTTTTTTTTTAACATCGTTTATGAAAAACTGTCCCACCTCATACTGATCATAGACACATGTACTATAAATATTATCATGTATGCATTTTGGCAATTTATGTATCTTGTACTTTATATTTCATGTGCACTTTTTTTTATTTTTTTTACATTGCTCATTGTTACTACATATGAAGGTAACTCAGAAAATGAGATGTAATAATATACAGTGTTTAATACTGCCCCACCTCCATACATTTCTCACTGATCACCTCGGAGGTGTCTCCGCACTTGTTAAATATTGGAAGTGTGAACATTGTTCTTGATGATTAACTGAACCAAAGATACTGATGTTTTATGATGGATTTATATATATATATATATATATATATATATATATATATATATATATATATATATATATATATATAGTGTGTGTATGTATATATATATATATGTGTATATATATATGTGTGTAATATATATATATATATATATATATGCATGTATATATATATGCATGTATATATATATGCATGTATATGTATATATGCATGTATATGTATATATATATGCATGTATATGTGTGTGTGTATATATATATATATATATATATATATATATATATATATATATATATGCATATATATATGCATATATATATATATATATATATGCATATATATATATATATATATATATATATATATATATGCATATATATATATATGTACATACATATATATATATGTACATACATATATATATATGTACATACATATATATATATGTACATACATACATACATATGTACATATATGTTTGTGTGTGTGTGTGTATATATATATGTTGTTGTGTGTAGTTGCCAGTGTTTGTGTAGGGCGCTGTAAATGTTCTGGGTGTTGTCTGGGTATGGGGGTGTGTGAGAGCGGTGTTGTATGTGTGTTGTGTTGTGTGTGTTGCATTGTTTGTGGAGCGCTGTGTGTCTGGTGCTGTGTGTGTGTTTTGGGGGAGGTATGTTTTGTGCAGTGTGTGTGTTGCGCGGTATGTGTATTTGTGTATGCCGCGATGTTTGTGTGTTGGGTGTTGTGTGTGTGTGTGTGCGCGGCGTTGTCTGTGTGTGGGTGTCTGTGTAGGGCGGTGTTTGTGGTTCCCAGTGTGTGTGTGTGTGGTGTGTTGTGCGGTGCGCGTGTGGCGGTGGGGGTGTGTGTGTGTGTGTGTGTTTTGGGTGGAGGTGTGCATCCCCATCGTGCTCCATCCCCATGCTGCGCACCCCCCATCGTGCTTCATCCCCATGCTGCGCACCCCCCATCGTGCTCCATCCCCCATGCTGCGCACCCCCCATCATGTTCCATCCCCCATGCTGCGCACTCCCCATCGTGCTCCACAGTCACACATCAGACAGTATACACACACACATCTGATCCGGTGGGCAGTCCCAGCAGCTGTGCTGCACGCCGTGCTCCTCTGCCTTCTGCCGAAACTCACACATCCGATCGCATACACGCACACATCCGATCGCATACACGCACACATCCGATCGCATACACGCACACACACACACTGACGATACGCACATACGCGCTCACACACTCACAACATCCGGAGATACCACATGCTTCCGGCCATGTGATCCTCCGGCAGGTCCTGGAAGGTCACTGCACGCACAGTATCGCCGCCGAGAAGTAAGCGATATCACTGGATGCTGTGAGTGTGTGGATGCGATGCGATGTGATGTGTGTGTGAGGTGTGTGTGAGAGTGAGTGTGATCTGATGTGTGTGTGTCTGTTCTTATGTGTGTGCGTGTGTGTGTGTTCCGCCGCTGCAGGACCTTGATGCGCTCACCTGCTCCCGGTCGGCGTCTGGTGAGTGACTGCGGGGTCTTCTTTCTTCTGCCTTCTCTCTTCTGGGGGTGCCCGCTGCCTATGATGAAGTGTCTTGCAGTGTCTTTAACTCTTTCACTGCTGCATGACACTTCATTATTGACCGCAGCGTATGCTGGCTCCCTGCACATGTGTACCGGGAGCCGGTGTTCGCTGGTAACCATGATACACATCGGGTAACTAAGGGAAGCGCTCCCTATAGTTACCCTATGTTTATCATGGTTACCAGCGTACACCGGCTCCGTCACGATCCCAGCATCGCAAGGTTATGTCTGGGCTGGGGGAGTCGGGGCTTCGTTTGAATTCGGGGGAAGGGGCGTGGCCGAGCGGTCAATGCGTGTGGAGGGTCGGGGCGAGAGGCCAATCTATGCGGGGGGCGGGGCCAGGCCGAGGCGAGCGGCCAATCCGTGGGGGGGGGGCAGGGCCAGGCCGAGCCCAGCTGCCAATCCGACAGTTGTCACTCTAACGACACTGTCGCGGTGACACAATCTTGGAGCAAGACAGACAGACAGAATAAGGCAATTATATATAGATAGATTTAATTATAATAGAATGGGTAAAATAGTAAATGGGCATGCTTTCAACTACACTTGTGTGCATTATGCACTTTTTGTTTTACAAGCCCAGAAAGGGTACAGGGTCTAGATGATATTACATGGCATACAGCAGAGTGTTAAAGACAACATTTTTGTGCAGTTTTTTAGCAGAAAGTCAACCAAAATTTGGTGTACACTTAAAGGGAACCTGTTAGCAGGTTTTTGATATTTAATCTCTGTCACCTGATGTAGGGGCTGAGACCCTGGTTCCAGTGATGTTACTTACTGGTCTCCATGCTGTTATTTTGATACAATCGCTGTTTTCTCTGCTGCAAGTTTAGCAGTGCTCCGAATGCTGAGCTCTGTATACCTCCACCCACAGCACTGATAGGCAACTGTCTGTGTACATTGACCTTTGCTAATTAGTGGTGGGGGAGGGGGTTATACAGGGAAGTTGACTAGGAGGCATAAGATACCTAGTCCAGCAATTATAATCTCATTTTGTAGAAAGGCCAACACTTTAACACTAAAAGTCCCCAGAGAGGGGTCATTTAACATTTCTACCATTGGAATCCTATGGAGCTCGAAATTCCTGGGACTTCGAGTGTTAATCCAGTAAGTGACACATCATTGGAATCAGAGTCTCAACCCCTACATCATGCTGTCTCAGATTACATAGCAAAAAAGCTGTTGACAGCTTCCCACTAAGGCTCCCAAATGCATTAGATTAATGCCACCAACATTGACAGGTTTGGTCAGCAGTCTGTGTATGAGGGTCCTAAGACAACTTATTGTCATGGAATAATATGTCTGCTTGATAGGTTTGTTCTTCTGGAGGTAAGCCGCCTCTAGCCATGTTTGGCCACTGATCTCTCATGAAGAATACAGGATTACTTGGTTCAACCATTGCTCCCATCTATGGAAGAGACAGTCACATCTGCTGCTGGCTGAACTATATAATTTATATGGCGGGTCTTAAGGCCGCTTTACACGCAACGACATTGCTAACGAGATGTCGTTGGGGTCACGGAAGTCGTGACGCACATCTGGCCTAATTAGCGAAGTTGTTGCGTGTGAAACGTACGAGCAACCTCTAACTATCAAAAATACTTACCTGATCGTTGACACGTCGTTCATTTCCAAAATATCGTTGCTGATTTTGGACGCAGGTTGTTCATCGTTCCTGAGGCAGCACACATTGCTGTGTCTGACACCCCAGGAACGACAAACAACAGCATTCCTGCGTCCTCCGGCAACGAGGTGGCAGTGACGATCCACCTCCTCTCCTGCTATTGGTGTCCTGCATGGTGACGTCGCTGTGACACCGAACGAACCGCCCCCTAAAAAAAGAGGTTGTTCGCTGGCCACAGCGATGTCGTTATAAAGGTATGTTTGTCTGACCCATACCAGCGATATTGTGCGCCACGGGCAGTGATTTGCCCGTGACGCCCAAATGACTGGGGCGGGTGCATTCACTAGCAACATCGCTAGCGAGGTCGCTACGTGTAAAGCGGCCTTTAGTCTAGAAAGATTCACCAATTTTATCAGACTGTATAAACCACTGTTACATTTGCTTCATTTTCAGACTGTCTAGTCTAAAAGTGGCTTTACATGCTACGAGATCGGTAAAGCGATCTCGTTGGCGTCACGGAATTTGTGACGCACATCCGGCCGCTTTAGCGATGTCGTGGCGTGTGACACCTATGAGTGATTTTTGAATCGTCGCAAAAACGTTCAAAATCGCTCATCTGTGACATGCCCCCCTATTCCCAATTATCGTTGCTGCTGCAGTAACAATGTTGTTTGTCGTTCCTGCGGCAGCACACATCGCTATGTGTGACACCGCAGGAACGAGGAACCTCACCTTACCTGCGTCCACCGGAAAAGGAGGAAGGAAGGAGGTGGGCGGCATGTTCCGGCCGCCTTTCTCCTCCCCTCCTTTTCTATTGGGCGGCGTTTCAGTGACGCTGCTGTGACGTCGCTGTGACGCTGAACGAACCGCCCCCTTAGAAAGGAGGCGGTTCGCCGGTCACAGCGACGTCGCAGAGCAGGTATGTGCGTGTCACACTGTTGTAGCGATCATGTTCGCTATGGCAGCGATCACCACATATCGTGCCACCGACGGGGGCGGGTGCTATCGCACGCGACATCTTTAGCCGATGCTAGCGATGTCGTAGCGTGTAAAGCGGCCTTTAGGCCCCATGTAGATGGTGCTAATATTGAACGAGTGCTCCCATGAATACATGTTCCCTGGTTCGGTTTGTCAAAACACCAGGAAATCCCTCAAGGAATAAGCAAAATCTGAATTCCTTGGGTAAGAGGATTTTTAATCAAGCTTTAAAGTCATCGTTCTCTGCATCACGTCCTAGGTAAACAATAAAAAATAAGGAATGTGTTTCTGAGAACAATGATATTATATGCGCATAGAATAATCCTATTAACAAACGTTCTTCTTAGCCGCGTAGTTGATCGCTCTAAAGAGGATATTACAGTGTTTCCTCAAAAATAAGACCTTCCCGAAAATAAGACCTAGCAGGAGTTTTCAGGGAGGCTTAAATATAAGACATCCCCTAAAAATAAGACCTAGTTGCGGTCCAATAATGACGTGTCCTTGCAGCGGTAGAAAAGTTAACAACCCTGCAGGACACTTCATTATAGACAGCGGACATCCTCTAAAGAAAGAAGACCCCCCCTGATTATACTCACCAGATGTCGACCGGGAGCAGGGGAGCGGTCAAGGTCCTGAGGCAGAACATGCACATCAGATCACATATACGCACAAATCAGATCACATACACACATCAGATTACATGTGCAGTGAGCTTCCAGGACCTGCAGAATGATCACATGGCCGGAAGCACGTGGTATCTCCGGATGTTGAGTGTGTGTGTGTGTGCGCGCGATTGTACAGGTATGTGAGATATCAGGTGTGTGTGTATTCTGTCTGTCTGTCTGTCTGTCTGTCTGTCTGTCTGTCTGTCTGTCTGTCTGTCTGTCTGTCTGTCTGTCTGTCTGTCTGTCTGTCTGTCTGTCTGTCTGTCTGTCTGTCTGTCTGTCTGAGTGTAAGCTATCTGATCTATGTGTGTCGGCCAGACGCAGGGGAGGCGTGCATCATACCTGCTGGGAGATCTAGGAGCCACACAGACGCCCAGGGCTGGTAAGTATGACGATCCTGGGAAAGGGGGACAGTCTGCTTTTTGTGGGGGGTAAATTTACCCCAGCCATGTCTCCTTGAGAATAAGAAGACACCCCCTAAAAATAAGACCTAGTGCTTTTTTCGGGGCAAAAAAAAAAATATAAGACAGTGTCTTTTTTTTTTTTTTCGGGGAAACAGGGTAAACCGATGATCGGTATACATGTATCCGATTTGGTGGTCATTTAACGATTGTGGCCGTTTTGTCTACATTTATATGGTCTAAAAATTGGACAATAAATCTGTGGCAAGTGTGTGGTACAATGCTGCGGTACCTGCCCGATACATACAGATTTTTTTCTGACTGTAATTTTCACATTTCTCAGGCAAGGTCTTGTGAAGGATATGAGAAAACGACTATTCACTGCTGATCAGCTATAAGCAGATCTATGCAGTGGATCGTTATGGGGCAGTTGTGGATGCGGTGTTTATATGACGTTCGTTCTTGGAGTATGTTCTACAATACTGTACAGCCCTATAAGGAGCGGCAGCCAGATGATTTACCAACCTAGGTAATACACGGCTAAATGTTAATATTTAGGCAGGTTCATGTAAACTATTTTACGTTTGCTATCAGACATGCTACAAAGGCACATTTTAATGGCGGGATCTATGTATCATATGGGTACATTGTGCAGCTACAAATTCTGGTGAAAACATTGGGTTCAACAAAGCGTATAACTTCATAGTGAGCGGAGTGTGCCGATCTTAGCAGATCTCCACAGATCGTAATGATCAAATACCTTTATTGGAGTAGCTACTGTAAGGCAGCAAAGGGAACCTGTCATGTCCCAAGACACTAACCTCAAGATATAGTGTCAATCTGCAAGGTAACAGCATTACAAAGCTGTCTGGCCACCTTACTGAAAGTGCGGCCACTGGGAGAAAGTGAACTTAAAGGGAACCTGTCAGGTGCAATATGCAGCCAGAACCACGAGCCGTTCTGGATGTATATTGCTAATCCTTGCCTAAAGGTACCGTCACACTCAGCGACGCTCCAGCGATCCCACCAGCAACCTGACCTGGCAGGGATCGCTGGAGCGTCGCTACACGGGTTGCTGGTGAGCTGTCACACAGGCAGATCTCACCAGCAACCAGTGACCAGCCCCCAGCCAGCAGCGACACGTGGAAGCGATGCTGCGCTTGGTAACTAAGGTAAATATCGGGTAACCAACCCCATATTTCCCCTTGGTTACCAGCGCACACCGCTTAGCGCTGGCTCCCTGCACTCCTAGCCAGAGTACATATCGAGTTAATTACCCGATGTGTACTCCGGCTACGTGTGCAGAGAGCAGGGAGCCGGCACGGACAGCGTGAGAGCGGCGGACACTGGTAGCGAAGGTAAATATCGGGTAACCAAGGGAAGGGCTTCTTGGTTACCCGATATTTACATTGGTTACCAGCGTCCGCAGAAGCCGGCTCCCTGCTGCCTCCACATTCAGTTGTTGCTCTCTTGCTGTCACACACAGCGATGTGTACTTGACAGCGGGAGAGCAACAACTAAAAAATGGTCCAGGACATTCAGCAACAACCAGCGACCTCACAGCAGGGGCCAGGTTGTTACTGGATGTCACACACAGCAACATCACTAGCAAGTTGTACCTCAGCAGCGATGTTGCCTAGTGTGACGATACCTTAACTGTCCAACTGTCCCTGTATACACTAGCATAGATTAAGAGATCTATAGAAAAAGTATTTCTAAAGATCTTTTATGTTATGCTTATGAGCCCGGGGACTAGTCCCGAGGGAGTTTGTTCCCTTAGCTAGTCAGCCCACATAGCATGGTGGCATGCCCCTGACAGCGTACTAAAATGCTAATGAATACGCAGTGACGCCGCACATACCTCACTGTTCATGGCGGCCGGCTCTGCGCATCATCCGGAGTACCCGAGGCTTCCGATCATGCGCAATTAACTGATCTAGGGTGTAAGCTTCCTGGCTTCAGTGAGGTACAGTGCGCATGACCAGAAGTGCTGAGGACTCCGAATCATGCGCAGAGCACATCCATCCTCCGCCGGCCGCCATGAAGACTGAGGTATGTGCAGTGTCGCTGCGTATTAATCAGCATGTTAGTAACGCACCCATGTGGGCGTACTATGCTATGTGGGCCGACTAGCTAAAGGGAGAAATACCCTTGGGACTAGTCCCTGCGTTCATTAGCATAAGATAAAAGATCTTTAGAAATACTTTTTCTAAACATCTCTTTATGTATGCTATTAGATGCAGGGACAGTTGGGCAAGGATTACTAATATGCACCCAGAACAGGTTCCCTTTAATCCATCCTGGGAGCCACCAGCTTTCAGTCACAGGGGCATGCTGGTGCATCTCCACTGTATTGTGAGCATCCCCCGGCTGATTGTCTACATACCTTTAGGGCGGCTTTGCACGTTGCGACATTGCACGTGCGATGTCGATGGGGTCAAATCGAAAGTGACGCACATCCGGCGTCGCAGTCGATATCGCAACGTGTAAAACCTTTTTGATACGATGAACGAGCGCAAAAGCGTCGTTATCGTATCATCGCTGCAGCCTCCGACATTTCCATAATGCCGGTGCAGCAACAGGTGCGATGTTGTTCCTCGCTCCTGCGGCAGCACACAACGCTGTGTGTAAAGCCGCAGGAGCGAGGAACATCACCTTACCTGCGTCCCGGCTGCAATGAGAAGGACTGAGGTGGGCGGGATGTTTACATCCTGCTCATCTCCGCCCCTCCAATTCAATTGGCCGCCTGCCGTGTGACGTCGCTGTGACGCCGCACGACCCGCCCCCTTAGGAAGGAGGCGGGTCGCCGGCCAGAGGGACGTCGCACGGCAGGTATGTGCATGTGAAACTGCCGTAGCGATAATAATCGCTACGGCAGCTTTCACTAGATATTGCACGTGCGACGGGGGCGGGACTATCGCTGCAGCATCGGTAACACATTGTTACCGATGTCGCAGCGTGCAAAGCCCGCCTTAGTGGTCAGCTCGGATGTTTAGGTTTTGAAATCTAAGAAAGTAAAGTTTTGTAAAATCATCAGCTTGTTGAGTGACAGCAGCAGCTGATAGCTGGGGTGGGTATTCATAGTTATCCATTCTCCCCCTGTTATTTTATGCTAATTCTATTATAGAATCAATTTACTTTGTGACTAAAAGGACCTGTGCTGATGTCATACCCATGTGACCAGATAAATAACGGGGAGGGGATAACTATGAATACTCCCCCCCACCCCCCCCCCCCTCCCCACCCCCTCAGCTATCAGGAAGCTGGTGATTTTATAAACTTTACTTTCTTGGATTTCAAAAGCCATACATCTGAGCTGACCACTAAAGGTATGTAGAGAATCAGCCTGATAGTGCCAGTACAGCCCTGGCTTTAGGCTATATACGAAAATCCTTATCATTGGTGCACTTTAAGGCTATGTGCGTACTGTGCGTTTTTCGCAGCATTTTTCCGCGTTTTTCGGGTGCGTTTTTGGTCAGAAAACTGCATGACTTTGCTTCCCCATGAAAGTCTATGAGTTCTCATGTTTGTTGTCCGCACAGTGCTTTTTTTTAATTTTTTTTTTTTTTTTTCAGCTGTGTATTTGCGGTGTAAAAAAAAAACAAAAAGCAACATTTCAATTCTTTTCTGCGTTTTTCCACCCATGCAATGCATTGGAAAAACGCAGTGACCAAAACCGCAGCAAAACACAGCAAAAAACGCATGCGTTTTTGCTGCGGGTGCGTGTTTTTGCGTTTTTTTTTTGCTGCCAAAAATGCTGCATCTTTGTGGTCACAAAAAAGGCAATGTGCGCACATAGCCTGAGGGGTCAAACTGCAGCGAACTAGAGGTTATATTTGGGTGCTAGCTGTAGTACACAGACTGCATCTGCTAAACTCCTAAGCCTACTCCATGCATCTACTTCACATATGCACATATACAAGGAGTTAAAGAAACGCTATTCTTAATAATGATTTTTTTTTCCGTGTTCTGAAACTAAAGCAGACTATATAATTTGACAAACCCCTCTCCGCAGATGCAAAGAACAAAAGGATCGGTCATGTTGAAATCGGACAGAATGGTCCTTCTTTCCCCGAATTCTGTCATACGTATTCCCCTGACACCTCCATATATATTAGACCAGTCCTGCTGGGATAGGTGGGTTAATCATTCTAAGGCGTATGGCCTTCTTCTTCGTCTTGCAATATTCCTGCAGGGAACATACTGGTAATCTTCTGATAATCTGTTCCATACCAAGGAGAAGGTCAGTCCTCGTCATCTCCCGGGTTCTCTGAAGAACTCTGGAGAAATACTGTCTCAGATTGATATAATTACAGGTTTATAAACCAGCCTGACATTGCAGCGTCTGACTCAGCCTTTTCCCTCTAATCATATGTTCAAGACTTGGAGAATATAATATGCCTCATATTACGTTTAGCAAAAAAAAAGTTTTTTTTATTTTGCTGTGGATGAAATGTTGAGTATTTTTCTGTTAACACTACAATATTGAACTGTTTACATACAATCATCAGAATTAGTTAGGAGTATATATAATATAAAGACTGGATATGCCTTCAAATAAAACATGAACAAACATTACTCCCTCTTTTCATCCCCTGCCTCTCTGTTGATACTTTTTACTACTTGCCATCTGCCTGCTTCACTGCTGCAGTCAATCAAATGTCTTTGCGCTGATGCCTGTATGGCACAAGGCGGTGATTGCCGCACAGCTCTCGTGGAAAGACTGCAAGTGATCAGCTGCAGGTGAGGACTGCAAGAGAGGGGGCATGTTACTAAATGGGGGTGTAATGTTTGCAAAAATCCAAACGTATCATATTGATCTCGTTCAAAATAGGTTGTTCAGCTGACACAATTTATAAAAGCTGGTCATGTCCCAAGATAGAAAATGTTTTCTTCAATTGTATGCAAGATAAGGGTGCTTTACACGCTGCGACATCCCTAGCGATTGCTAGCGATGTTGCAAGCGATAGGATCCGCCCCCGTCGTACATGCGACATTTGGTGATCGCTGCCATAGCAAACAATATCGCTACGGCAGCGTCACACGCACATACCTGTTCAGCGACGTCGCTGTGACCGCTGAACAATTCCTCCTTCAAGAGGGCGGTTCATGCGGCGTCACAGCGGCGTCACTAAGCGGCCGCCCAATAGCAGAGGAGTGGTGGAGATGAGCGGCCGGAACATCCCGCCCACCTCCTTCCTTCCGCATTGCCGGTGGACGCCGGTAAGGAGATGTTCGTCGTTCCTGCGTTGTCACACAGAGCGATGTGTGGTGCCGCAGGAACGACGAACAACCAGCAGCATGCACCACCAACGATATTATGAAAAGGAGCGACGTGTCAGCGATCAACAATTTTTGCCGTTTTTGCGATCGTTGATCGTCGCTCCTAGGTGTCACACGCTGGGATGTCGCTAACTGCGCTGGATGTGCGTCACTAATGATGTGACCCCGACGATATATCGTTAGCGATGTCGCAGCGTGTAAAGTACCCTATAGATTGGGAGTTCCCAGGAGCCGGGGTTAAGCTAATAACTGCAAATTAAGGCATTTTTTTTGATTGAAGTTTTATCAGCAGGTTTTTGACACCTAATCTGAGAGCAGCAATAACATAGGGGCAGAGATTCTGATTCCAGTGATATGTTGCTTACTGGGCTGCTTGGTGTATATTTGATAAAAATCACTGTTTAATCAGCAGTAGATTATCATTAGAAGACTACTTGGTGTGCTGCAGGTAGTCCAGCATATTCCTGAGCTCTGTATAACCCCACCCACACCACTGATCGTCAGCTTTCTATGTACACTGTATATCAGTGGTGTAGGCGGGGTTATAGAGCTCCACATTCATATAACTGCTAGATACAGTATGTCAGAGAAAACAGCGATTGTATCAAAATGACAGCAAACAGCTCAGTAAGTGACACATCGCTGGAATCGGTTTCTATCTCTACATTATGCTGCTCTCAGATAGGGAATCTGTCACCAGGTTTTTGCTTCCCTTTAAAAACACTTGGAAGTGAAAATTGCTTCTCTGGTCTTTGCCTGAGTCTTCAGTGAAGAAGGATCTGTTTGTGGACCAAATAATGTCTTCAAAAGCGAAGCTTCAAAATTTCAGGTTAATTATTTGGTGGAACTGTAAAATACATGTACATTGGTTTACCTTTGTTTTACTGATCGCGGGTTATAACCTGAATTATGCTCCGTAGCTGTATTCACAATTCTGCAATTTTCAGAGCTGTACTTCTCCAGCATTTTTTGCTGACTCAACATTGGCAAAGAACAGTGGAGATTTCCATTCTGCGAGGCCACCTTTTCAGGAGCAATGTGATGTAGCAAAAGTTAGGTCTTGAGTGGCAAATATGCAGTGTAGGGCCCACTTCACAAGTCAGTGATTCGGGTACGTATGACAACCGTTTTTATACGTATTGTAGACACGGACATTGGCAGACTTATTAAAATCAATGGGTCTGCGCACACATCAGTGTGTTCACAAGGACCGTGTGTCCGTATGGAGCAAACGCGTGTCTGTGTGTTCCGCGTGAAGACCAGTCCATTTTTCTACGGCCACACTGTGACACATACCGGAGAAAACGCGTGTCTTTAAAATAAAATAATTTTGTATACTCTCCTGTCTCCAGTGCTGCTGTCATTGCTTTCGCGCCCTCTCATTATGCTCATGAATATTCACTTCATCGCGGACCCAGTAGCAGCAGCGCTGGAGGCAGCAGCAGTGGGGACAGGCGAGTATAGAAGTACATGCTGTCCGTGTGCTATCTGGATGTCACTCGGATAGCAAAGGGACAAAATCATGGCACACAGATGGGCCACACGTACCTTCAACACGGCCATGCAAACCACAAACGTTTTCAGACTCGTGAAGAAGCCTTATAGAGTAATAGGGGTTAACCCCTATCTACCGTATACATAGTGGATGTAAAGCGACGCGACTCTGTGCAATTCTGCAACAAAATCCAGTGCGCATTTAACATGTTACACATGAATTTTGTGCTGCAAATTTGCAGAAAATTAGCAGTGACCTATGCCGTGGTTTAGTTTCTGTCTGCTTTATTCATGGCTTCTTAGTTTCTTGCTGTGTAATAGAAGCTAGACCGGGCTTAGGGATATCCTTGCCTATCGGCTGCTTACCAGTTTCCGATAAAGCCATCAGATTGAAAATGCAGCTGCAGATTACAATACAGATGCGCATCGGAAGAAGGTACAATAGGCATAATGTCATTTATTAACTTTAACCATCCTACCGGTTTGTCTACTCACTTTTGTCAGTAAGCCAAGTAAACAGGAAAACCTAGCTGTAATAAGTGATCTGAGGCATGCTGTAGGGGTTTCTGCTGGCTTCCTGTTGATTTTTCGGTTATTAACCCTAATGATGGCGTTTCATTGCAATATTCAGAATATCCATTTGAGATTTTTTTTTCTCTAATTTAGAGCTGTCATCTTGAGGTTTTCCTCTTATTTCCTAATCTCTTCCCATGGTGTACATGCCACTCCGCTGCCGGATATGGATATCTTAGAGAAGTTCCTTATTACCGCAGGATATGAAGTTGTGTGAAGGACCCTGCTTTCAATTTACTTTCTATTCAAGGTTTCTGTTTGGTTTGGCCACGAATCTGGCTAATCTATGGAGAAATAACCTGACACTCATTGTGAAATTAAGAAAAGGAGAAATCACGGCACTTCCACTGGTTGTTTAAAATCTCTTTTATATTTGACAATCCACAAAATGGTCCATTTTATTAAAAATACTTCAATTGTGGTGGAGACTGATTTGCTTCTCACGCCCATGGTCCTCGCCTATTCACACAATCATGTACAAACGTTTACCACAACCATCCAATGACATGTTAATGTGATGAACAAAACATTACGAAGTTTAGCAACAAAATGATCATTTTGTACAATGTGAGCGCATATCAGTAAGTACGTTATTCTACTAACTCCATGTTAGGCTGCTTTCACACTTCCGTTCTTTTGCCTCCGTCACAATCCGTCGCTTTGAGGAATTACAGTATCCTGCAAAATATTTTGCAGGAATCCGTTTTTCCCCGATAGACTTCTATTAACGACGGATTCTGACTGATGTCCCTGCGTTGCATCCACCGCGTGACGGATCAGCCGTTTACTAACTGACAGGCGGGAGCAACGCCGAATGTAACGTTTTTTGTGTGCGGCAGATTGTTGGTTTTTTTTACTGTGAGCATCCGCACAGTAAAAAAAAACATGATCTACTGTAAATTCAGTTCCAGCGGCCGGAACGATCAGCTGATCGGCCGGCGGTCGCCCTTTGTGAACGATCGGTTGGTGGGCGCCTTTTGTGAGCGATCGGCTGGCGGCCGGCTTTTGTGAACGATCGGCTGCGGACGCCTTTTGTGAGCGATCAGCTGATCGGCCGGCTTTTGGAAGCCGACCGATCAGCTGATCGTTCACAAAAGGCGGCCACTAGCCGATCAGCTGATCGTTCACAAAAGGCGGCCGCCAGCCGATCAGCTGATTGCTCACAAAAGCTGGCCGCCGGTAATACAGTAAAAAAAAACAAAACAAAAAAACAATGGATCGTTTTTTTTTGCAGCATCAGTCACATCAGTTGTGCCACTATCTGCAGCGCGTCCGTTGCATCAGTCACACAGCTGATTGTGATGGACACAAAACAACGCAAGTGTGAAAGCAGCCTAAGTTTGTTTGGTATTGCACTCTACAGTTTTCAATGTGACAAACTTTTTCTTGCATTACATGACTTTTAAAGATAAACAATCAACAGGATTTTGCTATGCAGTAAAGGCCGTGTGATTCAGGCAGTAAAATGCTGATTGCAGGCTTACCTGTTATAGAAAGATGTGATGCTTCGTTGATAAAATATCTTTAATCAAAGTTGCAGAAAAGCACTGCAAGTGCTGTGAGTCAGGTCGGGAGTTTATTCTTCCTCCGGCGTCCCCTGCCTTGCTCCCTTTTCAATATTTGAATATCGCGATGCGCTGCCATTGCTGTTGTTGGCGTTGCGAGCGCATTGACACAGTAATTCTGTATTCATTAAAATGGCGCCGGAGTCCGCGCATGTGTGTGCCGCAATCAAAGCTATTTTATTGAACACACTGCTGTGAAGGCTATGATGAGCACTGGCGCTTGCGCATATGTAATGGGAAAAAAAATCTGCATGTGCCGATACTTCTCATTCTTCACCGCAGTGTGGTCAATAAAAGGGCACCTGAGATTGCCGTAAGCGCATGCATGGACGCCGGAGCCATTTTAGTGAAGACTGCATTACTGTGGCAATGCGCATGCGCTGCCCACAACAGCAATGGCATCACGATATTCAAATGAAGAAAAGAAGGCATACCAGAGGACACCCGGAAAAGGAGGACCCGACCCACAAAGACCTGGCCATGTTGCACACGTCAATCTAAGGCCCAGTACCCACGCTGTGTAGTTTTGACGCATATTTTCAGGAATCTGCAGCAAAATCTGCATGTCCATTGTAAAGCCAGCAACGTCTGAGAATTCAGAAGTGCTGTCCCCACGTTGCTTTTTTTTCCCTTGCGTATTTGGTGCAGATTTAGTGCAGAAAAAAAGAAATCTGCACCAAATACGCAAGGGAAAAACCACTCAACGTGGGCACAGCACTTCTGAATTTCCATAAACTTTGCTGGCTTCACAATGGACATACAGATGTTGCTGCAGATTTCTGAAAATACGCGTCAAAACTACACAGCGTGGGCACTGGGCCTAATTGCAGTGATTTCTTCAGTTTTGATTAAAGATATTTAATCAACCAAGCATCACATCTTTCTGTAACATGCATGCGTGGATTCAGCATCTTAGTACCAGTATGACACTGCCTTTACCTCATACACCAAAATCCTGCTGGTTGGTACACTGACTTGGCACTCTCCATGCACAAACAGAAACTTTACCTCTTAGGTCACCCAGTCAAATCTGCCATCATGCTTTGCACTGATGAGGGGCATGGAGTTTATCTCATTATCCTATATTATGTGGCAAGGCCCCTTTTTAAAGAGTTGACATTGACTTTTAGAATTGCTAATTCCAACACTTCTTCTAGAGTTCCTATTTTCTTCCTCTGTCAAGAGGCGATTTGCAAATTTTTCCATGGGACACGCAGAGCATTTTATTCCATCATACAGTCCATGCCAAGACAGGTGGGAGCTGCTCGATTTTGCATACATACAATATTATGATACCATGGTTTTACGGCAAATGCTCCAAGTCTTACGACACAGAACTACGATCCTCTGGATGTAGAAGCCTCAGCTCTGGAGCCAAATGCTCCAAGTCTTATTACACAAAACTGATCTGGATGCTGAAGCCTCCACTCTGGAGCCAACGGTATGTTTATCATGGAGCAGATTAATGAGTTCCTGGAAGCCTGTACAGTAATGAAGAACAGATGCTGGGGTCAGAGTCCACACTTAAAGAAAAAATGCAGAGCGCAGTCTTGGCCAGTAGATATACATCTCCCTTTTCCGGTGTCATGTACTATTTTTGTTGTAGTCTCTAGCACTTTTTAGATGCCTCTTGGTTTTGTGGTCTGCTAAAAATGGCAGAGAAAAACATGGCCGATGGTGAAGTGCATCAAACCCGTCTTGGATAGCAACTGCATATTATTTTTTGTCTTTGGCAACGGATGCAGCTGCACCAGACTGTTTTCTTGCTTCCAAGTAGCACTTGCAATAATAAGTATAGTTTCGGCTACTTCCTCCCGATACAATATAAATAGCTCCAGCATACTTGCACATATGCACGGTGACACAGCCACGCTTCCTTCTGCTGCTGTATCTGATGGACGGGACATACTAAAAAGAATGATGAAAAGGAATAAATAAAAAGAATGAAGATAATAACATATTAGGTGTATATTATGTAGCTGTATTAAAGGTTTCTTGGGCAAATTAGACATGGAATGATCATGAAATATCTGTAGATAATAGGAGAATGAATGCATATGGCATATAACCAGGTGTATATTATGTTACCTGAGCATTATAGGTGTGGAATGATTATGAAATATCTATAGATAATAGGAGAATGAACACATATGGCATATAACCAGGTGTATATTATGTTACCTGAGCATTATAGGTGTGGAATGATCATGAAATATCTGTAGATAATAGGACAATGAACGAATATGGCATATAACCAGGTGTATATTATGTTACCTGAGCATTATAGGTGTGGAATGATCATGAATTATCTGTAGATAATAGGAGAATGAACGCATATGGCATATAACCAGGTGTATATTATGTTACCTGAGCATTATAGGTGTGGAATGATCATGAAATATCTGTAGATAATAGGAGAATGAACGCATATGGCATATAACCAGGTGTATATTATGTTACCTGAGCATTATAGGTGTGGAATGATCATGAAATATCTGTAGATAATAGGAGAATGAACGCATATGGCATATAACCAGGTGTATATTATGTTACCTGAGCATTATAGGTGTGGAATGATCATGAAATGTCTGTAGATAATAGGAAAATGAGCGCATATGGCATATAACCAGGTGTATATTATGTTACCTGAGCATTATAGGTGTGGAATGATCATGAAATATCTGTAGATAATAGGAGAATGAACAAATATGGCATATAACCAGGTGTATATTATGTTACCTGAGCATTATAGGTGTGGAATGATCATGAAATGTCTGTAGATAATAGGAAAATGAACGCATATGGCATATAACCAGGTGTATATTATGTTACCTGAGCATTATAGGTGTGGAATGATCATGAAATATCTGTAGATAATAGGAGAATGAACGCATATGGCATATAACCAGGTGTATATTATGTTACCTGAGCATTATAGGTGTGTAATGATCATGAAATATCTGTAGATAATAGGAGAATGAACGCATATGGCATATAACCAGGTGTATATTACGTTACCTGACCATTATAGGTGTGGAATGATCATGAAATATCTGTAGATAATAGGAGAATGAACGCATATGACTTATAACCAGGTGTATATTATGTTACCTGAGCATTATAGGTGTGGAATGATCATGAAATATCTGTAGATAATAGGAGAATGAACAAATATGGCATATAACCAGGTGTATATTATGTTACCTGAGCATTATAGGTGTGGAATGATCATGAAATTTCTGTAGATAATAGGAAAATGAACGCATATGGCATATAACAAGGTATAAAACCAAGAAAAAAAGAGTCTTTCATTTTGCCAAATAGCAGAAGTACCCACACAAGCCATATCATGAAAATATAATTATTTTATTATAAATGCTGTAGGGGAATCAATTGTAGGCATACATCAATAAATACAGGACCAAGGGAATGGTGCTGGAGGGGAAAACCCCACGTGTCCCAGGCATTCATTCAGGAGAACAAATCCTACTGAGTAACGGCAGACATACCATAAGTATCACCAGGCAGACAAAGCTCAAGAGAGAGTAAAAAGGCCAAAGAGGCCAAAGCAGATAATAACCAAGGCAGAGCCACCTACCAGGAGAATATGACGCCGAAGGCCAGGGTAACACGTGGGGACCAACGTCCCAACACGTGTTTCGCTCCGTGTGCTTCGTCGGGGGACGACTAAAATTAGTGCAAGGGTAAATCTTATATAGGGTCCAGCCCCAATCAACAAACGCCCCCTCATTAAGTTAATCATAGGAACCTGGGTACAGCGAACCGCGCCGTACTGAATCCTCAGCAGCGGAAGCCGGAGGGAAGAAAACTTCCTGTGACGTCACAGCACTTCCGGAATTCCGCTGCTAAGGACGCCAGCCGCGGTCGCATCAGAAGGTAGAGACGTCCCTCTAACACGTCATCGGGTACGTCCGCCTTGGTAAATGGCGCCAAACCGTCCATTAATGAACAGGGCAAAAATGCCCACAGTTGTACAAACGAACGGGCAGTCAGTTATAAGAACCATCTGCAAAAAGTTCGCGATATACCCTAGTGGAAATAACCAGATAAGGGAAGAACGTAAGAAAAAAGCAGAGGATGCTTTGAAGAAACAGGGAGGGAAATGTTATCGGCCATTCATACATATTCACAACCACATGTGTAGCGACAAAATGTATAATGATGCGCATACATGCATAGACAATAAGAATACATATTCAGAAATAGAACGTCACGTCTAAAGCGACCACATGTATACATAAATAGAAAAATATCCTTTACATAGTTGTAGTAAGGCATGTATATATTTATAATTGTGGTAAAACATATATATAGTTAAATTGATCCGACGTCAAAGATACTCCTTGTCTCAATGAAGTTGGTAAGAAATTGACATCTTCCGCAGTAGGTGTCCCAAACTGTAGGGGCTTAAGACATAAGAGGGGTAGGACCCATGCTAAAGAAAACAAAAAACACTGTTAAAATTTGAGAAGACAGAACCACACAAAAGGACCAATCGTCCTATTGATACCAAGTCTAAAACTCATAGATACAGCTGCCGTGGGGTAACAATTGCCACTAAAGGACACCATGTTAAGGTCCAAGACTCCGGACAACAAAAAGGCCGGACGTTATAATGGCAATTGTTATCCAAAACAACCAACGGATCATAGAAAAGGGACAAAGGTGAGACGTTCATTAAGTCCTCTTGGGGACATAGTACCGAGTGTAAAAATCCATCGGCACTCCACCTGTGCAAGACGTTTTTTCAGGTCTCCACCACGGATACCAAGATGCACCCGGTCAATCCCACGAACCTTCAGGGAGATTGGATCACAATTGTGAAACTCCCTGAAGTGACGGGGGATTGTCTTCAAAGTCTCCGGGTTGGTAACCTCTTTGGCGGCCACAATATCACGTACATGTTCTCTCGTACGGATACGGAGTTCCCGAGAGGTTAATCCGATGTATATTTTGTCACAACCACATGTAGCGTAATATATTACGCCAGATGTGTTGCAAGAAATATAAACTCGGATCGAATATTCTCTCAGGCCATCAGCAGAACAAAATGTATTGGCCTAACGATGTTCTTACATCCACGACAACTGCCACATGGGTAGCAGCCAACTCGTTGTGGGCCACAGCCGAAAAGAGGGGGAGTCCTTGCCACATAGTGGCTGTGAACCAACATATCCTTAAGACTCCTCCCTCTTCTCGCTGTCATCATGGGGCGGTCAGGCAAATATCCCTCAAGGGAGGGCTCCGTTTGAAGGATTGCCCAATGCTTATTAAGGACCCCCCTTATCTGCTCCCACTGTCGACAGTAGGTGGAGATAAACCTAGCCACACAACCAGTTGGCTTCACCGTTGAAGCTCTTCCAGACAGCAATTGATCACGATTAGAGGACCTAGCCCGCTGGTATCCACGTTTGATGGATCTATTGCTGTATCCCCTGCTTATGAATCTCTCCCTCATATCACTAGATTCAGTCTCAAAGGCATTACCTGAGGAGCATAATCTACGCAACCGCAGGAATTGGCCAGTAGGAATGGCATCCACCGTTGACCTAGGGTGTCCCGAAGTGGCATGGAGGAGGGAATTAACCGCGGTGGACTTACGGAAGATGGTGGTAGACACGGCTCCGCCCAGCTCTATAGATATCTTGATGTCTAAAAAGTCAATGGATCTCTGTCCGATCTGATGGGTCAATACGATGTTCCGGTCGTTGGAGTTGAGTCGACACACAAAGTCCTCCAGTTCAGGGCCGGTTCCTCCCCAGACGACAAGAATGTCGTCTATATAGCGGAGCCAGCACTGTGCATGGGAGCTCGCCGGCACGCCGCCCCCGAAAACCTCCCTCTCCCAAAATCCGAGAAAGAGGTTTGCGTAGGACGGCGCGCAAGCCGCCCCCATCGCAGTACCACGCCGCTGGAGGAAGAACCGGTCCCGAAAAACGAAGAAATTGTGTGTCAACACGAACTCCAACAACTCCATAATGAGACCGGACAGAGATTGATCCAAATTACTAGAATCCAAAAAGAACTGGGCGGCCATAAGTCCATCGCGGTGATTGATGCTAGAGTAGATAGTATATAACAAGGTGTATATTATGTTACCTGAGCATTATAGGTCTGGAATGATCATGAAATATCTGTAGATAATAGGAGAATGAACGCATATGGCATATAACCAGGTGTATATTATGTTACCTGAGCATCATAGGTGTGGAATGATCATGAAATATATGTAGAAAATAGGAAAATGAATGCATATGGCATATAACCAGGTGTATATTATGTTACCTGAGCATTATAGGTGTGGAATGATCATAAAATATCTGTAGGTAATAGGAGAATGAATGCATATGGTATATAACCAGGTGTATATTATGTTACCTGAGCATTATAGGTGTGGAATAATCATGAAATATCTGTAGACAATAGGAAAATGAACACATATGGCATATAACCATGTGTATATTAGGTTACCTGAGCATTAAAAAACTGAAAAGCGATAGTCTTGGCCCCCTTAAAAATAGTCTTGGTGAAATGGTGGAGGGGGATGGGGGTAAAGCCAACCTGCTGAATGACTTTTTTCTACGGTTTTTATACAAGAAAATGCCATGGCAGATGACATGACCAGTGGTACCATAAATTCACCCTTGAGTATTACCTGTTTAACCCAGCAGGAAGTACGCCGCCGCCTCGAAATCACTAAGGGTGACAAATCTCCGGGCCCGGATGGCATACACCCCAGAGTACTACAGGAATTGAGTTCTGTGATAGATAGACCATTATTTTTAATCTTCACAGATTCCTTAATAACCGGGTCGGTACCGCAGGACTGGCGCATAGCAAATGTGGTGCCAATATTCAAAAAGGGGACAAAAACTGAGCCGGGAAACTATAGGCCGGTAAGTTTAACCTCTACGGTTGGTAAAATCCTTGAGGGTTTCTTGAGAGATGCTATACTGGAGTATCTCAAGAAAAATAACCTTATGACAGAGTATCAACATGGGTTTATGAGGGATCGATCCTGTCAAACTAATTTGATCAGCTTCTATGAAGAGGTAAGTTCAAGCCTGGACCAGGGAAATGCAGTGGATGTTGTGTATATGGACTTTTCAAAAGCTTTTGATACGGTGCCACACAAAAGGTTGGTACATAAAATGAGAATAATGGGGATAGGGGAAAATATGTGTAACTGGGTTAAAAACTGGCTAAGTGATAGGAAATAAAGGGTGGTTATTAATGGTACGTACTCGGACTGTGTCTCAGTTCATAGTGGGGTACCACAAGGGTCAGTATTGGGCCCACTTTTCAACATACTTATTAATGACCTTGTTGGGGGCATGCAGAGTAGAATTTCAATATTTGCAGATGATACTAAACTCTGCAGGGTAATCAATACAGAGGAGGATAATTTGATATTACAGGGAGATTTATGTAAATTGGAGGATTGGGCTGAGAAGTGGCAATTGAAGTTTAATGTAGATAAATGTAAGGTCATGCACTTGGGTAGAGGAAATAACATTTATGATTATGTACTTAATTGTAGCACACTGGGTAAAACAGACAGAAAAAGACTTGGGTGTATGGGGGGATGGTAAACTTTACTTTAGTGGCCAGTGTCAGGCAGCTGCTGCCAGGGCTAATAAAATAATGGAATGTATTAAAAGAGGTATAAGTGTTCATGAAAAAAATATACTTCTACCCCTGTACAAGTCACTAGTGCGACCGCACTTATATACTGTGTACAATTCTGGTCACCGATATATAAGAAGGACATAGCTGAACTGGAGAGGGTGCAGAGAAGACCACCAAGATTATTAGAGGAATGGGGGGGCTGCAATACCAAGACAGGAAAAACGAAGGCTTAGGGGGGATCTAATCACAATGTATAAATATATGAGGGGACAGTACAGAGACCTTTCCAAAGATCTTTTTACACCTAGGCCTGCGACTGGAACACGGGGGCATCCGCTACGTCTTGAGGAAAGAAGGTTTAATCATAATCACAGACGAGGATTCTTTACTGTACGAGCAGTGAGACTATGGACCTCTCTGCCGCATGATGTTGTAATGAGTGATTCACTACTAACATTTAAGCAGAGCCTGGACGCCTTTCTTGTAATGTAATATTACCAGTTATGTATATTAGATTTTATGACAGGGTGTTGATCCAGGGAACTAGTCTGATTGCCGGATGTGGACGAAGGAAGGAATTTTTTCCCTATTGGAACTTGTTTGCCACATTGGGTTTATTTTGTCTTCCTCTGGATCAATATGTTAGGCTACGGGTTGAACTAGATGGACTTAGGGCGGCTTTGCACGTTACGATATCGCAGGTGCGATGTCGATGGGGTCAAATCGAAAGTGACGCACATCCGGCATCGCAGTCGATATCGCAGTGTGCAAATCCTTTTGGATACGATTAACGAGCGCAAAAGCATCATTATCGTATCATCGGTGCAGTGTCCTACATTTCCATAATGCCGGTGCAGCGACAGGTACGATGTTGTTCCTCGTTCCTGCAGCAGCACACATCGCTGTGTATGACGTCGCAGGAGCGAGGAACATCTCCTACCTGCGTCCAGGCTGCAATGCAGAAGGACGGAGGTGGGCGGGATGTTTACATCCTGCTCATCTCCGCCCCTCCGCTTCTATTGGTCGCCTGCCGTGTGACGTCGCTGTGACGCCGCACGACCCACCCCCTTAGGAAGGAGGTGGGTCGCCGGCCAGAGCGAAGTCGCAGGGCAGGTGAGTGCATGTGACGCTGCCGTAGCGATAATATTCACTACGGCAGCTATCACTAGATATCGCACCTGCGATGGGGGCGGGACTATCGCTGCTGCATCGGTAACACATTGTTACCGATGTCGCAGCGTGCAAAGCCCGCCTTAGACGGGCTTTCCACGTTGCGACATCGCAAGCCGATGCTGCGATGTCGCACGCGATCGCACCTGCGATGGGGGCGGGGACTATGTCTTGTGATAGCTGGTGTAGCGAACATTTTCGCTACGCCAGCTTCACATGCACTCACCTGCCCTGCGACCGTCGCTCTGGCCGGTGACCCGCCTCCTTCCTAAGGGGGCGGGTCGTGCGGCGTCATAGCGACGTCACACGGCAGGCGGCCAATAGCGGCAGAGGGGCGGAGATGAGCAGGATGTAAACATGCCAACCACCTCCTTCCTTCCGCATAGCCGCCGGCGGCAGGTAAGGAGATGTTCCTCGCTCCTGCGGCTTCATACACAGCGATGTGTGCTGCCACAGGAATGAAGAACTACATGGTACCTGTCGCGGCACCGGCATTATGGAAATGTCGGACCCTGCACCGATGATACGATAACGACGCTTTTGTGCTCGTTCATCGTATCATCTAGCATTTACACACTACGATGTCGAAAGTGACGCCGGATGTGCGTCACTTTCGATTTGACCCCACTTACATCGCACCTGCGATATCGCAACGTGCAAAGCCGCCCTTAGAGTCCCCCTTCAACCTTAAAACTATGATACTATGATACTATTATAGGTGTGGAATGATCACAAAATGCATTCATGTGACCGATCAGCTGATTGGGTAGCCCCGCCAGGTCCTTAAGCTCGGAATAGATGTAGCGCATCGCGGGACAAACGCCGAAGAGGTGAGGATTTCTTTTTTTTATTTTTATCACTTGCTTCACTCCTGCAATGTATGTATATAATGTATGTATATAGTGTATGTATGTACATTGCGGGAGTGAAAGTGCCCCGCTTGCCTGCGCTTTGTAGGCTCGGCCTTTCTGTGTCCCGATCCGAGAAAATCACGAACACGGATACAGAAATGGCATCTGGAGGTCACATCTGATGGTGTCCTTTCCTGTCCATGGGGCCCTGCAAAAAATAGCATCCCCACAGACAGGAAAAAATTGTGATGTGAAACCAGCCTTAGGCGGGCTTTGCACACTACGACATCGCAGGTGCGATGTCGGTGGGGTAATGTTGAAAGTGACGCACTTCCTGCGTCGCTCTCGACATCGTAATGTGTAAATCCTAGATGATACGATTAACAAGTGCAAAAGCGTCGTAATCGTATCATCGGTGCAGCGTCGGCGAATTCCATAATTACGGTGACGCGACGGTCCAATGTTGTTCCTCGTTCCTGCGGCAGCACACATCGCTGTGTGTGAAGTCGCAAGAGCGAGGAACATCTCCTACCTGCGTCACCGCGGCTCCCGTCGGCTATGCGGAAGGAAGGAGGTGGGCGGGATGTTTACATCCCGCTCATCTCCACCCCTCCGCTCCTATTGGCCGCCTGCCGTGTGACGTCGCAGTGACGCCGCACGACCCGCCCCCTTAATAAGGAGGCGGTTCACCGGCCAGAGCGACGTCGCACGGCAGGCGAGTGCATGTGAAGCAGCTGTAGCGATAATATTCGCTACGGCAGCTATCACAATGATATTGCAGCTACGACGGGGGCGGGGACTATCGCGCTCGGCATCGCAACATCGGCTTGCGATGTCGTAGTGTGCAAAGTACCCCTTAGGTTGCTTTCACACATCAGTTTTTTGCAATCCGGCACAATCCGGTTTGTGCCTGATGCAATGGATCCGTGTCAGAGTGTGTAAAAAGTGATGCGACGGATCCAGTAAAAAACGGATCTGTATTTTTTTTTTAAAGCTGAGAGAGAGGGAGAGACCCCGTCATCACCGCACACACCCTGGCACTCCCGCACGCATCATCCCCGCACACACCCCGGCACTCCCGCACGCATCATCCCCGCACACACCCCGGCACTCCCGCACCCATCATCCCCGCACACACCCCGGCACTCCCGCACGCATCATCCCCGCACACACCCCGGCACTCCCGCACGCATCATCCCCGCACACACCCCGGCACTCCAGCACGCACGCATCATCCCCGCACACACCCCGGCACTCCTGCACGCATCATCCCCGCACACACCCCGGCACTACCTCAGTGACGTCACCGGTGACAGCGCGACTCCCTCAGTTGCTGTGTGGAGCTAATAAAGAGCGGCGGTGTCCTACTGCTGCTCCTGTCAGCTTCATGTAGCAGAGCTGAAAGCGTCGCGGGACCTCTGTGGATTACGTCGGACCTGGAGGGGTATTTGGGGATTTTAATAAAATGGTGAAAGAGGGTGTTTTTTTGTCCTTTATTCCAAATAAAGTATTTTCTTGGGTGTATGTGTATATTTACTTTCACTTACAGGTTAATTTTTAGGAGTGTCTCATAGCTGCCTGCCATGATTAACCTCTTATTACCCCGATTACCAGTGCACCAGGGTAATTCGATATGAGCCGGGTAGAGTCCCGGGACTGTCGCATCTAATGGATGCGGCAATTGCGGGCGGCAGCTGGCTGATATTGTTAGGCTGGGGGGCTCCCCATAACGTGGAGCTCCCCATCCTGAGAATACCAGCCTTCAGCCATGTGGCTTTACCCTGACTGGTATCAAAATTGGTGGGGACCGCATGCAGTTTTTTTTTAATTATTTATTTATTTTACTGCAAGATATAGACCCACCGGCGGCTGTGATTTGGTTGCAGTGAGACAACTGTCACTCAGCGTGGGGGCGTGTCTGACTGCAACCAATAATAGGCGCCGGTGGGCGGGGAAAGCAGGGAATACGAGATTGAATAATGGGCGGCCGGCATTTTCAAATCAGGAGAAGCCGCCAGCAATGTGACAGCCGTGCAGCGCAGCGCCGGTGATCGGTGAGTGGGTGAGAGTGAGTGAATGAGTCAGTGAGTGTGAGTGTGAGAGAGAGAGGCTGGAGCCACACGGGGCACTACTGGGATGCTCGCATGACACTCGGCTCGCACTGGCAGCACAGCAGGAGCCGAGTATCATGCTAGTGTGCATGCATCTGAGGTCCGACTGTGCCAGCAGACCACAGCTGCAGGGGGCGGGCAGGCTCTCAGGAGGGGCGGGCTGGCACGGAGGAGGAGAAGGTGGGATTTCTCTCCCCCTCTCCTCCGTAGCCGGTTCATTCTCCTATTATCTACAGATATTTCATGATCATTCCACACCTATAATGCTCAGGTAACATAATATACACCTGGTTATATACCATATGCATTCATTTTCGTATTATCTACAGATATTTCATGATCATTCCAAACCTATAATGCTCAGGTACCTTAATATACACCTGGTCATATGCCATATGCATTCATTTTCCTATTATCTACAGATATTTCATAATCATTCCACACCTATAATGCTCAGGTACCTTAATATACACCTGGTTATATGCCATATGCATTCATTTTCCTATTATCTACAAATATGTCCTGATCATTCCACACCTATAATGCTCAGGTAACATAATATACACCTGGTTATATGGCATATGCGTTCATTCTCCTATTATCTACAGATATTTCATGATCATTCCACACCTATAATGCTCAGGTACCTTAATATACACCTGGTTATATGCCATATGCATTCATTTTCCTATTATCTACAAATATTTCATGATCATTCCACACCTATAATGCTCAGGTAACATAATATACACATGGCTATATGGCATATGCGTTCATTTTCCTATTATCTACAGATATTTCATGATCATTCCACACCTATAATGCTCAGGTAATATAATATACACCTGGTTATATGCTATATGCATTCATTCTCCTATTATCTACAGACATTTCATGATCATTCCACACATATAATGCTCAGGTAACATAATATACACCTGGTATATGCCATATGCATTCATTTTCGTATTATCTACATATATTTCATGATCATTCCACACCTTTAATGCTCAGGTAACATAATATACACCTGGTTATATGCCATATGTATTCATTCTCCTATTATCTACAGATATTTCATAATCATTCCACACCTATAATGCTCAGGTACCTTAATATACACCTGGTTATATGCCATATGCATTCATTCTCCTATTATCTACATATATTTCATAATCATTCCACACCTATAATGCTCAGGTAACATAATATACACCTGGTTATATGCCATATGCATTCATTCTCCTGTAATCTACAGATATTTCATGATCATTCCACACCTATAATGCTCAGGTAACATAATATACACCTGGTTATATGCCATATGCGTTCATTTTCCTATTATCTACAGATATTTCATAATCATTCCACACCTATAATGCTCAGGTAACATAATATACACCTGGTTATATGCCATATGCATTCATTTTCCTATTATCTACAGATATTTCGAGATCATTCCACACCTATAATGCTCAGGTAACATAATATACACCTGGTTATATGCCATATGCATTCATTCTCCTATTATCTACATATATTTCATAATCATTCCACACCTATAATGCTCAGGTAACATAATATACACCTGGTTATATGCCATATGCGTTTATTTTCCTATTATCTACATATATTTCATAATCATTCCACACCTATAATGCTCAGGTAACATAATATACACCTGGTTATATGCCATATGCGTTCATTTTCCTATTATCTACAGATATTTCGAGATCATTCCACACCTATAATGCTCAGGTAACATAATATACACCTGGTTATATGCCATATGTGTTCATTTTCCTATTATCTACAGATATTTTATGATCATTCCACACCTATAATGCTCAGGTAACATAATATACACCTGGTTATAAGTCATATGCATTCATTCTCCTGTAATCTACAGATATTTCATGATCATTCCACACCTATAATGCTCAGGTAACATAATATACACCTGGTTATATGCCATATGTGTTCATTTTCCTATTATCTACAGATATTTTATGATCATTCCACACCTATAATGCTCTGGTAACATAATATACACCTGGTTATATGCCATATGCGTTCATTTTCCTATTATCTACAGATATTTCGAGATCATTCCACACCTATAATGCTCAGGTAACATAATATACACCTGGTTATATGCCATATGCATTCATTCTCCTATTATCTACATATATTTCATAATCATTCCACACCTATAATGCTCAGGTAACATAATATACACCTGGTTATATGCCATATGCGTTCATTCTCCTATTATCTACAGATATTTCGAGATCATTCCACACCTATAATGCTCAGGTAACATAATATACACCTGGTTATATGCCATATGCATTCATTTTCCTATTATCTACAGATATTTCATGATCATTCCACACCTATAATGCTCAGGTAACATAATATACACCTGGTTATATGCCATATGCATTCATTCTCCTATTATCTACAGATATTTTATGATCATTCCACACCTATAATGCTCAGGTACCTTAATATACACCTGGTTATATGCCATATGCATTCATTTTCCTATTATCTACAAATATTTCATGATCATTCCACACCTATAATGCTCAGGTAACATAATATACACATGGCTATATGGCATATGCGTTCATTTTCCTATTATCTACAGATATTTCATGATCATTCCACACCTATAATGCTCAGGTAATATAATATACACCTGGTTATATGCTATATGCATTCATTCTCCTATTATCTACAGACATTTCATGATCATTCCACACATATAATGCTCAGGTAACATAATATACACCTGGTATATGCCATATGCATTCATTTTCGTATTATCTACATATATTTCATGATCATTCCACACCTTTAATGCTCAGGTAACATAATATACACCTGGTTATATGCCATATGCGTTCATTTTCCTATTATCTACAGATATTTCGAGATCATTCCACACCTATAATGCTCAGGTAACATAATATACACCTGGTTATATGCCATATGCATTCATTTTCCTATTATCTACAGATATTTCGAGATCATTCCACACCTATAATGCTCAGGTAACATAATATACACCTGGTTATATGCCATATGCATTCATTCTCCTATTATCTACATATATTTCATAATCATTCCACACCTATAATGCTCAGGTAACATAATATACACCTGGTTATATGCCATATGCGTTTATTTTCCTATTATCTACATATATTTCATAATCATTCCACACCTATAATGCTCAGGTAACATAATATACACCTGGTTATATGCCATATGCGTTCATTTTCCTATTATCTACAGATATTTCGAGATCATTCCACACCTATAATGCTCAGGTAACATAATATACACCTGGTTATATGCCATATGTGTTCATTTTCCTATTATCTACAGATATTTTATGATCATTCCACACCTATAATGCTCAGGTAACATAATATACACCTGGTTATAAGTCATATGCATTCATTCTCCTGTAATCTACAGATATTTCATGATCATTCCACACCTATAATGCTCAGGTAACATAATATACACCTGGTTATATGCCATATGTGTTCATTTTCCTATTATCTACAGATATTTTATGATCATTCCACACCTATAATGCTCAGGTAACATAATATACACCTGGTTATATGCCATATGTGTTCATTTTCCTATTATCTACAGATATTTTATGATCATTCCACACCTATAATGCTCAGGTAACATAATATACACCTGGTTATATGCCATATGCATTCATTCTCCTATTATCTACATATATTTCATAATCATTCCACACCTATAATGCTCAGGTAACATAATATACACCTGGTTATATGCCATATGCGTTCATTCTCCTATTATCTACAGATATTTCGAGATCATTCCACACCTATAATGCTCAGGTAACATAATATACACCTGGTTATATGCCATATGCATTCATTTTCCTATTATCTACAGATATTTCATAATCATTCCACACCTATAATGCTCAGGTAACATAATATACACCTGGTTATATGCCATATGCGTTCATTCTCCTATTATCTACAGATATTTCATGATCATTCCACACCTATAATGCTCAGGTACCTTAATATACACCTGGTTATATGCCATATGCATTCATTCTCCTATTATCTACAGATATTTTATGATCATTCCACACCTATAATGCTCAGGTACCTTAATATACACCTGGTTATATGCCATATGCATTCATTTTCCTATTATCTACAAATATTTCATGATCATTCCACACCTATAATGCTCAGGTAACATAATATACACATGGCTATATGGCATATGCGTTCATTTTCCTATTATCTACAGATATTTCATGATCATTCCACACCTATAATGCTCAGGTAATATAATATACACCTGGTTATATGCTATATGCATTCATTCTCCTATTATCTACAGACATTTCATGATCATTCCACACATATAATGCTCAGGTAACATAATATACACCTGGTATATGCCATATGCATTCATTTTCGTATTATCTACATATATTTCATGATCATTCCACACCTTTAATGCTCAGGTAACATAATATACACCTGGTTATATGCCATATGTATTCATTCTCCTATTATCTACAGATATTTCATAATCATTCCACACCTATAATGCTCAGGTACCTTAATATACACCTGGTTATATGCCATATGCATTCATTCTCCTATTATCTACATATATTTCATAATCATTCCACACCTATAATGCTCAGGTAACATAATATACACCTGGTTATATGCCATATGCATTCATTCTCCTGTAATCTACAGATATTTCATGATCATTCCACACCTATAATGCTCAGGTAACATAATATACACCTGGTTATATGCCATATGCGTTCATTTTCCTATTATCTACAGATATTTCATAATCATTCCACACCTATAATGCTCAGGTAACATAATATACACCTGGTTATATGCCATATGCATTCATTTTCCTATTATCTACAGATATTTCGAGATCATTCCACACCTATAATGCTCAGGTAACATAATATACACCTGGTTATATGCCATATGCGTTCATTCTCCTATTATCTACATATATTTCATAATCATTCCACACCTATAATGCTCAGGTAACATAATATACACCTGGTTATATGCCATATGCGTTTATTTTCCTATTATCTACATATATTTCATAATCATTCCACACCTATAATGCTCAGGTAACATAATATACACCTGGTTATATGCCATATGCGTTCATTTTCCTATTATCTACAGATATTTCGAGATCATTCCACACCTATAATGCTCAGGTAACATAATATACACCTGGTTATATGCCATATGTGTTCATTTTCCTATTATCTACAGATATTTTATGATCATTCCACACCTATAATGCTCAGGTAACATAATATACACCTGGTTATAAGTCATATGCATTCATTCTCCTGTAATCTACAGATATTTCATGATCATTCCACACCTATAATGCTCAGGTAACATAATATACACCTGGTTATATGCCATATGTGTTCATTTTCCTATTATCTACAGATATTTTATGATCATTCCACACCTATAATGCTCTGGTAACATAATATACACCTGGTGATATGCCATATGCGTTCATTTTCCTATTATCTACAGATATTTCGAGATCATTCCACACCTATAATGCTCAGGTAACATAATATACACCTGGTTATATGCCATATGCATTCATTCTCCTATTATCTACATATATTTCATAATCATTCCACACCTATAATGCTCAGGTAACATAATATACACCTGGTTATATGCCATATGCGTTCATTCTCCTATTATCTACAGATATTTCGAGATCATTCCACACCTATAATGCTCAGGTAACATAATATACACCTGGTTATATGCCATATGCATTCATTTTCCTATTATCTACAGATATTTCATAATCATTCCACACCTATAATGCTCAGGTAACATAATATACACCTGGTTATATGCCATATGCGTTCATTCTCCTATTATCTACAGATATTTCATGATCATTCCACACCTATAATGCTCAGGTAACATAATATACACCTGGTTATATGCCATATGCATTCATTCTCCTATTATCTACAGATATTTTATGATCATTCCACACCTATAATGCTCAGGTAACATAATATACACCTGGTTATATGGCATATGCATTCACTTTCCTATTATCTACAGATATTTCATAATCATTCCACACCTATAATGCTCAGGTACCTTAATATACACCTGGTTATATGCCATATGCGTTCATTCTCCTATTATCTACAGATATTTCATAATCATTCCACACCTATAATGCTCAGGTAACATAATATACACCTGGTTATATGCCATATGCATTCATTCTCCTATTTTCTACAGATATTTCATGATCATTCCACACCTATAATGCTCAGGTAACATAATATACACCTGGTTATATGCCATATGTGTTCATTTTCCTATTATCTACAGATATTTTATGATCTTTCCACACCTATAATGCTCAGGTAACATAATATACACCTGGTTATATGCCATATGCGTTCATTTTCCTATTATCTACAGATATTTCGAGATCATTCCACACCTATAATGCTCAGGTAACATAATATACGCCTGGTTATATGCCATATGCATTCATTCTCCTATTATCTACATATATTTCATAATCATTCCACACCTATAATGCTCAGGTAACATAATATACACCTGGTTATATGCCATATGCATTCATTTTCCTATTATCTACATATATTTCATAATCATTCCACACCTATAATGCTCAGGTAACATAATATACACCTGGTTATATGCCATATGCGTTTATTTTCCTATTATCTACATATATTTCATAATCATTCCACACCTATAATGCTCAGGTAACATAATATACACCTGGTTATAAGTCATATGCGTTCATTCTCCTATTATCTACAGATATTTTATGATCATTCCACACCTATAATGCTCAGGTAACATAATATACACCTGGTTATAAGTCATATGCATTCATTCTCCTGTAATCTACAGATATTTCATGATCATTCCACACCTATAATGCTCAGGTAACATAATATACACCTGGTTATATGCCATATGTGTTCATTTTCCTATTATCTACAGATATTTTATGATCATTCCACACCTATAATGCTCTGGTAACATAATATACACCTGGTGATATGCCATATGCGTTCATTTTCCTATTATCTACAGATATTTCGAGATCATTCCACACCTATAATGCTCAGGTAACATAATATACACCTGGTTATATGCCATATGCATTCATTCTCCTATTATCTACATATATTTCATAATCATTCCACACCTATAATGCTCAGGTAACATAATATACACCTGGTTATATGCCATATGCGTTCATTCTCCTATTATCTACAGATATTTCATAATCATTCCACACCTATAATGCTCAGGTAACATAATATACACCTGGTTATATGCCATATGCGTTCATTCTCCTATTATCTACAGATATTTCATGATCATTCCACACCTATAATGCTCAGGTAACATAATATACACCTGGTTATATGCCATATGCATTCATTCTCCTATTATCTACAGATATTTTATGATCATTCCACACCTATAATGCTCAGGTAACATAATATACACCTGGTTATATGGCATATGCATTCACTTTCCTATTATCTACAGATATTTCATAATCATTCCACACCTATAATGCTCAGGTACCTTAATATACACCTGGTTATATGCCATATGCGTTCATTCTCCTATTATCTACAGATATTTCATAATCATTCCACACCTATAATGCTCAGGTAACATAATATACACCTGGTTATATGCCATATGCATTCATTCTCCTATTTTCTACAGATATTTCATGATCATTCCACACCTATAATGCTCAGGTAACATAATATACACCTGGTTATATGCCATATGTGTTCATTTTCCTATTATCTACAGATATTTTATGATCTTTCCACACCTATAATGCTCAGGTAACATAATATACACCTGGTTATATGCCATATGCGTTCATTTTCCTATTATCTACAGATATTTCGAGATCATTCCACACCTATAATGCTCAGGTAACATAATATACGCCTGGTTATATGCCATATGCATTCATTCTCCTATTATCTACATATATTTCATAATCATTCCACACCTATAATGCTCAGGTAACATAATATACACCTGGTTATATGCCATATGCATTCATTTTCCTATTATCTACATATATTTCATAATCATTCCACACCTATAATGCTCAGGTAACATAATATACACCTGGTTATATGCCATATGCGTTTATTTTCCTATTATCTACATATATTTCATAATCATTCCACACCTATAATGCTCAGGTAACATAATATACACCTGGTTATAAGTCATATGCGTTCATTCTCCTATTATCTACAGATATTTCATGATCATTCCACACCTATAAAGCTCAGGTAACATAATATACACCTGGTTATATGCCATATGCGTTCATTTTCCTATTATCTACAGATATTTCGAGATCATTCCACACCTATAATGCTCAGGTAACATAATATACACCTGGTTATATGCCATATGCATTCATTCTCCTATTATCTACATATATTTCATAATCATTCCACACCTATAATGCTCAGGTAACATAATATACACCTGGTTATATGCCATATGCGTTTATTTTCCTATTATCTACATATATTTCATAATCATTCCACACCTATAATGCTCAGGTAACATAATATACACCTGGTTATGTCATATACATTCATTCTCCTGTAATCTACAGATATTTCATGATCATTCCACACCTATAATGCTCAGGTAACATAATATACACCTGGTTATATGCCATATGCGTTCATTTTCCTATTATCTACAGATATTTCGAGATCATTCCACACCTATAATGCTCAGGTAACATAATATACACCTGGTTATATGCCAAATGTGTTCATTTTCCTATTATCTACAGATATTTTATGATCATTCCACACCTATAATGCTCAGGTAACATAATATACACCTGGTTATATGCCATATGTGTTCATTTTCCTTTTATCTACAGATATTTTATGATCATTCCACACCTATAATGCTCTGGTAACATAATATACACCTGGTTATATGCCATATGCGTTCATTTTCCTATTATCTACAGATATTTCGAGATCATTCCACACCTATAATGCTCAGGTAACATAATATACACCTGGTTATATGCCATATGCATTCATTCTCCTATTATCTACAGATATTTCGAGATCATTCCACACCTATAATGCTCAGGTAACATAATATACACCTGGTTATATGCCATATGCATTCATTCTCCTATTATCTACATATATTTCATAATCATTCCACACCTATAATGCTCAGGTAACATAATATACACCTGGTTATATGGCATATGCATTCACTTTCCTATTATCTACAGATATTTCATAATCATTCCACACCTATAATGCTCAGGTACCTTAATATACACCTGGTTATATGCCATATGCGTTCATTCTCCTATTATCTACAGATATTTCATAATCATTCCACACCTATAATGCTCAGGTAACATAATATACACCTGGTTATATGCCATATGCATTCATTCTCCTATTTTCTACAGATATTTCATGATCATTCCACACCTATAATGCTCAGGTAACATAATATACACCTGGTTATAAGCCATATGTGTTCATTTTCCTATTATCTACAGATATTTTATAATCATTCCACACCTATAATGCTCAGGTAACATAATATACACCTGGTTATATGCCATATGCGTTCATTTTCCTATTATCTACAGATATTTCGAGATCATTCCACACCTATAATGCTCAGGTAACATAATATACACCTGGTTATATGCCATATGCATTCATTCTCCTATTATCTACATATATTTCATAATCATTCCATACCTATAATGCTCAGGTAACATAATATACACCTGATTATATGCCATATGTGTTTATTTTCCTATTATCTACATATATTTCATAATCATTCCACACCTATAATGCTCAGGTAACATAATATACGCCTGGTTATATGCCATATGCATTCATTCTCCTATTATCTACATATATTTCATAATCATTCCACACCTATAATGCTCAGGTAACATAATATACACCTGGTTATATGCCATATGCATTCATTTTCCTATTATCTACATATATTTCATAATCATTCCACACCTATAATGCTCAGGTAACATAATATACACCTGGTTATATGCCATATGCATTCATTCTCCTATTATCTACAGATATTTCGAGATCATTCCACACCTATAATGCTCAGGTAACATAATATACACCTGGTTATATGCCATATGTGTTCATTTTCCTATTATCTACAGATATTTTATGATCATTCCACACCTATAATGCTCAGGTAACATAATATACACCTGGTTATAAGTCATATGCATTCATTCTCCTGTAATCTACAGATATTTCATGATCATTCCACACCTATAATGCTCAGGTAACATAATATACACCTGGTTATATGCCATATGCGTTCATTTTCCTATTATCTACAGATATTTCGAGATCATTCCACACCTATAATGCTCAGGTAACATAATATACACCTGGTTATATGCCATATGCATTCATTCTCTTATTATCTACATATATTTCATAATCATTCCACACCTATAATGCTCAGGTAACATAATATACACCTGGTTATATGCCATATGCGTTCATTCTCCTATTATCTACACATATTTCATGATCATTCCACACCTATAATGCTCAGGTAATATAATATACACCTGGTTATATGCCATATGCATTCATTCTCCTGTAATCTACAGATATTTCATGATCATTCCACACCTATAATGCTCAGGTAACATAATATACACCTGGTTATATGGCATATGCATTCACTTTCCTATTATCTACAGATATTTCATAATCATTCCACACCTATAATGCTCAGGTACCTTAATATACACCTGGTTATATGCCATATGCGTTCATTCTCCTATTATCTACAGATATTTCATAATCATTCCACACCTATAATGCTCAGGTAACATAATATACACCTGGTTATATGCCATATGCATTCATTCTCCTATTTTCTACAGATATTTCATGATCATTCCACACCTATAATGCTCAGGTAACATAATATACACCTGGTTATATGCCATATGTGTTCATTTTCCTATTATCTACAGATATTTTATGATCATTCCACACCTATAATGCTCAGGTAACATAATATACACCTGGTTATATGCCATATGCGTTCATTTTCCTATTATCTACAGATATTTCGAGATCATTCCACACCTATAATGCTCAGGTAACATAATATACGCCTGGTTATATGCCATATGCATTCATTCTCCTATTATCTACATATATTTCATAATCATTCCACACCTATAATGCTCAGGTAACATAATATACACCTGGTTATATGCCATATGCATTCATTTTCCTATTATCTACATATATTTCATAATCATTCCACACCTATAATGCTCAGGTAACATAATATACACCTGGTTATATGCCATATGCATTCATTCTCCTATTATCTACAGATATTTCATAATCATTCCACACCTATAATGCTCAGGTAACATAATATACACCTGGTTATAAGTCATATGCATTCATTCTCCTGTAATCTACAGATATTTCATGATCATTCCACACCTATAATGCTCAGGTAATATAATATACACCTAGTTATATGCCATATGCGTTCATTTTCCTATTATCTACAGATATTTCGAGATCATTCCACATCTATAATGCTCAGGTAACATAATATACACCTGGTTATATGCCATATGCGTTCATTTTCCTATTATCTACAGATATTTCGAGATCATTCCACACCTATAATGCTCAGGTAACATAATATACACCTGGTTATATGCCATATGCATTCATTCTCTTATTATCTACATATATTTCATAATCATTCCACACCTATAATGCTCAGGTAACATAATATACACCTGGTTATATGCCATATGCGTTCATTCTCCTATTATCTACACATATTTCATGATCATTCCACACCTATAATGCTCAGGTAACATAATATACACCTGGTTATATGCCATATGCATTCATTCTCCTGTAATCTACAGATATTTTATGATCATTCCACACCTATAATGCTCAGGTAACATAATATACACCTGGTTATATGGCATATGCATTCACTTTCCTATTATCTACAGATATTTCATAATCATTCCACACCTATAATGCTCAGGTACCTTAATATACACCTGGTTATATGCCATATGCGTTCATTCTCCTATTATCTACAGATATTTCATAATCATTCCACACCTATAATGCTCAGGTAACATAATATACATCTGGTTATATGCCATATGCGTTCATTTTCCTATTATCTACAGATATTTCATGATCATTGCACACCTATAATGCTCAGGTAACATAATATACACCTGGTTATAAGTCATATGCATTCATTCTCCTGTAATCTACAGATATTTCATGATCATTGCACACCTATAATGCTCAGGTAACATAATATACACCTGGTTATATGCTATATGTGTTCATTTTCCTATTATCTACAGATATTTTATGATCATTCCACACCTATAATGCTCTGGTAACATAATATACACCTGGTTATATGCCATATGCATTCATTCTCCTATTATCTATATATATTTCATAATCATTCCACACCTATAATGCTCAGGTAACATAATATACACCTGGTTATATGCCATATGCGTTCATTCTCCTATTATCTACAGATATTTCGAGATCATTGCACACCTATAATGCTCAGGTAACATAATATACACCTGGTTATATGCCATATGCATTCATTCTCCTGTAATCTACAGATATTTCATGATCATTCCACACCTATAATGCTCAGGTACCTTAATATACACCTGGTTATATGCCATATGCGTTCATTCTCCTATTATCTACAGATATTTCATAATCATTCCACACCTATAATGCTCAGGTAACATAATATACACCTGGTTATATGCCATATGCATTCATTCTATTTTCTACAGATATTTCATAATCATTCCACACCTATAATGCTCAGGTAACATAATATACACCTGGTTATGTCATATACATTCATTCTCCTGTAATCTACAGATATTTCATGATCATTCCACACCTATAATGCTCAGGTAACATAATATACACCTGGTTATATGCCATATGCGTTCATTTTCCTATTATCTACAGATATTTCGAGATCATTCCACACCTATAATGCTCAGGTAACATAATATACACCTGGTTATATGCCAAATGTGTTCATTTTCCTATTATCTACAGATATTTTATGATCATTCCACACCTATAATGCTCAGGTAACATAATATACACCTGGTTATATGCCATATGTGTTCATTTTCCTTTTATCTACAGATATTTTATGATCATTCCACACCTATAATGCTCTGGTAACATAATATACACCTGGTTATATGCCATATGCGTTCATTTTCCTATTATCTACAGATATTTCGAGATCATTCCACACCTATAATGCTCAGGTAACATAATATACACCTGGTTATATGCCATATGCATTCATTCTCCTATTATCTACAGATATTTCGAGATCATTCCACACCTATAATGCTCAGGTAACATAATATACACCTGGTTATATGCCATATGCATTCATTCTCCTATTATCTACATATATTTCATAATCATTCCACACCTATAATGCTCAGGTAACATAATATACACCTGGTTATATGGCATATGCATTCACTTTCCTATTATCTACAGATATTTCATAATCATTCCACACCTATAATGCTCAGGTACCTTAATATACACCTGGTTATATGCCATATGCGTTCATTCTCCTATTATCTACAGATATTTCATAATCATTCCACACCTATAATGCTCAGGTAACATAATATACACCTGGTTATATGCCATATGCATTCATTCTCCTATTTTCTACAGATATTTCATGATCATTCCACACCTATAATGCTCAGGTAACATAATATACACCTGGTTATAAGCCATATGTGTTCATTTTCCTATTATCTACAGATATTTTATAATCATTCCACACCTATAATGCTCAGGTAACATAATATACACCTGGTTATATGCCATATGCGTTCATTTTCCTATTATCTACAGATATTTCGAGATCATTCCACACCTATAATGCTCAGGTAACATAATATACACCTGGTTATATGCCATATGCATTCATTCTCCTATTATCTACATATATTTCATAATCATTCCATACCTATAATGCTCAGGTAACATAATATACACCTGATTATATGCCATATGTGTTTATTTTCCTATTATCTACATATATTTCATAATCATTCCACACCTATAATGCTCAGGTAACATAATATACGCCTGGTTATATGCCATATGCATTCATTCTCCTATTATCTACATATATTTCATAATCATTCCACACCTATAATGCTCAGGTAACATAATATACACCTGGTTATATGCCATATGCATTCATTTTCCTATTATCTACATATATTTCATAATCATTCCACACCTATAATGCTCAGGTAACATAATATACACCTGGTTATATGCCATATGCATTCATTCTCCTATTATCTACAGATATTTCGAGATCATTCCACACCTATAATGCTCAGGTAACATAATATACACCTGGTTATATGCCATATGTGTTCATTTTCCTATTATCTACAGATATTTTATGATCATTCCACACCTATAATGCTCAGGTAACATAATATACACCTGGTTATAAGTCATATGCATTCATTCTCCTGTAATCTACAGATATTTCATGATCATTCCACACCTATAATGCTCAGGTAACATAATATACACCTGGTTATATGCCATATGCGTTCATTTTCCTATTATCTACAGATATTTCGAGATCATTCCACACCTATAATGCTCAGGTAACATAATATACACCTGGTTATATGCCATATGCATTCATTCTCTTATTATCTACATATATTTCATAATCATTCCACACCTATAATGCTCAGGTAACATAATATACACCTGGTTATATGCCATATGCGTTCATTCTCCTATTATCTACACATATTTCATGATCATTCCACACCTATAATGCTCAGGTAATATAATATACACCTGGTTATATGCCATATGCATTCATTCTCCTGTAATCTACAGATATTTCATGATCATTCCACACCTATAATGCTCAGGTAACATAATATACACCTGGTTATATGGCATATGCATTCACTTTCCTATTATCTACAGATATTTCATAATCATTCCACACCTATAATGCTCAGGTACCTTAATATACACCTGGTTATATGCCATATGCGTTCATTCTCCTATTATCTACAGATATTTCATAATCATTCACCCTATAATGCTCAGGTAACATAATATACACCTGGTTATATGCCATATGCATTCATTCTCCTATTTTCTACAGATATTTCATGATCATTCCACACCTATAATGCTCAGGTAACATAATATACACCTGGTTATATGCCATATGTGTTCATTTTCCTATTATCTACAGATATTTTATGATCATTCCACACCTATAATGCTCAGGTAACATAATATACACCTGGTTATATGCCATATGCGTTCATTTTCCTATTATCTACAGATATTTCGAGATCATTCCACACCTATAATGCTCAGGTAACATAATATACGCCTGGTTATATGCCATATGCATTCATTCTCCTATTATCTACATATATTTCATAATCATTCCACACCTATAATGCTCAGGTAACATAATATACACCTGGTTATATGCCATATGCATTCATTTTCCTATTATCTACATATATTTCATAATCATTCCACACCTATAATGCTCAGGTAACATAATATACACCTGGTTATATGCCATATGCATTCATTCTCCTATTATCTACAGATATTTCATAATCATTCCACACCTATAATGCTCAGGTAACATAATATACACCTGGTTATAAGTCATATGCATTCATTCTCCTGTAATCTACAGATATTTCATGATCATTCCACACCTATAATGCTCAGGTAATATAATATACACCTAGTTATATGCCATATGCGTTCATTTTCCTATTATCTACAGATATTTCGAGATCATTCCACATCTATAATGCTCAGGTAACATAATATACACCTGGTTATATGCCATATGCGTTCATTTTCCTATTATCTACAGATATTTCGAGATCATTCCACACCTATAATGCTCAGGTAACATAATATACACCTGGTTATATGCCATATGCATTCATTCTCTTATTATCTACATATATTTCATAATCATTCCACACCTATAATGCTCAGGTAACATAATATACACCTGGTTATATGCCATATGCATTCATTCTCCTGTAATCTACAGATATTTTATGATCATTCCACACCTATAATGCTCAGGTAACATAATATACATCTGGTTATATGCTATATGTGTTCATTTTCCTATTATCTACAGATATTTCATGATCATTGCACACCTATAATGCTCAGGTAACATAATATACACCTGGTTATATGGCATATGCATTCACTTTCCTATTATCTACAGATATTTCATAATCATTCCACACCTATAATGCTCAGGTACCTTAATATACACCTGGTTATATGCCATATGCGTTCATTCTCCTATTATCTACAGATATTTCATAATCATTCCACACCTATAATGCTCAGGTAACATAATATACATCTGGTTATATGCCATATGCGTTCATTTTCCTATTATCTACAGATATTTCATGATCATTGCACACCTATAATGCTCAGGTAACATAATATACACCTGGTTATAAGTCATATGCATTCATTCTCCTGTAATCTACAGATATTTCATGATCATTGCACACCTATAATGCTCAGGTAACATAATATACACCTGGTTATATGCTATATGTGTTCATTTTCCTATTATCTACAGATATTTTATGATCATTCCACACCTATAATGCTCTGGTAACATAATATACACCTGGTTATATGCCATATGCATTCATTCTCCTATTATCTATATATATTTCATAATCATTCCACACCTATAATGCTCAGGTAACATAATATACACCTGGTTATATGCCATATGCGTTCATTCTCCTATTATCTACAGATATTTCGAGATCATTGCACACCTATAATGCTCAGGTAACATAATATACACCTGGTTATATGCCATATGCATTCATTCTCCTGTAATCTACAGATATTTCATGATCATTCCACACCTATAATGCTCAGGTAACATAATATACACCTGGTTATATGCCATATGCATTCATTCTCCTATTATCTACAGATATTTTATGATCATTCCACACCTATAATGCTCAGGTACCTTAATATACACCTGGTTATATGCCATATGCGTTCATTCTCCTATTATCTACAGATATTTCATAATCATTCCACACCTATAATGCTCAGGTAACATAATATACACCTGGTTATATGCCATATGCATTCATTCTATTTTCTACAGATATTTCATAATCATTCCACACCTATAATGCTCAGGTACCTTAATATACACCTGGTTATATGCCATATGCGTTCATTCTCCTGTAATCTACAGATATTTCATGATCATTCCACACCTATAATGCTCAGGTAACATAATATACACCTGGTTATATGGCATATGCGTTCATTCTCCTATTTTCTACAGATATTTCATAATCATTCCACACCTATAATGCTCAGGTAACATAATATACACCTTGTTATATGGCATATGCGTTCATTCTCCTATTTTCTACAGATATTTCCTGATCATTCCACACCTATAATGCTCAGGTAACATAATATACACCTGGTTATATGCCATATGCGTTCATTCTCCTATTTTCTACAGATATTTCATAATCATTCCACACCTATAATGCTCAGGTAACATAATATACACCTGGTTATATGCCATATGCATTCATTCTATTTTCTACAGATATTTCATAATCATTCCACACCTATAATGCTCAGGTACCTTAATATACACCTGGTTATATGCCATATGCGTTCATTCTCCTGTAATCTACAGATATTTCATGATCATTCCACACCTATAATGCTCAGGTAACATAATATACACCTGGTTATATGGCATATGCGTTCATTCTCCTATTTTCTACAGATATTTCATAATCATTCCACACCTATAATGCTCAGGTAACATAATATACACCTGGTTATATGCCATATGCATTCATTCTCCTATTTTCTACAGATATTTCATAATCATTCCACACCTATAATGCTCAGGTACCTTAATATACACCTGGTTATATGCCATATGCGTTCATTCTCCTGTAATCTACAGATATTTCATGATCATTCCACACCTATAATGCTCAGGTAACATAATATACACCTGGTTATATGGCATATGCATTCACTTTCCTATTATCTACAGATATTTCATAATCATTCCACACCTATAATGCTCAGGTACCTTAATATACACCTGGTTATATGCCATATGCGTTCATTCTCCTATTATCTACAGATATTTCATAATCATTCCACACCTATAATGCTCAGGTAACATAATATACACCTGGTTATATGCCATATGCATTCATTCTCCTATTTTCTACAGATATTTCATGATCATTCCACACCTATAATGCTCAGGTAACATAATATACACCTGGTTATATGCCATATGTGTTCATTTTCCTATTATCTACAGATATTTCGAGATCATTCCACACCTATAATGCTCAGGTAACATAATATACGCCTGGTTATATGCCATATGCATTCATTCTCCTATTATCTACATATATTTCATAATCATTCCACACCTATAATGCTCAGGTAACATAATATACACCTGGTTATATGCCATATGCATTCATTTTCCTATTATCTACATATATTTCATAATCATTCCACACCTATAATGCTCAGGTAACATAATATACACCTGGTTATATGCCATATGCATTCATTCTCCTATTATCTACAGATATTTCATAATCATTCCACACCTATAATGCTCAGGTAACATAATATACACCTGGTTATAAGTCATATGCATTCATTCTCCTGTAATCTACAGATATTTCATGATCATTCCACACCTATAATGCTCAGGTAATATAATATACACCTAGTTATATGCCATATGCGTTCATTTTCCTATTATCTACAGATATTTCGAGATCATTCCACATCTATAATGCTCAGGTAACATAATATACACCTGGTTATATGCCATATGCGTTCATTTTCCTATTATCTACAGATATTTCGAGATCATTCCACACCTATAATGCTCAGGTAACATAATATACACCTGGTTATATGCCATATGCATTCATTCTCTTATTATCTACATATATTTCATAATCATTCCACACCTATAATGCTCAGGTAACATAATATACACCTGGTTATATGCCATATGCGTTCATTCTCCTATTATCTACACATATTTCATGATCATTCCACACCTATAATGCTCAGGTAACATAATATACACCTGGTTATATGCCATATGCATTCATTCTCCTGTAATCTACAGATATTTCATGATCATTCCACACCTATAATGCTCAGGTAACATAATATACACCTGGTTATATGCCATATGCATTCATTCTACTATTATCTACAGATATTTTATGATCATTCCACACCTATAATGCTCAGGTAACATAATATACACCTGGTTATATGGCATATGCATTCACTTTCCTATTATCTACAGATATTTCATAATCATTCCACACCTATAATGCTCAGGTACCTTAATATACACCTGGTTATATGCCATATGCGTTCATTCTCCTATTATCTACAGATATTTCATAATCATTCCACACCTATAATGCTCAGGTAACATAATATACATCTGGTTATATGCCATATGCGTTCATTTTCCTATTATCTACAGATATTTCATGATCATTGCACACCTATAATGCTCAGGTAACATAATATACACCTGGTTATAAGTCATATGCATTCATTCTCCTGTAATCTACAGATATTTCATGATCATTGCACACCTATAATGCTCAGGTAACATAATATACACCTGGTTATATGCTATATGTGTTCATTTTCCTATTATCTACAGATATTTTATGATCATTCCACACCTATAATGCTCTGGTAACATAATATACACCTGGTTATATGCCATATGCATTCATTCTCCTATTATCTATATATATTTCATAATCATTCCACACCTATAATGCTCAGGTAACATAATATACACCTGGTTATATGCCATATGCGTTCATTCTCCTATTATCTACAGATATTTCGAGATCATTGCACACCTATAATGCTCAGGTAACATAATATACACCTGGTTATATGCCATATGCATTCATTCTCCTGTAATCTACAGATATTTCATGATCATTCCACACCTATAATGCTCAGGTAACATAATATACACCTGGTTATATGCCATATGCATTCATTCTCCTATTATCTACAGATATTTTATGATCATTCCACACCTATAATGCTCAGGTAACATAATATACACCTGGTTATATGCCATATGCGTTCACTTTCCTATTATCTACAGATATTTCATAATCATTCCACACCTATAATGCTCAGGTACCTTAATATACACCTGGTTATATGCCATATGCGTTCATTCTCCTATTATCTACAGATATTTCATAATCATTCCACACCTATAATGCTCAGGTAACATAATATACAACTGATTATATGCCATATGCATTCATTCTCCTATTTTCTACAGATATTTCATAATCATTCCACACCTATAATGCTCAGGTACCTTAATATACACCTGGTTATATGCCATATGCGTTCATTCTCCTATTATCTACAGATATTTCATAATCATTCCACACCTATAATGCTCAGGTAACATAATATACACCTGGTTATATGCCATATGCATTCATTCTATTTTCTACAGATATTTCATAATCATTCCACACCTATAATGCTCAGGTACCTTAATATACACCTGGTTATATGCCATATGCGTTCATTCTCCTGTAATCTACAGATATTTCATGATCATTCCACACCTATAATGCTCAGGTAACATAATATACACCTGGTTATATGGCATATGCGTTCATTCTCCTATTTTCTACAGATATTTCATAATCATTCCACACCTATAATGCTCAGGTAACATAATATACACCTTGTTATATGGCATATGCGTTCATTCTCCTATTTTCTACAGATATTTCCTGATCATTCCACACCTATAATGCTCAGGTAACATAATATACACCTGGTTATATGCCATATGCGTTCATTCTCCTATTTTCTACAGATATTTCATAATCATTCCACACCTATAATGCTCAGGTAACATAATATACACCTGGTTATATGCCATATGCATTCATTCTATTTTCTACAGATATTTCATAATCATTCCACACCTATAATGCTCAGGTACCTTAATATACACATGGTTATATGCCATATGCGTTCATTCTCCTGTAATCTACAGATATTTCATGATCATTCCACACCTATAATGCTCAGGTAACATAATATACACCTGGTTATATGGCATATGCGTTCATTCTCCTATTTTCTACAGATATTTCATAATCATTCCACACCTATAATGCTCAGGTAACATAATATACACCTGGTTATATGCCATATGCATTCATTCTCCTATTTTCTACAGATATTTCATAATCATTCCACACCTATAATGCTCAGGTACCTTAATATACACCTGGTTATATGCCATATGCGTTCATTCTCCTGTAATCTACAGATATTTCATGATCATTCCACACCTATAATGCTCAGGTAACATAATATATACCTGGTTATATGGCATATGCGTTCATTCTCCTATTTTCTACAGATATTTCATAAGCATTCCACACCTATAATGCTCAGGTAACATAATATACACCTGGTTATATGGCATATGCGTTCATTCTCCTATTTTCTACAGATATTTCCTGATCATTCCACACCTATAATGCTCAGGTAACATAATATACACCTGGTTATATGCCATATGCGTTCATTCTCCTATTTTCTACAGATATTTCCTGATCATTCCACACCTATAATGCTCAGGTAACATAATATACACCTGGTTATATGCCATATGCGTTCATTCTCCTATTTTCTACAGATATTTCATAATCATTCCACACCTATAATGCTCAGGTAACATAATATACACCTGGTTATATGCCATATGCATTCATTCTATTTTCTACAGATATTTCATAATCATTCCACACCTATAATGCTCAGGTACCTTAATATACACCTGGTTATATGCCATATGCGTTCATTCTCCTGTAATCTACAGATATTTCATGATCATTCCACACCTATAATGCTCAGGTAACATAATATACACCTGGTTATATGGCATATGCGTTCATTCTCCTATTTTCTACAGATATTTCATAATCATTCCACACCTATAATGCTCAGGTAACATAATATACACCTGGTTATATGCCATATGCATTCATTCTCCTATTTTCTACAGATATTTCATAATCATTCCACACCTATAATGCTCAGGTACCTTAATATACACCTGGTTATATGCCATATGCGTTCATTCTCCTGTAATCTACAGATATTTCATGATCATTCCACACCTATAATGCTCAGGTAACATAATATACACCTGGTTATATGGCATATGCGTTCATTCTCCTATTTTCTACAGATATTTCATAAGCATTCCACACCTATAATGCTCAGGTAACATAATATACACCTGGTTATATGGCATATGCGTTCATTCTCCTATTTTCTACAGATATTTCCTGATCATTCCACACCTATAATGCTCAGGTAACATAATATACACCTGGTTATATGCCATATGCATTCATTCTCCTATTTTCTACAGATATTTCATAATCATTCCACACCTATAATGCTCAGGTACCTTAATATACACCTGGTTATATGCCATATGCGTTCATTCTCCTGTAATCTACAGATATTTCATGATCATTCCACACCTATAATGCTCAGGTAACATAATATACACCTGGTTATATGGCATATGCGTTCATTCTCCTGTTTTCTACAGATATTTCATAAGCATTCCACACCTATAATGCTCAGGTAACATAATATACACCTGGTTATATGCCATATGCATTCATTCTCCTATTTTCTACAGATATTTCATAATCATTCCACACCTATAATGCTCAGGTACCTTAATATACACCTGGTTATATGCCATATGCGTTCATTCTCCTGTAATCTACAGATATTTCATGATCATTCCACACCTATAATGCTCAGGTAACATAATATACACCTGGTTATATGCCATATGCATTCATTTTCCTATTATCTACAGATATTTCATGATCATTCCATGTGTAACTTGCCTAAGAAACCTTTTATACATCTACATAATATACACCTAACAAGTTATTACCCTCATTCTTTTTATTTATTCCTTTTCATCATTCTTTTTAGTATGTCCCCTGATGGACAGAAGCCCGAGATGCCTCCTCCTGCGGGAGATTACCCCACAAGGCACAGATCCTTGGGATAGGAATAGGAAGCACATCCTGTAATAAATTTCTCACTGTTCCTTCTGTTTCATTCCAATGAGGTTTTTGGTTGTTTTTTGTTTCTTTCTGATTGTAATTATGGTTATGGGGAAAAGCGAAATCTTTCTGGTTGTGAGAAAAGTACAAATAGCCATTTTATCCATCAGTAGAATAGCAATATTTTATTTTATGGTTTTCAGCTTTTGTGAGCTGTGGATTAAAGAGCTAAGTCCTAAACCCAAAATGAATGTAAGCCCTTGAGTTCAGTAGTGTGAGTCATCTTGGTCTCTCCAGGATTAGGAGGACCACTAATGGCAGACAAATTGTCAATAGGCATCACCTTGAATGACCTAAAATTTTGCACGATAATGCAGTTCTGGGAATAACCTTATTTTTGTATTACAAAGTACAGTAAATGGATACTTATTGTTAATATACAGACGATGTCCAACACAATGTTTCTTTTTTGTACCTGTGACAGAAATGGAAACTGTCACGTTTAGGCCGTGCTGTGCGAATGAAGAGCCTTGGGATTCCAAAACTGTTTTTATTAATACCAACGCGTTTCTGCTCCGGACCGGAGGTGTAAAAGAAACAAGTATATCACTTAAATTTGGTTGTTAGAACGTGAGAAAGGTGTCAGTCCAGTGCAGAAACGCGTTGGAATAATAACCATTTTGCAATCCCAAAGCTGTTCTGTTCACTCCCAAAGTGCAGCCCACCTAAATGTAACAGTTTCAATTTTTTTTTTTGCCTAAATACATCTGGAAAAACCATTTCCTGCAGCCACAGCGCAACAGCAGCAGGTTTTCCTTGCTATTATAGGTGTTGTGCCTTCATACAACACCTTCTAATGAGCGCTACCATTGCTTATACTTAAACAGAAGTCTTATCTGATAAAACTACATTTCCCAGCAGCACTTGCTTCTCTGCAGTGCTGCAGACCCATTCCCCTTCCCTTGTGTGCTGCTGTCTAGCCCCATCTCTCTGAATTGTCATCAAGCTAATTAAAGGGGTGATTCACTACTTGGCTTTACTAGCCACATCGATATAACGTTCAAAAACAAGGCTTCTCTCAAATACCTTGTGTTGGCAACAGTGCCTCTGAGCAGCGCTATTGAGGAACACTCATCCCCATTGCGTGGCCTCTCTGAGATCCGGTGATATCACAACAACTTCCAGTTGACCCGACATCACCAAATTCGGCCCCAGTCTCCCTGATTGACTGGACTGTTAGCAGAGTTTCACTGCTCACCACAGCCCAGCATGTTGCGTGCTCTCTAGTGTTGAGCGGACCCGGATCCGCAAAATCCGGATCCGCACGGTTTGAGAGCCCGATCAGAGTCCGACCAGTACCCGGGATTTGAGGTGCACGATCCGGATCCGTTTTTTTCTGTCTGTCTCTCTCTGTCTGTCTCTCTCTCTGTCTCTCTCTCTGTCTCTCTCTCTGTCTCTCTCTGTCTCTCTCTGTGTCTCTCTCTGTCTCTCTCTGTCTCTCGTCCCGAATTCCGGCTCCCCATTGATTTACATTGATGCGGATTCCGGATCGGATTCCGGACTTCTGCGGCAACCCGATCCAGATCCGCCGGACCCGGATTATAACCGATCCGCTCAACTCTAGTGCTCTCTCCTTTGCTGCAGAGCGCCGAAAGCAGGAGGGATGCTGGGCTGTGATGTGCGGGGAAACTAGAAGTTGATGTGACAATGGGGATGAGCGGACCACAATAGCGCTGCTCAGAGACTATTGCCAACACAAGGTATTTGAGAGAAGCCTTGTTTCTGAACATTATATTGATGTGGCTAGTAAAGCTTAGTAGTGAATTACCCTTTTAAGTGTAGAATTCCCCTTATGCTCTCTGTTTTCTCTGCTCCAGTACACTGCCCAGAATGACCAATTTTATTTTCTGCCACCTTCATTAATATAGTGACCGGTGTGGTTTTACATCATTAGCTGGTTCTAGCAGAGCTCAACTCTAATCTATAATGGCAGTATAGAGTTGAGCTTGTTGCCTACTGCTGACCGAATAATTTTGTGAAGCTGCAAATGTTGCTGTATTTATGCATATAGCAGAAAATAATCCCCTGCCATATGGATCAGTAGAGCAACATTTGCAGTTTCACATCTCTAGGCACCTCTCCATCTTGAAAAAGCAGCCTCACCGTGCGAAACGCGCGTCGATGAAGTCCAGGTTCCTATCTGGGGGTTTCCAGGCTGAGGGAATTGACTTTTTACGCTCTCTGCACCACTTTTCCTAAGGTAATAAACTGTCCATTTACTAGGTTATCCCTAATTCATCATACACCATGACCACCATTGTGGTAAAATTTCTTACCTGGGTCTAATATTTGCACTTTTGTCCAACCCCCATTATTTTGGGAATTGGTGTGTGCAGAATTCGATATTAATCCCTCTCCTGGAATTATTGTTCAAAATTATGGCAGCTATTTCCAGAGGTTTTTTTTTGTAATTTTTCACCCCGATACCCCTACATTATTAGTTTATAGCAATCGATTACCTCCTGTATTTTGGGTATTTTGTATTATTTGACAATCCTCTCTGGGAATCTGTTCTGTCAATATGATTGTAATATTATATCCCCCTGATAATTCTTTATGGTGATGTTTTATCCGTTTTTAATATTGTCCTCTATTGTGGTTTTTCAATAAAAAAATTTTTTCTATGACTTGCACATATACCGTATTTTTCGGACTATAAGACACACTTTTTCCCCCCCAAATGTTGGGGGAAAGTGGGGGGGTGCGTCTTATAGTCTGAATGTAGGGCTGCGGGGAATTAGGGTGCTGCGGTGGAGCGGGTCATCGGGGGCACGAGCAGGCTGCAGCAGCGCCTGCCATGACCTTGTGGGCCCACTCATTACATATGCACTCCCATCCTCCCGCCCATCTCTCAGCGCTGAAGCCGGCGCTGACAGGTGGGCGGGATGATGGGTGGGTGATGCGCGCTTACTAAACAGCTGGCCACATGATCACCCCTGGCAACTACAGCCTGGAGTGATCATGTGCGGCTGTATTTACTGCTCCCCACGCATAATCATCAGCGCGGGGGGCAGTGAATCAGTATACTCACCGTTCCCCTGCAGACAGGAGGAGGAGCGATGCTGCGTGGTGCGAGGAAAAGTGAGTATAAACGTTTATTTTTTTTTTTGTGTGCCACAGGATGCAGGACATATAGCAGGATGGGGGTATATGAGCAGGATAAGGGTATTTGAGCAGGATGGGGGGATATGAGCAGGATGATGGCGTAGACAGCAGGATGGGAGCACATACCAGGATGGGGGTATATAGCAGGATGCGGCAATATGCCAGGATGGGGTATATAGCAGGACAGGATGCAGCCATATACCAGGATGGGGGTATATAGCAGGATGCGGCCATATACCAGGATGGGGGTATATAGCAGGATGCGGCCATATGCCAGGATGGGGGTATATAGCAGGATGCGGCCATATGCCAGGATGGGGTATATAGCATGATGCGGCCATATACCAGGATGAGGTATATAGCAGGATGAGAGCACATACCAGGGTGGCAGTGTATGTGTGTATGTGTGTGTCCTCGCCACATAATTCTCTTTTGTTTAATGTCTATGTGAGTAGTGCTGCCGGAGCGGTTTTCCCTTTTGAGGACATTCTCTGGCTAACCTTTTTGGTTTCAATGTTGAGAATTTTGCTATCGATTTGTATGCAGAATTACTGTGGTATGTTTTTTCTATTATGAAGTAATTATTTTATTTGCATTGTATTACGGAGTAAAGGAAAAAGTTTTCTTAACTTCTGCCCATGACCTCTACTGATGAATTGACCTTAAAGTTGCAACCTATCACTTTTTAGGATCCAGTAATCCGTGCGCACCAGAGGTGTATCTGGGATGAGGACTTGTATTAACGTCTAGTTGTGTTCATTTAAACAGCTGCAAACCATTTCCTATTCTCTTTTACATTTTTTTTGTTTCGTGCTAAAGGAATTCTTTGAGGTCCATAACCTTACGTTTGGCAACAAAACTCCAGAGAATGATGTTATTTAGCAGCAGTTACTGGTTATTGTAAATATGCAGATATGTGGGGACTGAATGTGATTTTTTGCTTCATGATCTTCAAGCAAAATTTTCTAACTGTAGAACTCAAGGAAAAGGAATGATGAGAATAACAGAGGTAGTATATCCATAGCAGTGAGGCAGAGATCATATGGCTGTGAGACGCACTGTGGTCGGATGGCAACATTTTGTCAACCTGAAGATTTCCTGACCTGAGAACTAACTGCTTTATATACATCTGAGGCGCTTACCTCAGCTCTGAAGGCCAGCCGCTCATATATGTCTGTGAGGCGCTTACCTCAGCTCTGAAGGCCAGCCGCTCATATGTCTGTGAGGCGCTTACCTCAGCTCTGAAGGCCAGCCGCTCATATATGTCTGTGAGGCGCTTACCTCAGCTCTGAAGGCCAGCCGCTCATATATGTCTGTGAGGCGCTTACCTCAGCTCTGAAGGCCAGCCGCTCATATATGTCTGTGAGGCGCTTACCTCAGCTCTGAAGGCCAGCCGCTCATATGTCTGTGAGGCGCTTACCTCAGCTCTGAAGGCCAGCCAGTCATATATATCTGTGAGGCGCTTACCTCAGCTCTGAAGGCCAGCCGCTCGTATGTCTGTGAGGCACTTACCTCAGCTCTGAAGGCCAGCCGCTCATATATGTCTGTGAGGCGCTTACCTCAGCTCTGAAGGCCAGCCGCTCCTATGTCTGTGAGGCGCTTACCTCAGCTCTGAAGGCCAGCCAGTCATATATGTCTGTGAGGCGCTTACCTCAGCTCTGAAGGCCAGCCAGTCATATATGTCTGTGAGGCACTTACCTCAGCTCTGAAGGCCAGCCAGTCATATATGTCTGAGTCACTTGTACCTCAGCTCTGAAGGCCAGCCGCTTATATACAGTATGTCTGAGGCGCTTACCTCAGCTCTGAAGGCCAGCCGCTCATATATGTCTGAGTCACTTGTACCTCAGCTCTGAAGGCCAGCCGCTTATATACAGTATGTCTGAGGCGCTTACCTCAGCTCTGAAGGCCAGCCGCTCATATATGTCTGAGTCACTTGTACCTCAGCTCTGAAGGCCAGCCGCTTATATACAGTATGTCTGAGGCACTTACCTCAGCTCTGAAGGCCAGCCGCTTATATACAGTATGTCTGAGGCGCTTACCTCAGCTCTGAAGGCCAGCTGCTCATATATGTCTGAGTCACTTGTACCTCAGCTCTGAAGGCCAGCCGCTTATATACAGTATGTCTGAGGCGCTTACCTCAGCTCTGAAGGCCAGCTGCTTATATACAGCATGTCTGAGGCGCTTACTTCAGCTCTGAAGGCCAGCCGCTTATATACAGCATGTCTGAGGCGCTTACCTCAGCTCTGAAGGCCAGCCGCTCATATATGTCTGAGTCACTTGTACCTCAGCTCTGAAGGCCAGCCGCTTATATACAGTATGTCTGAGGCACTTACCTCAGCTCTGAAGGCCAGCCGCTTATATACAGTATGTCTGAGGCGCTTACCTCAGCTCTGAAGGCCAGCCGCTCATATATGTCTGAGTCACTTGTACCTCAGCTCTGAAGGCCAGCCGCTTATATACAGTATGTCTGAGGCGCTTACCTCAGCTCTGAAGGCCAGCCGCTTATATACAGCATGTCTGAGGCGCTTACTTCAGCTCTGAAGGCCAGCCGCTTATATACAGCATGTCTGAGGCGCTTACCTCAGCTCTGAAGGCCAGCCGCTCATATATGTCTGAGTCACTTGTACCTCAGCTCTGAAGGCCAGCCGCTTATATACAGTATGTCTGAGGCACTTACCTCAGCTCTGAAGGCCAGCCGCTTATATACAGTATGTCTGAGGCGCTTACCTCAGCTCTGAAGGCCAGCTGCTCATATATGTCTGAGTCACTTGTACCTCAGCTCTGAAGGCCAGCCGCTTATATACAGTATGTCTGAGGCGCTTACCTCAGCTCTGAAGGCCAGCCGCTTATATACAGTATGTCTGAGGCGCTTACCTCAGCTCTGAAGGCCAGCCGCTCATATATGTCTGAGTCACTTGTACCTCAGCTCTGAAGGCCAGCCGCTTATATACAGTATGTCTGAGGCGCTTACCTCAGCTCTGAAGGCCAGCCGCTTATATACAGCATGTCTGAGGCGCTTACTTCAGCTCTGAAGGCCAGCCGCTTATATACAGCATGTCTGAGGCGCTTACCTCAGCTCTGAAGGCCAGCCGCTCATATATGTCTGAGTCACTTGTACCTCAGCTCTGAAGGCCAGCCGCTTATATACAGTATGTCTGAGGCGCTTACCTCAGCTCTGAAGGCCAGCTGCTTATATACAGTATGTCTGAGGCGCTTACCTCAGCTCTGAAGGCCAGCCGCTCTGAAGGGAGGAGCTAGATGCAGAGCTCCGCCCCTCCTCACTCTTCTATCTACATAGTCTCATCAGTAGCAGCTCTTATCTCCTATCTCAGTAATGGGAAACTCTTCACTGAATAAAGATTTTACCTCACAATTGAGAATATTGATAATGGCTGATCAATTCTGCAGAGAAAGAAGCAGATTTCTCTAAGATTTTTTACAAAGTTTCTTATTTTCATGTGTACTATTGATTTCTGAAATAAAAATTAAAAAGGTGGTTACACTTTTTTGGCATGTCTGCTGGTAGTTTGGTGCATGGTCTATTTGACTGCAATATGACCATAACTGTCAGACAGGGACCCTGTGCTTCCTACATCTTCATGGAACAGTCCGCTCCAGATAAGCAGAAACCATGGCCGGTCATCCTGTCGCTACGGCAACGTCACAAGTGATGCTGCTGCTGTTGCAGCCACATCTGACGTCCTGGCCTTTATTGAAAGTGATTTTTTTTCTTCCTTCTTTCCTGAGTCACTCAACTTTTCAGGGTTAATCCATATAGAGAATGAGACCTGGCGGTTACTACGGCAACAGACAATGGAGCAGAAAGCTTTATTTATTTATTTTTGCAGCAGGGATGGTTTTTTTACCAAGAGCTGAGAATAGAAAATGCCAGAAATGTTGTTGCAATTTTAAGTCAAAACACATACTAGGGGGTAACTGAGATACCAGTTGTGTTCTGCGACATGGATGGAATACATTCAGCACTCGATCATTTAGGCTCAGATGCATTAAAGGGAATCTGTGAACAGGGGTTTTTCTGCCCCATCTGAGAGCAGCATGATGTAGGGGCAGAGACCCTGATTCCAGTGATGTCACTTACTAGGCTGCTTCTGCAGCAGACAAAACGGGTTTTATCAAAACTGCAGCATCTCTTAATCCTCTGAATACTGAGCTCTGTATAACTTCATCCACATCACTGATAGGCGGCTTTCAGTGTATACTGTGCATAGACTGCAAGCTGCCAATCAGTGGCGGGTTTACACAGAGCTTCTAATGCTCTACACCAGAACACTCTTACATTATACAGGATTTATAACCTGACAGGTTTCCATTGTTACTGACTAAAAAATTCACGTTTGTGGCTGAGGCCACTGTTAGGTTTCCATAAACCCATGTACTTGTACTTTAAAGATTTTCCCATTGTACATATAAAAAGAGGCCATCAATGTAGTCAAAACTGTGCTTTGTTCTTACTACTGTCATTCTCTATAAGGAGATTGTCAGTAAAATCCCCTCACCGCAACTACATATATCAGCATACAGGCCTCTTAAATGTAAATTAATCAACAGCTTTATATCTTTGATCTGTTGCTGCATTTCGACTAATTAGCATTTTCATACAGATACAAATGAGGCGGTAATGCTCTGATCCTGATAGAGCACATAACAAACCCCTCTGCCTCCCAACACCAATGTCAAGGAAATCAATCAACTGTCAGTCAACCTAAAGAGGCTGTTGCTGGGCAGGAAAACTCCTTTAGGAGGCAGAGGAAGGGCTCGATCATGCCCAGAAACAGTGCCTCGTTTGCATATGACTTAAAACACTAACAACTCAGGAAATGCAGCAACAGATAAAGGATGTAAAGGTGTCAATTTATTTACATTTCAAAGACCTTCATACCCATGTATGTGGTTAACCTTATGGATTCCCTTTAACAAGAAGCCTGACAGCTGATACATGCTGCCCAGTCATATATGTGTGACTTTGAAACAATGCGGCTTTTCAGAGGAAAAACATACTTTAAAAGCCGGGCATGGCCTGAGCCACACAAGAGACTAGTCAGAAAGCCATATCCCCGCCCCCTCCAATGGAGTGACAGATCGCTCCCTGTGTGTGTGTAAGTAGAGACCTATCAGTCATTGATCTACAGCAATTATTAACAAATGTTCTTTTTTTCTGAAGAGCTGCAGCATTTGAGTCAAACATATCTGGCTGAAATCCATACAGGCAGTGCCTGTTAATGTCGCCCGTGGTTTGGGGTCGCCCGAGGTTCAGGCTGCACATTTCACCGCTCAGGTTCCCCTTAAATACAAGGTTTCATATATTTGTCACACAGCTTTCATATACAAACGTTCTAGTCAGTGCAACAGATGTATATAGATTTCCAGCACATTACAGAATCCGAATGATATAAAACACATTTTTTTTACTTCTCGTTATTTTCTCACGCATTTATTCCATGGATGACTTTTCCCAAGAGAATGGAAACAGGAAGCGTTTTGACTCGATGGCCTCTCCAAATACAGGAAGATCAAAATCACTTCCTTTCCTAAACTGGATTCTGCCATTTCATTGTAGTTATCCGCTCCTGCGTGTGCTTCATGACATGCTGTATTCTGTCAGTGCCGTCTGTTTCACAAATTACTGTATTCGAGGTCATTCTGTGAAAGGAATCCTTCACATGTGAGCTTGTCCTAAGGGGAGTGGATTGTGCACTTTTCTATAGTTGTGTCCTTACTACAGGTCATACAAGTGGATGAATGGAAGAAGTTATATTCCTTTCTGCTCTTAGATTGCACTGTTGTTAAATGCCTTGAAAAAATGCTTTAAAAGGAATCGGGTTGTAAACTTTTTACTACCCCACCTGAGAGCGGCATGATGTAGGGGCAGAGAAACTGATTCCAGCATTGTCACTTTGCTGCATTTTTTATAAAACCCCTGTTTTATCTGCTTCAGATCTACCAGTGCTCGGAATTCTGAGCTCGGTATAACTCCGCCCACACCACTAATTGGCAGCATTCTATGTATGCAGTGCATAGGCAGAAAGTTGGCAATCTGGGGTGTTATACAGAGCTCATGAATATGGAGTACAAGGAAGCAGATTTACTAGTCCTCTAGTGATGATAATAATAATAATAATAATAATAATATAATATTCATTTGTATAGTTCCACAGTGCTTTACATACAATGGCAACACTGTCCCCATTGGGCCTCACAATATAGGTTCCCTATGAGTATATTTTTTTTGGAGTGTGGGAGGAAACCGGAGTACCCAGAGGAAACCCACGCAAACACGGGGAGAACATACAAACTCCTTGCAGATGTTGTCCTTGGTGGGATTTGAACCCAGGACCCCAGCGCTGCTAACCACTGAACCACCGTGCCGCCCTATCTCCTAATCTCCGAACTACAGCAAGCAGCCAAATAAGTGACACATCTTTGCAATTGGGGTCTCTGTCTCTACATCTCAGATTAGGTGGTAAAAACCTGGTAACAGATTCCCTTTAATATCTACGGTGTCTAAAAGACCACAAAACTCTAGTCTTTAGCCTTAAAAGCGCGTTCTGATAAGAAATGCAAGATAAAGTGGTGATCAAGGGGTCAGGTGTTTCTGGGCTTCTCGTCAGTTGGAAGAACATTTGCCCCCATCCTAAAATACCTACATAAAGGCATCAGTAACTCGTTATTAGATGAGTGTATTTTTAGGGAACTGACCCTTTCTACATCTAATTATACCACCATAGTAAAGACGGTATTTCCAGAGACTGACGCCCCGGGGACACAGATTCTTTCTTCAGGTCACCAGGTTATATTGGGCCGGAGGAGGCTTTGCTATTCCTGTTACACGGTGATGTCTTCTATGGTGATTTGTGTCAGTGTCAAATCCATTCTATAAGTGTCCACGGTCTGCAGAATGGCCTCCCAACAAAGTGATCAATATGGCACAGAAATCTGGGTAATGGCTCGTAAATGACAAACATTTAGGAATAATCCAGTTTCCTTAATGGCCTTTCCTAATCCCCTGACACGTTCTCTTGTAGGATGTCTTCTGTAGCAGGGCATCCATTTCCCCTGCTGGGGCACTGAGCGTATTATGTTGTAGTGGGATTCTCTGTAGTAAGTGGCCAGGATTTATAGTCCTGTCTGAAGCAAGTTTTAGAAACCCGAGGACAGCGGCATTCTTAGCCATTTTACTACCCTGCATTACACAGTCAGACTGCATTAGGCTTCTTAATAAAACAATTAGGTGCTTTATTTCTCTGGCAGAGCACCCAGGAAACTCGTCTCGATGGATCTGTTCTTCCCAAAAATCTGCAAGAGCCAAAACACATTAGGGAATGTTTTGTGAACTCTCTCCATGGCAGTTTATTGCTGCAGCATGTGAGGCGTAAAGCACAATAATCCCATTGTATGACTAACGGAATGGGGTTTTCCAGTTTCAGAAAACCTTCACTCCTCTGCTGCATTTTGTTTAAATAAAATATATGAAAAAAAGGTGCATTACTCGCCCTCCCCAGGTCCAGTGCTGAGTGTTCACCAATCCAGCGTCTTATTGTCTTCAGTGCTGACATCACATCGACAACACTGCAGCCAATAGCTGAGGCCAGGTGACTGTTCCCGAATTAATGGCACAAGCCGCTTAGAGCTGCAAACAATAGATACAGGGACCAGCGTCGTACGAGGAGAATCCGCCATGTGGGAGTCTTGCAGTTTGGCGGATGTGGTGTTATAAGGTCCATAGTGTTCTCCATAGAGTTCTAAAGCCATTTTACTGTTTTGAGACCTACTGATGTTATGTTGGTGTGGATGGCCACCTTCTAAATAAATACTGTAAAGTTCTACTTTATTAAAGCTTTTCGTCACCACTGACACGACACGGCTTACATAAACTCCCAACTACCATTACACCAATGGCCACCGCACCGAAGAATTCTAATGTGATGCTCCACTTCCAGGGCGGCTGCAGGCTGGAATTTTTAACCTGGGAAAGGCCAAATAACCATGGCCCTTCCCAGCCTGATAATACCAGCCCTTAGCTGTCTGCTTTACCTTTACTGGTTATCAAAAATGGAGAGACCCCACATTTTCGTTTTTGTTTTTTTTTTAATTATTTGAATTGGTTAATAGCTGTAAAATGTATTTAGCATCTTTGCACATCTATGACACATACAAATTTGTTAATTTCTTGAACGCATTTAATTCTGGCCCGTGTCACACACACTGCACCCAGACGTCGCATGGATGTGATCCATGTGCTTTAGGTGTTATTCATGAACCCATACACTTGTATTGGCCTCTGATGCTAAAAAATGGACATGTCCCATGTGGATCACACACAGACACCAACCGTATGAAAATAAACACCTATTTCAACGAGTATGCACGTCAATGTCTTCAGTATGCGTGAAGACTGACACCACACGTACTGGAGACACGTACGTGTGAAGGGGCCTTACACTGCAGAAAAAGCAGCATAAGGCTATGTGCGCACGTTGCGTAAAAACATGCAGTTACGCTGCGCTTTGTAGCGCAGCGTAACTGCATGCGTCCTGCGGCCCCTGCACAGTCTATGGAGACTGTGCAGGGGCCGTGCGCACGTGGTGTCTAAGAGCGCAGCGCTTCGGCTACTGCCGAAGCGCTGCGCAAAAAGAAGTGACATGTCACTTCTTTCCTGCGCTTTGCCGGCAGCTCCTGCTCTGTCTATGGCAGGAGCTGCAGGCAGAGCGCATGGAATCGGCGCTCACTACGGACATTTCTGCAGCGATCTAAAGCGCACATGTGCTCTTCAGATCGCTGCAGAAATTTCTGCAGGGCTAGTACGCAACGTGCGCACATAGCCTTATATTGCCTATTGTATGCCCATTTTTGTTTTTGGACCCTAATATTTGACACTGCGCTGCCGTTAAACAGAATGATAGTATCTCTGAAAAGGGCATCTCTACATCCTATGCCTGTAATGTTTTGTTTTTTTTCTTGTCTTGTACCCATTTTATAGGGGTTCAAGAACATCTATTCTCATTTAGATATTTATCTTGGAACGCTGATGTATGAGCTAAATGTGTCCGTAGGACTCTATGGCTTCTGTCTGAAATAAATCGATATACCACAAAAAGGTATAAAATAACATAGTAGACCGTCAGTCCAATAGGTTTTTATGGCATTTCTGTTACAGGTGTCATTATAGGCTGTGGATGATGCATGAGTATAATGGCTACGTCATGGAAAGCTCACCATGTGTCTGTTAAGTCTATATGCTTTTTCTGGCACAGATCGGGGTGAGCATAGTCCTATGGGCCTGATGTGAGCAGTATCCGCGCGGATCACGTCATGCCTCGTCTATGGCTTATGGGTCTAATATGAGCGGCTCTGTTATGCATGGCCTGGTACATTGCAGCACGCCATGATGATGGGAAGACATCACTTGTCAGCAATGCTTAGCAGCGCCTATGCTGTGACATTTACTATAGTGCATGTCCTTACATGGGGAATAACCAGTAATAAGGAAAATGCATAAAGCTGATGGATGGGATTCTGTGAAATGTCAAGTGCCTGTGACAAGCTGCACATTGTTGTAAGGTATAGGGAGGATTAGGGAATGACGGTTCCTGCTCTTTTTCACTGTGGATTATTTGGTAATAGAGGAAACAGCTGTTTTCTTGCATTAAAAGGTTACAGTCATCTACAATGAGCCTGACATCGGGCATAAAACCTGCGACAAGAGATAAAGTATAGACGAGTTCGTGCCGAGATCTGCTATTATCGGGTGACTCTCCGCAACAGGCAACACACATGCAATACTAGTATGATCAAGATAAGATTCCATAGCAAAAGCAGATGTGTACAGATTTCATTTACTTATAATAATGAGAGCCGTATGATGTAGTTGGAGGTAAATAAATGTAGGGGCAGAGAGCCTGATTCCAGGGATTTATCACTTACTGGACTGCCGGCTGCAGTTTTGACAGAATCCTTGCTTTTTCTTTTATAGATGGAAAAACATAGACTTCTGCGCTGCTTAGAACCCCTGACACGCCATATTGGCAGCTTCCTGTGTACATACACTGTGTTGTCAGCAAGCCGCCAATCAGTGATGGGGGAGGGGTTACTCATATGAGCCTGGCAGCTCCGCACATGAGACCTAGTCCTGTAGTCATAATCTCCTCCTGATAAAATAATGATTGTATTGAAACTACAGCATAAGTGACACATCCCTGGAATCATGGTCTCTACTCTTACATTATCCTGCTTTTAGATTAAATGGCACAAACCTCCTGGCAGAGTCCCTTTTAATATATTCAATGATTTTCAGTTGAGAGTCTGACAAGAGAAACAACCCAGCTATTTTATAGTTTTAAAAGGAATATTTTGGTAAAGAGATCAGTGACTTAAATGTCACCAATGTCTAAGTAAAAAGACTGATTGCACATCCTAACAACGCGAGTGTGAACAAGTACCGTACATACTGAAATAAGATACATTATAACAAGTAAAGAGACAGTTGCACTCTGAAATGCTTAGGCATGTTATGACTATGTACACTGTAGGCAAAGTAACATCGAGATCTCTGGAGATGGACTTGAGAACCAAAATTGTTGAAAAATATCAACAATCTCAAGGTTACAAGTCCTCAGACAGTTCTCTTCTATCTGTTCTCCATGGTTAGTGTAGCACACAGACACACAAGGCAAAGATTGAGTCAGCTTCTCCCCTTTTTATCTGGTGTCGGGTGTGATTTTCATATTGCCCACACATGTTACTTGCCACAGGTGAGTTTCAACGAGCATCACATACTTGAAACAAAGTTAACTAACAATTTTGTCCAGCCCATTCTTGGTGTTTTGTGTGAAATGCTGTCTATTTTGCCTGTTTTCCTGGTTTTTTTTTTTTTTTGTGGTGTTCCAATACACACAAGGGAAATAAATGTGTATGACAAAATGTGTAATTGCAATAATTTTTGTGGTAGAAATACTTCATTTTCTGGAGTAATTGTAAGGGTTCCACTGTACGTGTATTACAGCATCTCCACTGGAGCAGATCATGTTATCCCAGGTGAATGCTCTTCATACTGACTGTAGGAAGGTCTGCCGTCAGTAGCAGACTATATAGCACAGGTGCTTAAAGGTGTGCACTCAGCGCAATAACTCCAGATTAGTAGATGCCGATGATGCCTTGTGTGGTCTTTGTATTTTCTTACCTACAGAATCCACCATTAATAGTCCAGCCATTTCTCATCTAAAGAAAGCTAAACCGATGAGACTGTAGAAAAAATGTCACTGCATGTCATGCAAATGTTCTAGTGGCTGCTTCAAGGAAGACCAATGGCAGTTTCCACTGAATGCTTTTTTGATCATTTTTCTCCCAACACCCCCACCCCCTTTCACATACCCAAGCACACTGTTTGGCCAAATATGTATGTGTTCCTAATAGAGTGGAGTATGCCACTACCAGACCTCAGTGGCGTATATAGTATTAATATAGCGCCATTTATTCCATGGTGCTTTACATGTGAAAAGGGGTATACATAATAAAAACAAGTGCAATAATCATGAACAATACAAGGCACAGACTGGTACAGGAGGACAGAGGTCCCTGCCCGCGAGGGCTCGGTCTACAGGGGATGGGTGAGGGTACAGTAGGTGAGGATAGAGATGGTCGTGTGGTGGTACAGTAGACTGAAGGTTACTGCAGGTTGTAGCTTGTCGGAAGAAGTGGGTCTTCAGGTTCCTTTTGAAGATTTCCATGGAAGGCAATAATCTGATATGTTTGGGTAGAGAGTTCCAGAGTATGGGGGAGGCACGGGAGAAATCTTATATGCGATTGTGGGAAGAACTGCTAAGAGGGGAGTAAAAAAGGAGATCTTGTGAGGATCTGAGGTTGCGTGCAGGTAGGTACCGGGAGACTAGGTCACAGATGTAGGGAGGAGTCAGGTTGTGGATGTCTTTGTAGGTCATGATTAGGGTTTTGAACTGCAGTCTTTGGGCAGTGGGAAGCCAGTGAAGGGATTGGTAGTTTGGCGAGGCTGGGGAATAGCAGGGGGAGTGGTGGATTAGTTCGTCAGCAGAGTTTAGGATAGATTAGAGTTATGCAATAGTGTTAGAGGGGAGACCATAGAGCAGGAGGTTGCTGTAGTTGAGGTGGGAGATGATGAGGGCATACACTGATGAGGGCACTGTTTTGCATAATCTTGGTTAAGGAATGTTTGAATCCGGAAATATTTTTGACTTAAAGTCGGCAAGAGGTGGAAAGGGCTTCAATATGTGGCTTAAAAGAGAGAGCAGAGTCAATAGTTACCACGAGGCAGCAAGCTTGCGGGACTGGGGATCTGATGCTTCTATAAATGTGATCTGTTAGGGGGCAGTGCAGAGGCCCCCATACAAATAACGTTGTATCCAGCACTGCTGGAATAGGTGTATTCGGTTTTCTTTTCCCTGGCCTCTTGGTAAATGCCTATGGGTGGCTTTGCATATTATGCTGTTGTATAGAAAGCTAGATATCAGAAGATATTAAATCCCGTCCATACCTTGCTGTAATGTGCAGTGTCTGTGCATACTCGCCCTAGGAAGTGACTGTATCATACTTTTGCTTTATCAGCATTCCGCTAAAGTTAAAAATACCAAATCAATGGAGCCCTGTGCCTGTGGTGTAGTCATCAGTCTTGCTGGCACAGCGGGGGGGAGTTTTGCAGGGGCTCTATGATTTTGTTTGTTCTTTCCTTCCCTCTTTTAGTCATTTGGACTGAAGTCTGCCTCCTTTGTTGGGGGCGTCGTGTTACCCATAGCATTGTTCTCAGGTTTTAACTGCAGATTTGTTTAATAAACAAAATGTTTTTCATTTTCGATGACCATGTAAATGTGCACTTTATAGAGTGGTCTATGGGCGCAGAACACATGTAACACACTGACAGTCCCCTTCATTTGCCGTACACCCCATAGCTCACAATCGTAGGGTTGTCCGTTCTCCAAATACAAAATGCTAGAAAATAAATGTGCCAGAGAGAGGTAAAAAGCCAATGAAACTGCCTTAGTTTGTTCTGTGGTTTTTCTTTCCTTTAGCTGTAGAGTTTACAGAGAGATTTGTAGGTCATAGTCTGTGTTATCTATGGGGTTTAGGAGGCCTGCAGCGGAAACCACAATAACAGGAAATGGGGATGTGCGGTGGAGAATCTTAGCAGCGCACACTTGGAGCACAATAACGCTGTATACTTCGTCTTGCTCCATGTTATTGCTCTTGGGCGACGTTCCCATCATGTGGAGCCATCCAGTTCAACCTAAGCTCTGGCAATTATTTTTTCCTTTTGCTAGGGAGCTGGGTGTTCATCTTTTCATGCCAGTAGGAGTAGATGCTTCATCAATGGGTGTGAGGCCTGGCAGAGGGTTATCATCGGAGGAAATTAAAGACCCTTCTTTTCCATCCTAATTATTTTATTATCCTGGAGATGAGCAGAATCAGATGTCTCTGGCAGCCACTTATCTCTTCTTGCTCTATTGACATAATATTCATGTTCAACCCAGAAAACTGGCGCTGATCATTTGGCAGTCAAATACCCGTATGTAGCCAAGGATTATCACTTCTAATTTCCACATTCCCATGCTCAGGCAAACATGCGTGTTATTTCATTGGAGGGCGGAGGATTAAAGACTGTAAAACACATTAGATTGCACTTTACAGCCAAAAAAGTCCAAACAAGATTGGAGAGGTAAACTCCATGTTGTTCAGTCATTAGAGCGCACATCTCTCAGCGAGTATCTAGTAAAACAAAGTTTGGATTTCCTGATGAAGGAGAGGGGTTATCTCCGAAACGTGTAGAATAAACCCCCCTGAATTGCTCTTCTTTGGAATTAACTCTTTATTGGCACAGCAGCACGGACGTTTTTCCACTTTTTATCCTTGTTTTTTTCGGTATCTAGCAGGCAGCTTCACTTTATGGGTCTGAGCAGGGTTGGACTTGCCACAAAAGGATCTTCCATGCTCCGACATAGTGGATCATCAGAGTTCAGAGCCAATCACTATGAGGCGGTATTGATGCTCAAATTTCTTTTTAATTCTGTTAATTCCATGTTGTATGTGTGTGATCACAGCAGCAAAGTTTGCAATGACATGAATAGTGTGCACAGGCTCTATATCGTTTACATGTGGTCTATCAGAACCGTTTCCATAGTGGGCTACCTAGGTATCCCAGGCCATCAATGGTCCTGATCAGGGAATCTGCATGAATAAATCATGTACTGAGAGGCCATTTGATATGTTGCTCTGGAAAAGAATGCTGACCTTAGGCGATTTATTCTGTATGTCATAAAATGTTATTTCCTCTTCCAGATGGAACAGTTATCAGATGAGGAGATTGATCATGGAGCAGAAGAGGACAGCGATAAAGAGGACCAGGACCTGGATAAGATGTTTGGAGCCTGGCTGGGGGAGCTGGACAAGCTGACGCAGGTAAAACACTCAATGAATGACTTTATTTTATTCTATTTTTATTTGTTTTCAATTTGTTTATTTAAAATATTCTCAGGTTTTTTTTCTTATCACTTTTAGACAGTGACTACTTCCAGTCTATGGCCAGCGGTTACAGCCATAGATTGCCTATAATAAGCAATAATCTGTGCTATAACAAGCTGGTCTGACCCTGTTTACATGTGTTTCGTGAGCTCTTTGTACATAAATGCAATTCTTTCAATCATTCATTTTTCTCCTCCCATTGGTTCCATGAGAGGATTTGAAGAAATGAAATTATATCGTTGATATGTCAGAAAGAAATATGCAATCAGATATGTTTACACTGAGCAATGACTGTTCAGGTGATTATCACCTTTAACCCCTTCCTGACGTTGCACATACTGGTTTCTCGTGTCTCTTCTCTGTCTTTGATGCAGGCTCAGGAGCTGGGCCCGCATGTTTTCTCAGCTGATGATGGCTGTGTTGTTCCGCCATCATCTGCTGCTAACAATTGCAAGTGGAGCTGAGCGCCGCCCATTGCTTTTAACATTTTAAATTACCACTATCCACCTCTGATGACAGCACTTACTGCATACGTCCAAGTGGGCGTACTCTTCCACGTGCCCGTCACTCCCTCTGCTACACAGTCTCAGGGCGCTGATGGCTTCATTTGGCATCTAGGGGTCTGCCGATGTCCCCCGTGCTGCCATGACAATGCTCCATTTGAAGACTGTGATTGCCTATACAGGATTGCAGTGTATATAAATAATCAGATGATCGCAGGTTGAAGTCCCCTATCTATCCCATGGACACTATATAAACAGGTAGTGCCCACATTTGTTTGGGAACTACTCAATACCGGTTGGCGTATTAATGTTGTCTGGGCATAGCTATTGATGACTTAGCCTTAGGACAGGTTACCTATAGCAGATGGTGTGGGTGCAACACCTGGCACCCCACGATCAGCTGTGATTTGCAGCGGCCAGATGTAAATACTGTTCACAGAGATGCTGAGGGCAACGCCATACAAATTGCAGTAGCCGCTGCCAGCTATTGCCAGCTTCTACAGCACAGCTTCTATTAAATAGCTTCTATTAGGATCAGTGCCGCAGCGCCCAGCAGCAGCTACTACGCTCTGAATGGAGCTGTGCTCAGCAGAGCTGTTCTATATGTTTACATTAACCCCCCGCCGGAGCAAATTTAAAGCCAGTTTTGGGAGTGCCGTATGTGAAATCCCCACCAATCTATTGACGATCTACTCTATAGATGGGTCGTCAATCACTCTACCTGGACCTCCCCTTAAAACCCTCCCACCTCAAGGCTCCTGTACTTGTTTGCCGGGATTTTGTGGCCACGAGACATTTGCAGCCCTCACAGGTTGTTTGGACATGGCTATCTTGATGAATTGCTGTTGTTCAGGTCACAGAATGAATTACTAACCTATTTAAACTCATTGATATGATATTTACACTATTTTTCTCACAAAGCATATTGATTGTTAAGATGACTATTCCCCGGTGGAGCATTTCGTAGCTATCACAGTGTAGACACTATGCAGTGGATTATTACCACCGCCCCATGGCACAATGTGGGTTTACAATCACAAGTAGATGTCTTACAGGTGGTTTTAGGTTTACGATATTGTTCTGAGCTCTTGGGTAGAATTTATATACTATCAAACCTTGATCTGATATAATTGTGTTACTTTTTATGTGCTTAGAGTCTGGATACGGAGAAGCCAGAAGAACCAGTGAAGAGATCCCCTCTGCGCCAGGAGACTAATCTCGCCAACTTCTCATATAGGTTTTCTATGTACAACATAAATGGTAAGAGGTCCTTGTCAGCAATGTGTGTCTAAGGGCTATAATGCAGATTGCTAAAAACATGGTGGGGTACTCCCTTCCTCCCATGTCAAAGTGTCACTTTGTCCTTTGCATGCCATTGATATGTTTGTAGGACATTATTAAAATTCTGTTTTTTGTGAGATGTTGCCATGGAGATGGAAC